>NC_030813.1:115389424-115724411 GCF_001704415.2 Capra hircus
CCGCGGGGCCTGCTGTGTGACCTGGGGGCCTGCCTGCCCTCTCTGGGCCTCAGCATCCCGTCGCCATGAGAGCAGCGCCAGGGTGCCGTTCCTCCCTGTGCAGCGAGGTGAAGGGCCTGGGCCCAGGCCTGGAGCGTGAGGCCCAAACCGGGGCCACGGCTCTGAATCCGCGCTTGTGAGCGTGGTGCTTCCTCGCACGTGTCAGTTGATCCGAGGCCGGATGTTCGGCCAACACGACTCTGTGTGCGTCTGCGGGGGCGCCTGGATGAGCTTAGCTTTTGGAGCCGTCGACGGCATAAAGCAGCCAGCCCGCCCCAGGGTGGGTGGGCCTCGCCCGATCACTTGAAAGGGGTAGAAGTGAACGTGCTTATGGAATGTCTTCACCTGAGATGAGTGTGTGAGTCACCGGGGACTGTGGGCTGGCCGAGCGGGCCCACCAACCTGGCCATCACAGGGGGCAGAGACCCCGGCAGGCTCAGGATCGGGACTAGCCGTCAGGGTCCGTAAGGCCTGGGCCCGGGACTCTCGTTGTGGCCTCAGTTTCCTCATCATTAAGCAGGAGACTATCTTAGGTGAGTCACCCCCAAGGGTCTGACCTGTGTGGGGACAGGAAGGGAGAAAAGACTCGGTCCCCACTCTGGATCTGAGCGGGCCTTCTGGGTTTTGACGTATGTGTAGGAGTCTGCTGGGGAAAAGTGCGCCAGGTGGGGAATGAGCACAGGGGGAGGGAGGAGCACCCCCACATCAGCCTTCTTTCTGTCCAGGGGGCGGGCTGGCTCCTGTCCCTTCCCCCCACACCGGCTCAGGTTTGGGGGAGAGCAGGAAAGGACTCATTCTTAACTGCAAAGTTGACCATGATTTTTCCTCTCAGGGGCTGCCCAAAGCCCACGCTGATTTCAAAGGCTGAACTGTGAAGACCCCAGGCTGAAGCCTGCTGGGAACAGGGACGCCGCCAGGGAAGGAGGGAAGGTGCACCAGTGCGTCAGGCTTGGCTGAGGCCACGGGGCCTAGCCAGAGGCCTGGCCCTGGCTCTGAGCCCTCGTGGTGGCCCGGGCTCCGCAGTGAGCGGACACGCTGCAGCACATGCCCCTAGGCAGGGGCTGCCTCCTCAGAGCACGCGTGGGGCCAGCGGTGAAATGCTCACCACTCAGAGCACGCGTGGGGCCAGCGGTGAAATGCTCACCACACACAGGCAGGGAGTGGATGACAAAGCCACCCCCTCCAGCAGCTGGTGAGGAACGGGGGAGCAGGGGCCTGAGGGCACCCACATCAGGGCCTGGCGCTCAGGGATGTCCACCAGCCACTCACCCCTCTACCCACCCCTCCACCCACCACCACCCACCACCCACCCCTCCACCCTCCACACACCCACCACACACCCTCCACCCACCCACCCCTCCACCCGCCTCTCCCCCCACTGACCGTGTGCGCACGCATGCTTAGTCTCTCGGTCGTGTGGGACTGTCTGCGACCCCACGGACTGGGGCCCACCAGGCTCCTCGGTCCGTGGGATCCCCCAGGCAAGAGTACTGGCGTGGGTGCCGTGCCCTCCTCCAGGAGGTCCTCCCGACCCAGGGATGGAACCCGCTTCTCCTGCACCTCCTGCGTGGCAGGTGGATTCTTTACCACGGAGCCACCTAGGAAGCCCGTATCCATTACCCACTAGCCCACTACCCTTTCATCCACTGACCCACTCGTCTGTCATCCACCCCCTTCTCTCAACCATCCACCCCCGCACCTGCCCACCGGCCCACCCAGCCAGCCAGGCAGCCAGCAGCCATCATTCACCAACCCACTCATCCAGCGTCTATCACCCATCATCCCCCCATCATCCCCCCATCATCCACCCACTCACCCATCCATCCATCCGCTCATCCATCCATCCATTTATTGAACAAATCTCGAGCTTCCGCTGTGGGCCAGGCCCCATCCAGGTTCTGGGGAACGGGGAGCGAGCTGACCTGACCAGTCCCTGCCCCCTGGAGCTGCCCTGGGAAGGCGAGGAGGGATTTAGCACGGTAAATCCACGTGTCACCAAGAAGAGCCACAGGTGGCAAGGACGGCGGGCTCGTGTCTCTGTCCCTGCCTTCTCCCTCCCTGTCACGAGTGGTGTCCAGACTGGACAAGCTCGTGGCTGTGTCTGACCCTGGGGGGCGGGGGCTGGCCCCCTGCAGGGCCGAGAAGCCTGCCCAGGGCACCAGCAAGCCGTAGGCCAGTTAAACCCAGTGAGCCCCGCACAACCGTGCTCATGGGAAGACGGTGATGATTTCCACGGCCAAGTGCTCTGCTGACATTCATTTTCTTAACTCTTCCTCAAAGTGGCAGATTGCTCTGAAGCAGAGCAATGTGATGGGGACTTCATCACATTGGTGGTAAAGTCCCTGCTGGACACGTGACGGGGCTGCGGGAGAAGCCTCTGGGGAGAGCTGAGAAGCTGAGCAGGATCCCCCGTCCCCAGGACCCCGACGGGACCCCCGGGATACAGAGGAGAGCCATAGATCGGGGTGTTGGGGAGATCTGGGGGTCCTCTGGCTGCCCCAGGGGTCTACAGCCTAGGAGCCTCCAAGGCGGGAGAGGCAGGCCAGGCAGACCCCTGGCCATGCCCAGGTGGTCAGCGTGAACTTGGCTTGGGGCTTCGGCCTCATCCCCACAGTGAGTCAGCTAACAGGACCTCATTCACCCCGACGTCTCAGCTCCAGCTCTAGCCTGAAGTCCCACCAACAAGGAAGACTGGAACCTTCCCCCAGCCTCCGGCTCACTTTGGCTGGTAAGGGCTCAGTCGGCAGGGGAATCTCGTGTCCACATGACCTCCCCCACGCCCCCCAGCGTGGCAGGGACACCAAGGGTTCCGAGAGCCCACCCCGCTGTGTGCTGAATCAGAAATAAGCAGGTCCTGGGGAGAGGAGAGTCTGGGGACCACGGCAACCTGAGCCCCTGCGAGCTCAGAGTCCCTGAGGAGGCTGCAGGCGCCGCGGCGAGGGGAAGGGTCCAGCTAAGCGTTGGTGGGGGCAGGACGGGGGCATGGGAGGGCGTCAGGATCACGGGAGCCCCTGGGAGCACAGAAGGTCCCGGGGTCCTGGGCCGGTGGCTCCGGGAGCTACAGCGCCGGTCCCTGAATTGCCTTCTCCCCTCTGGTGCCCACTCTGGACTGGGGAGGGGTCTGATGCCTGTGGGTGCCCCTCGGGCTGGGCACACAGTTGATCCACATTTATGGACAGTGATGGAAGAGAACTCGCATCTCCCTCAAGACACCCCACCGGACACGCACACACACAGAGGCACAGCCATGGCACCTGCAGGCTGGCTCTGCTTCTGAGTTGAGGCTGCAGACAGCCTCGGCGACTCGGCAGTGGCCAGGCACAGCGGGGCCAGGCTCGCCGTCTCTGACCCTCGCAGCTGCCTCTGCGGCAGCCTTGCCCCGGGAGCCACTGTGGGCCTGCTGGGACCCTCCCCGAGCCTCCCTGCGGTCCCAGGCCCTCGGGTCCTTGTCCGTCTTCTGCCTCCCCGTTCGCAGGGGCCAGCCCAGCACTGCCATCCACGGGCTCTGCCTGCCCCGTTGTCTTTTATGAGCATCACCCAGTAAACTTCTGGCCCTTCTAACTTCCCAGAACTCCCAAGCCAGCCCAGCTTGAGATGGGTGAGCACCTGAAGGGGGCCTTGGCCACTGCTGGCCGACTGAGAGAGAGGGCTGTCTTGGCTAGCTTTTCTGCCGCCCTCAGAGTGCCAGGGGCAAATTTCGGTAGAAGGATGAGGCTGGTGAGGAGTCGGGAGCACACGGTGGGGTGGGGGGGAGGTGGGTACCACGGGCAGCCAGAGGGGCTCAGGATGTGGGGCTGCCTATCTCAGCCAGGACCTCCGGAGAGCAGAACCTGAGGCAAGGGTGAAGTTGCCGCCGCTTCTCGTGAGAGGGGCAAGGCCAGGACGGGGCGGGGGGTATCAGGGGACAGGAAGCAGACCAGGAGAGGGGTTTGGGGTGAGAGGCCCCCACACTGGCCGCCACCGGACTGTGAGCAGGAAGAGGCAGGCAATCATGCTTGGTTGGCACAAGGGGGTGTCTCAGGATGGTTTGCACGGAGGAACCTCACACAGGCTGGTCCGTGGAGGGGGCGCTGCCCAACCCCTGTCTCCTGACCATTTCCTGCTGGGCACCGACCCCTGCTATCTGCGCTCACATCACCTAGCCACCCAGGAAGCCAACCGCCAGGGTCTGAAGTGGCAGATGGTTGGGGGGTCCCATCTGGCACAGGCAGGGTGCCAGCTGAGAGAGAAGGCGGCCCTCGAGGGGCTGAGAAGGTGCCCAGGGCTGTGTCCCCACGTGCTCCCCAAACCCTGCCTCGAGGTACCCCGGGGCGAGGGGAAGGCTCAGTCACACTGGAGCCCATCGTCCTCGGAAAACGACATCCGCTCTTGGGTCCGCAAAGTGCAGGCAATGGAGCATCACCCCCCCGGCCCAGGAATGCACGAGTCTGCCCACTGCCGTACAGATTACCACCACCTGGGGGACTGGTAGCAACAGAAGTTTATCTTCTTACATTTCTGGCCCCAAACATCCAGATCAAGGTGTCAGGACTCCTTCCAGGAGCTCTAGGGGAGGCCCCTCCCGCCTCTCCCAGCTCCTGGGGGTCCAGGAGCCCCTGGGCTTGTGGTCACATCCGCCCAACCTCTGCTCCGTCGTCACACGGCCCCTCCCCTCCAGGCTCACAAGGATGATGCCTGTTGGTTTTGGGGGCACCCAGGTGATTCAGGACAACCTCATCTAGAGATCCGCAACTGCTTACCTCTTGGCAAGGATCCCTTTTTCAAATATGATCGCATTCCGAGGTTCCAGAGCTCAGGACAGGAACCTATCTCTGGGGGCCCCCTCTCAGCCACTGTGACAGGTCAGCAGCCATAAACAGGGAGGAGCTCGGATGCCAGAAGGAGCCACAGGGGCAGTGACCAGACCACGTCTGTAGACAAAAAGGCAGGAGCGGTGGACGGAAGGGGGCTGAGAGCCACATCCCTGGATGGGGCAGATTGGCAGGGATGGGGCAGCTGACCCTGGAGGTGGTGGGGAGCGGGGCGAGCAGGGACTGCCCCGTCCTCCCCACAGGCTCGTGGCTGGGCAGAGATGCCGCAGGGAGCGTCCTCCCAGCTCCTGTCCCTCCCGTCACCGTGAGGCTCTCATGCTCCACACTACAGGCTCTCCATCTGCAAAGCAGGAGGGTCATCAGGGTGCCTCCAGTGTGGCTGTCCCAGGAGTGAGTGAGCTAACACGCATGGAAACTTCTGAAACAGGACCTGGCGTGTGGTGTGTTCTGCAGGAGAGTCAGCCATCCATCCATGTCATGAAGTGTTTGGAATCCTGAGCCTGTCCCAGGCAGAGCCTGTCCCAGGTAGAGCCTGAGGGCAGAGCGAGAGACCCGCCAAAGCCTGGGGAAGACACAGAGAGTGCAGGACAGCCGTGGGGTTCACGCGGGGCTGCGGAGGGGAGACCTCCTCCTAGGAGGGCTGTCTGGGCCCAGCAGATGCTTCTGCAGAGGAGGCTGGGGTGAGCTCATGGCCTAAGGGCTGGGGCGGCAGGGTGAGGCCCCCGCAGGGTCCCAGCACCTGAGACATGGGGGCACAGGGGCCATCAGGGGACAGGGAAGGGTGTGGCTGGCGGCCCCCAGGACATGATGGGCTGGCTGGGGCCTGGGAGAGGTGGGCGGCAGGGTGACAAAGCGGCCTGAGGTCCGCGGCCCCCCTGCCCAGACCCGGGGGGAACCTTGTAGGCCCTGAGTCACCCCCTTCTCCTTGTGAGCCTGGACCACTGCCCCACAGGGCTGGCCTGGGCTCAGGGGTTTGCTCAGTAAATAAGGCAATACATCAGGGTGATGTCCTGTTTGCTCCGCAAAAACAGGCCGGCGGGCAGGAGGGCGGCTGGCTCTCTTCACCCACTCAGCGGCCAAACTGATTTCTCAAAACTCATCTACAGGATTGTCCTAATTGCCTAGCCTATATTTAAGACTCTCAAAC
Organism: Capra hircus; assembly: GCF_001704415.2. Classification (NCBI taxonomy): domain Eukaryota; kingdom Metazoa; phylum Chordata; class Mammalia; order Artiodactyla; family Bovidae; genus Capra; species Capra hircus. Next base: position 115,395,422 of record NC_030813.1, read on the forward strand.
AGGAATGCAAGAGGCCAAGCCCTTTCCAGCTGGCAGCTGTTCTGGGAGAGCTGTCTGCTTCCACCAGCGGGGGAGGCAGAGGGTGGGCAGGGGGAGGGGAGGGGGAGGCAGAGGGTGGGCAGGGGGAAGGGAGGGGGAGGGTGGGCAGGGGGAGGGGAGGGGGAGGCTGGGCAGGGGGACGGGAAGGGGAGAGGCACCCCCAGAGCCCCTCCTCCAGGCCAGGAATACGTGTGGCTGGGGAAGGAAAGGCGCGTTCTCTCAACCACTCTGCTACACCCTACAGGGTCGAACATCCCTACCCCCATTTAGAGTCCCTGAAATGAGACTCAGAGAGGTTCAGCCTCACACCCAAGGTCACACAGCTTGCACGCAGCACCACAAAGATTTAAGGCGGTGGGTCTGACTCCAAGCAATACTCTCCGCCTCTTTCTCCAGCATCCACGTGAAGGAGGGGCTGCAGACCGCCCTCAAGTACACCCTGGGAATTAGCAGGAAGTTCTGTAATTAGGTTAGGAGATACTAATTATGCAAGCCCTGGGGTGGGGCCTCGGTTGAGCAGAGATTCAGGTCAAGGCTGCGGAGGATGCACCTGGGTCTCTCCCTTGGAGGAGCTCATCAGTGGCACGTCCAGGCGAGGCTTGCCCCCCGCCCCCCGGGTCCTCAGAACTTGACTCTGGCGGCCCCTGGCTGACACACGGGGCAGGGAACCCACCCCGGGGTAGTGCACGAGGCTGCAGCACTTGCTCCTCCCCCAGCCCCGAACTCAGTACAGGCCAGCAGCTCTGAGCTGCCCTCCCCACCAGTGAGACCTCCCCAATAAATGCAGGCCCCTCTCACCTCCTGCTCCCCACAAATTGCCTCCAAATCTGGGGAGACGGTGGGGGAGGACCCTCCTTTACATGCTCCTCTGGGTACAGCCTGCCTCCCAGACACACTAAGGTCAGTGGGTCTGGAGGACAGCACCCCTCCCCTCAAGGCATATGACGGAGCGGCCACGACTGTATTGTCACCCCCGGCCCCGCCCCAGGGGCTCCAGGTCCTCGACACTGTTGCTACATAAACACACAGAAGGAAACCCGGGGACGGAGTGGCAACAGCTCGTCTGTGCCAAGAAACAGCCCACTTCAGGCTCTCTCCATGACAAGTTCCGTTTCCGTTCCAGAATTCTAGGGTGGCACCCTTCCCTCCCCCCACAGTAGCTCATTCCAAAGGGGAATGGACACACCCTTCCAGCCTGTGCCCCGCTGGAAATTCCACTTCACACATATACGATAAGGCTGCTCTCTAGACATCTGGGCATCGATCAGGACCCTCAAAGCACAAGACATGATGAGCAGGCCGGATGTTCTGATCTGATATTAAATACGGGCGGTCTGGAGAATGTTGGAGCTCCTGGGACCCACAAGGCCTGGGATGGAGCAAGTAGGTGTTCAGTGGATCTACATGGATGAACCGGTGTGTGGACGGGCAGACGGGTAGACAGGTGAGTGCAGATGGTGAGAGGGGCTGGATGGTAAGAGGGTGTGCACCTGTCAGAGGAAGAACGGGAGAGACGAGTAAGGCTGCGGAACTGGCCGGTGAATGCACGCACACAAACAAGTGCCGTGGATACAGTGGGCAACTGGATGGACAGATGGCGGGACACATGGATGGATGGGTGGATGGAAGGATGAGTGGGGAAGTGGAGAGAATGATACATGTTGTGGGTGGATGGATGGTGGGTGGATGGATGGGTGGGTGGATGGATGGTGGGTGGATGGGTGGGGATGGGGGTGGATGGGTGGGGGTGGATGGGGTGGGTGGGTGGATAGGTGGGTGGGTGGATGGATGGGTAGATAGATGGATGGATGGGTGGGTGGGTGGAAAACGGATGGGTGGGTGGGCAGGTATGCGGATGGAATGGTGTATGGGTTGCAGATTGTGGCTGGATAGGCAGAAATATAAAAATAACCTTTGGGGGGGGGGGGGTGGGAAACAGGCAGAAGCCTGAGGTGAAAGGTTGTAGCCTCACCACCAGGGGAGGCCTGAACAATCTGAGCACCATGAATAAACGAGAATGGAGTTGGGAGACACGACCTTCCAAGCTACCACTGAGCCCAAAAGGGGCTGAAAGGCCCCCAGGCCAGCCAGAGGGAGACCACCAGCCCCGCTGAGCTTCCCGGCGTGGTACCATCCCTCCAGCTGTGTCAAGGCCGTGGGTCCCACCTCCGGGCTCCTCATGACACAGCACAGAGAAGCCACTAGAAGCTCCATCCTGCTCGGGGTTTGAGGCCCCCAGGGCGGCACCTGCAGCTTCCTGAACTGAGTGTCTGCAGAAGGATCAGGGAGCAGGTGATGATGAAGAATCGTGTGTGTGTGTAGCAAGGTTTCAATCTCCAGGACCCTCAGCGGCCTGGAGTGGGCCTGGGGCTGGGGCTGTGCGGGTGGGGCTGGCGCGGTGTCCCTCCCGAGAGGAGCCCTGTGGGCCTCAATCCCTTAAGCCTTGTTGGTCCACCACCCCACTCGACAATGTCAGTACCCAGAGATGGTCGGTCCTGTCGGGAAGGAGGGAAAACCCAGGCCCAAGGTGGGGGAAAGACTGGTCCACAGGCCTGCCCAGCCCCAGCAAAGGCCGCTCCCACCCAGTCTCCTCTCCACCCCTGCCCTCCCCACGGTGTGACCTGGGGCAGAGATGAGCTCTGGGTGGGCTGCCAGACCACAGCCTTCCCCCATCACCAGCCCCCGGCCCCTGCAGGACGGAAGAGGTGGGGTGGCTACAGATTCCCAAGAGCTTGAAACCTTCTCGCTGCGCAGCACGCGGAGCAGCTGAACAGAACACGCGGCCAGCCCGGCCGCAGAGCAAGGCTTGCCGGGATCTGGGGGGCAGGGCCCGGGCTCGAGCCAGGGGCCTGGTGCAAAAGCACCCAGCTTCAGGAGCTCTCAGAAAATAAGGCCAACAGTTAATGACAGCTTCTGTGCGATGAGCGCCTTCCGCGTGCCCCCGCCCCCCGCCCCAGGGCACCTGAAACCGCAGTTTTCCGGGTCCCAGCGCTCACACGTGGGGGCCACACGTCTGGCCTAGAGCCTCCTCCCTCAGCCGGTGCTCAGCCCACCTCCTGAGACCCCCTGGTCGCCTGCCCCACAGCCCTACTGGGCTCTTCTCCTCCTCCTCGGTCCTGGCCCCTGCCCCCCATCCCCACCCTCCTGGCCTCTTCCGAAACCATGCCTTGAAAGGTTCCAGAGTCTGGGCCCCGGAGCCTTTGGACTCCCCGCACAATGAGCGAGGAGGAGGATGGGGCCCATCTGGCGCCTCAGCTGAGGCTCTGAGGGACACCCGGGAGGCAGGTGAACACCCAGGTCTGCGATCCCAGGCCGAGGTCAGCGCTGGGGACGAGAGGCAGAGCCTCAGTATGTCCAGTGGAGGTGGTGCTGGGCGGCCGCAGCCCTGAGGACGCGTGGTTGACTGCCCTGGGGAAGGGGTGGGCGGAGGAGGGGGACCGGAAAAGAGAAAGCGAGGAGAGGCCGGGACGGGGGAAGAGACACCAAAGTTGCTCCATCATTGTGTCCGACTCTTTCCCACTGGACCCGACTGTACAGTCCATGGAATTCTCCAGCCAGGACACTGGAGTGGGGAGCCCTTCCCTTCCCCAGGGGATCTTCCCGACCCAGGATCGAACCCAGGTCTCCCACATTGCAGGCGGATTCTTTACCAGCTGAGCCACCAGGGAAGCCCCCACCTCAACCGGAGGGCCCCTCGCCTGTCATCACTGGATGAGAGTGGGACGTTTCCAGAAGTTAGGGCGGGAAGGATGAGCTCGAGGCAATCATGAGCTCCAGGTGTCACAGCTCCGCACGAGGCCACGTGGCGCTGAAATCTGGCACACGCTCCCTCCCAGTGATGCCTGCTCCCTGAGCGTGATCACTCCCTTCCCTGGTGGGTGGGAGCCTACATGCGTCCAGTGAGGAAGCCGAGGCCCCGGAGGCAGGACTCCAGAGCCTGACCTCGCGGCACCAGGAGATGGACAGACGGGCGTGAGGAGGAGACCCGTGACACCCTCCTGGGGAAGGGGCACGCCTCTCTGCCCCCACCCCACGCCCGTGCCCAGGGGCCCTCCGGCGGCCGACCTGTGACCCGCTCTCCCCACAGGCTGGGGTCTGCCTGGGCGTGGTCACCCCTTCCTCCGGCGGCCAACCTGTGACCCGCTCCCCCCACACAGGCTGGGGTCTGCCTCGTGGTGTTTTCCATCCCTGGCTCAGGCCTCTTGCTGACCACGGGTGGGTCAGTGGAAGCCTCCTGCTAGGTCAGCAGATTTGCAAACCACAGGTTTCTTCCATTTATTTGGGGGGAAAAAAAAGAAGAAAGAAAAGAAAATTATTTTACAAAGCGTAATCGGTCTTCCCAATCCATCACGGCCACAGGGCCTGGCTGCAGCCCAGGGCCCCAAAGCCAGCGGCTCCCACAACCCAGCCCCTAAGCGGGGCTCAGGGGTCCCGCTTGAGGAGCAGACCCAGCCTGGGGTGGCCTGTTGACCCTCCATAGGACCCGGCGGCCTGGCCAGAGGCAGCCCAAAGGGGTCTGTCTGAGCTGGGTGGGCCAGGAAGTGACTCTCCACCCTCCCCCAGCCCCCGGACACGGCAGGTCACCCTGGACAGCAGCGTCCCTGTGTTCAGGGAGCAGGAATAGACACCGAGGCAGGGGACAAAGTCGGGGTCTGCGGCAAAGTCAGTCAGTCATGTCCGACTGTTTGCAACCCCATGAACTGCAGCACGCCAGGCCTCCCTGTCCATCACCAACTCCCAGAGTTCACTCAGATTCACGTCCATCGAGTCAGTGATGCCATCCAGCCATCTCATCCTCTGTCATCCCCTTTTCCTCCCACCTTCAATCTTTCCCATCATCAGGGTCTTTTCAAATGAGTCTGCTCTTCACATCAGGTGGCCAAAGTATTGGAGTTTCAGCTTCAGCATCAGTCCTTCCAATGAACACTCAGGACTGATTTCCTTTAGGATGGACTGGTTGGATCTCTTTGCAGTCCAAGGGCCCCTCAAGAGTCTTCACCAGCTCTTGAGAAGTTGGAGTGAGGGGGGATGGGTTAGTACACCCCGGCCCAGTGTTCCCCATCCTGCTCCCTGACCCAGAGGGGTCCCTGCCTCTGGCCCCCACTGGACACGATCGTTCACACCGGGCCTCCCCACTCCAAAGCTGTGACAACCAGTGTCAGCAGACATGGCCTAGCATCCCCGCCGGGCGGGGAAGGGAAACCCCGCCTCCGCTGAGAACCCTTGAAAATGCTAAACGCTCTTATTCCAAAGGCCGGCCCCCAAGGAGGAGGAGCAGCCAGGTGGGTGGGGGTCCCCGCAGGGCACACACAGGGTAGGCCAAGAGGTTTAAACGCTCTGGGGAGGCGCCTCTCCTGGGAGCGGAAATAATGACCAGCAGCTAGTCTCACACCCCAGCGATTCAGAGTCCAGGCGGGAAAAGGGGAAAATGTTTCTTATTTCCCTCAAAGCAGAGTTCCTTGTTTCAGAGCTAAAAAACCCAGAGACGGCTCCCCTGTGAATAAGCTGTCTCTCGATGCACGGCCTTCTCCCTGTTTCTGCCACTGGCACAGTTAGGAGATGCTTCTGAGAGCTGAAACGCAGAATTTGCCCCGAAAGCCGGTCTAGGATGACCTCATACCACTACCCACAGGAGGAAGCTGGGTGGGAGTGGGTGGGTGGCCTCACGGTCCCAGCCGGGCAGTGTGGACCTGGCCTTGGGCCTTGATTGGCCGGGTCTTCCCAAGTTGATTCCTTTCTCTGAGCTTCGGGCCTCTCGTCTGTAACATGCAGATCCCGCCCTGGCTTCGGGAGTTCCGTGACCCACTATCAGGTGTGCCTGTGGCTAACTGATGGGATGAGCACTGGGTCGAAGCCCCTGACTTCACTCATCGCTGTAGCCCTTGCAGTCCCCACGAGCAGAGTCGCGGCCATTCCCATTTCACAGAACAGGAGACTGAGGCTGATAGTGTAACCCGTCTGCTCTTCAGCAGCCTGACTGCTTGGCTGTCAGCTGAAAGTTGGGGTCCGGAGCTCTGTTGGGGAGACATGCATGGAACTGGGGGACGGATCCGGGTGGGCTTCCCAAGGGAGAAAGGGGAGAAAAGGCCCAAGGCCTGGGGCAAACAAAGGGCGTCGAGAGAGGAGCCCCAAGGTTGGAGCTGAGGTGGGGCCCCAGGAGGAGCCGATCGCGGTGGGTGGTCCCGGAGACCCGCAGGAGCTTGTGCAAAGGCCCTCCAACCACCCCATTCACCCAGGACGGGGTTCCCGGCACATGGGATTTCTGTGCTAAGCAGGGACATTCGCGGACAAACCAGAATGACCAGTGCCTGCAGGGGCACCCCGCCCCCGCCGTCCAGCCCCTCGAGGGGAGAGGAAGCCGGGAAGGCCGACAGCACCGCACCCCTCCGCTCGCCTCACACCTCCTTCTGGAAGCCTGTCTCTTTGTCGAGGTTTATTTTCACCCACCGATGGGATAATTACAGGGAAGAGCGAGTAAAACAAAATCAAAAGAGCTGCAGATTACAGCAAAATGCAATCCCCATCTTCCGAGGGCGTCAGTGGGTTTCCAGCTCTGTGTAACGGCCCCAGGCAGCTCTGGCTGGAAGATCCCGGAGGTGGGTGGATGCAGCCCCCTCTGGGATCCTGCCACCTGGCACAGGGGGCCGGGCCCACTGCCCGCCCTGGTGCAGCCCAGGTTCCCAGGAGCTCATGCTAGCCAATCTCCTGGGGACTGGCATGGTGGCCTCCCCACCTGGGTCTCAGCTGACGTCACACGGACACAACAAAATGATGGGTGCCCGAAGAACTGGGCCGGGTCCTTGATGTCTACTGAGCATCCCCCCACTACTGCACAAGCCCCTACTCTGGATCTGAAGGCTCCCCACCCTCCCCCTCTCCTGGCCAGTGGAGCCAGATGGGGCCTCTGGAGGCCTGGGGGTCACATCTCCGCCCAGAATGCTCTGGAAGGCCACTGCACCCACCTGACCACCTATCACAGCACTGGGGACAACCTCGAGCCGCCCCCAGATGACCGGGGCCACCAGTCCCAGGGGGCGGGGACAGACTCCAGGACCACCCCCTCCCGCTGGACCGCCAGCTCCCTCACCCCTTGCTGGTCCCCCATTCTCTTCTTGTTATTTTGTCTTTTTAACCAATGGACTTTACAGTTTCGAGGAATTTTAGGTTTACAGAAACAGTGGGTGGGAGGCCCAGAGTCCCTATACCTGCTCCCCCAGCCCCCCTGACAGTGCCCCCTGGCAGGGGAGCTGTGCATCCAGGACCGTGGACAAGCTGCCTTGCTCCCTTGCCATTAGCCAAAGCACAGGGTTCACGGCCCGTTCCGTCCCCACGGTCCGAACCCTGCGGTTTTGACAAACATCCTGTGTTCACCTGTGCAGCTTCCCAAGGCTGGCCCCACCGCCCTCAGCAGGCCGTGCCCACTGATAAAGTGCTTCCTCCCTCTTTGGGGGCCCTCGCTGCCGAGTGCAGGCCCAGGGGACCTTGCTCAGGACTCAGGACTGGGGTAGGGACTCTCACTGGTGCAGACATCTCCTCCACCCCAGACACCGAGCAACCTGGGGCTTTGTGCAGGAGGGAGCCTCCCAGCTCCCTGGGAGGCCCCTGATTCATGACCTTGGGGAAACCCAGGCCAGCCCCTGCCCTGCCCCATGGGAGCTGTGTGGCCTTGGGCCGGCTGCTTTCCCTCTCTGGGCCTGCTTCCTCATCTGTTAGTGGATTTCCTGGCAGTGCCGGGGGCTTATCAGTGATGAGACTGGAAAGGAGGTGGGATCGCCCAGAACCGCGTTGCTCCCTCCCCTGAGGGTGGGGGCGGGGACCTGGAAGTTGGCAGAGAGGGGAGGAGCCAGCATCTCCAAGGCTGCAAACCCCTGAGGCTTTCTGTTTCTATGGCAACCGGGAGCGGCACTCAGCCCCGGTTCTATAGAGGACTAGGGGCTCAGGGCAGTCCTGGGGTAGGGGGCCGGGCTGCAGAAGCAGAGGGAGCCAGGACCCAAGGCTGGCTGAGCCCTGGTCCCCCCAGGGCCTCGGGTCGCTGGAGGACAGGCCCTGGGTGCAGAGCAGCTGCCTCTGTCTGCAGGCTGGGTCTCTTGCCATCTCCGGGAGGGGCCAGGGCTGGAATCTGAGGCAGGAAGCGGGTACCCCCCTCAACATCAAGGAGCCTCAAACTTTCTGGGCTGACCTGCCTGCCTGGCCTGCTTTCCTGCCTCCCCCACTTTCCCAGCCTCTGCACCCAGCTTCCTGTGGGAGGAGGGCGTTATCAGCCCTACCCTGGGCTGGATGAGCAGCCAGGTGAAAGCCAGCTCCTGCCCGGCCCTGGGTAGCTGCCAGGCCCAAGAAGCTGCCCTGGAGACAGCTGGCAAGGCTGGTGGCTCCCGAGCCCCCACCTCCTGATGCTGGGGTCAGAGCCCCAAGCACACGGGGCTGGCAAAGTGCCAGAGGCTTCTGCAGGCACCTAGAAGCTGAATTGGAACAAGTGCAAGGAGTGACAGAACCAGTTTTTGGCTGAGAAGCGGCGAGCCCCCTGTCCATGGGGCGTCCAAGTGGGAAGGTGCCCACAGCCCCCGGCGGCAGACTCAGCTGGGCCCCCTCAGCGTTCCTCGAGGGAAGGCCAGGAGCCCTGACCGTACTCCTAGGGACCAACCCTTGCAAGAGTTTGCTGAAGGAGCCCCAGCCGCGAGTGAGCAGGGGCCACAGACAGGCTACTGTGGAGTCCCTGCCGCCTGCAGACCCTCCTGCGGAGAAGGGGGTCCCAGCCCCTCTTTGGGATGGGAGCTTATATGCCCCCTCCTCCCGTGACACCCACACAAACCCACACAAACACATATCCCCACGTACACTTCCAGGCAGTCAAAACTGGGGGATCCCTGACCGCCAGGGCACCCTGAAGATGGGAGGCAGAGAGCAGTGGCGGAGAGGCTGTGACGCTGTGAACGGACGTCCCCAGCTGTGCAAACACTCCCAGGGCCACCGAGCCAGCTGGGGCAGAGCTCTGGGCTGCTGGGGGACCCTTGAGACTGGAAGGCTCTCAGATCTCAGCAGAGTCCACCAACCCAACTTCAGCCAACTCAACCCACATTGAATTTAGTGCAGTTCATTTCGGTTCAATTCAGTCCAACTCCAACTCAACGGAAATCCAAAATGTTATTTCATTTTAACCCAATCGGGTCAAAATTCAGCTCACCCCTAATCAATCTGCCCAGGATTGAAGGAGCGGCACCTCCTGTGAGGGGCCTTCAGATACTTGCCCCCAAACCTAGTGCAGACCACCCACCTGTCTGGCCACCTGGGTGGTCAGCCCAGCTGTCTGCTCTGCCAGAATGCAAACTGAGATGGCAAGGCTGAGGGTGGGGGTCTTGCTCATTCCTGCCCCTGGCGTGACTCCTCCCCCTCCTTCTCCTCCTTCTCCTTCTCCTCACCGTGACTGCCATCTTCATCACCATCCTTACCATGCTCTATCACCATCGTCGTCTTCATCCTCTTTTAATTCTTCATTACGTCCTCCCCGTCCTCCTCCGTCATGCCTTCATCTTCCCCATCATTGTCCCTCTACCACGGTCTTTATCACCACCACCTTCGTCTTTGCTGAGCCTTTGTGGTTGGCCCTCCATATCCACAGGTTCCACATCCATAGATTCAACCAACCATAAATGAAAAATATTTTTTAAAAAAATCCTTGAAAGTTCTCAAAGAGCAAAACTTTGAATTTGCCCTACACAATGGCAACTATTTACACAGCATTTATATTGTATTCGGTATACTGAAGAGTTTAGAGATGATTTAAAGTGTGTGGAAGGATTTGCTAGGTTCCCAGGTGGTGCTAGGGCTAAAGAATCCACCTGCCAGTGCAGAAGACATAAGAGGTGCTGGTCTGACCCTTGGGTCTGGAAGATCCCCTGGAGAAGGAAATGGCAACCCGCTCCAGTATTCTTGCCTAGAGAATCCCACGGACAGAGGAGCCTGGCGGGTTATAGTCCATAGCATCGCAGAGAATTGGACACGACTGCAATGACTTAGCACGCGTGCAAATACCAGGCTGTTTTGATAAGGGACACAAGCATCCAGGGATTTTGTTCTTGGGGGCAGGGGCGGTCCTGGGTCCCATCCCGTGGATGCCCAAGGGACAGCGTGTCTGCAGCAGAGCTTTGAGCAATATCCAAACATGGGTCTTTCATCTCACAACAGAACTGGGCACCATCAGCCCCGCTTCACAGAAGGGAAAGCTGGGCTGCTGGGGGCGAGGCAGGTCGCCTCTGGTGACGCACAAGCTGGTGGCTTTCATCGAATCTGGGAGTGAGGCCCACACTGCCCGACTCCAGGCCTGTCCCTGACCACCGAGCGCCCCCGCCAGGCCCCGGGAGGGGGTTTCTGCTGCTCACAGAGGGGGCTGCTCTCTGAAGCCTCTTTCTGGGAGTGGCATGCGCAGGCCTCTCCCTCTTTCCCTTCATGCGGAGCAGCCCCTTCCTGCCTCCCTGCAGGGGGACAGCTTCCCCATTGTGCCTGCTGGGCTCCCAGCTGCTTGTTTGGCCAAATCTCCCACCTTGATTAAGGACCCTGGTCCCCTGGCTTACCATAGTCCTCCTGGAACGCTGACAGCCTCCGATTGGTTTTTACCCAAATCGTTAATGACTTCAAACAATTTGCAGAGGGGTCTGCCTCTCCAGCCTCCACGGCAGTGGTTTGAATCCATGGTGACGCCTGAGACTTGCCCCAGGGCTCGGGGTCACCACGCCGGGGGAGACAGGGACCTTCCCACTGGCAGCGCTAGGGGCTCCAGGAAGGCCTGTTTGTTGAATGGACATGTGCATAGATGGATAGAGGGATGGCTTGATTTGTTCAAATAAGATTATTTTGTGGTTATACAAACAATCCACACTCAGGGTTGGAATTTTGGAAAATACAAAAAAATTAAATGCCAAGAAAAAGAGAGAAGCAGAAAGGAAACAGCCAGCCTCATACTCCCCAGAGAAAACAGCCTTGAGCGCTTTGGAGTCATTTCTTCTGTACAGGCTTCTATTATATGTCTAGCTTTGTATATCATCTTCTGCACTCAACATTTTCTAGTTTATTAAATATTCATTGAAAGTATGACTTTTTTTTTAACAAAAATCTTATTATGGAATTTTCCAAACATACACAAAAACAGAGAGACTCGTGCAACAAGCCCCCAGTTAACCACCCTCAGCTTCGACAGCAGTCAGTTTTTGCCAGTATTTTATGATCTATGCCCTTTCTTGGGTGAATGCTGTTATGCGTTGCATGGTTCCCCTCCCCACCAAAATACACCCAAGGCCTAATCCCTGGTCCCTGTGGCTGTGACCTTATTTGGAAATAGATGTAATGAGTTCAGTTCAGAGGCGGTCAGATGGGTATAGAACCAGACCCGCACCCTGGTTTAGCCACGTCTGTTAGGATCATTTTCCTGCTAGATGTAAAAAGAGAGGAAGTATACCAAAACAATTTTTACAAATAGCTGACAGGGGACTCAACTTTCTTGCACGCTTACTCTGCGCCAGGCAGCACTTGAGGCGTCTTGCCTCATTAAATGTGGCCAACAGCCCTATGAGGTGGGTACTGTCACCCGTCTTTTTAACCTGGCCCCACCACACGGCATACGGGATCTTACTTTCCTGAAGGGACTGCACTTGTCCCCTGTGCAGGGAAGCTCAGAGTCCTAACCACGGGACCGCTGGGCAAGTGCCCATTATCCCAATTTAAAGATGGAGACACTGAGGCTCAGATAAGTTAAAGACCAAGACAAGGTCACCCTGCTGGCAGGTGGCCCAGTGAAGATCCAAACCGTGCCAGGCCCTGCCGTTTCCTCGTCCCCCTGGGAAACAGAGCTGACCGCTGGGTCTCTGCAGACGGAGCCCAGAGCGGGAACACCAGCTCAGCCCAGCCGGACTCCCGGTTCCTTGACCCCCTCTCCTGACGTGCCGTCCACTCCGGCAGCGTCTCCCCCGTGGGTGTCCCCTGGACTCGGCATGACCTTCAAGCTCACAGCCTCCTCCCATCCAAGCGTCTCTGTCATCACGGCCCGCAGGGTCCTCTCTTCCCGTCTCATGCGGGCCAGCGGCCCCTGAGCACCTGGGGCTCGCAGTGCGTCATCCCCCGCGCGCCTTCAGGCCTCTCACCTGCTTCCTGCCCTCACTCCCCTCATCGCTCAGCTGGTCTCAACAGTGCACAGAGTCTCTCCTTTACCAGAGTGCACTCACGCGCGCACACACCTTCACTCCCTTACCCCTCGTCGCGCTTATGACACTCAACCGGCAAAACCCCAGCCCTGGTGAAATACAGCTCTCACCTGGATCAAGGAAGAAGAAAAGACACAAATCACGAACATTAGGAATCAAAGAGGCTTGCTGCAGCGCTGGCAAGCACTTAGACCGGTGTGCTCAGCGGCTTCGACGGAATGGATGAAAAGAGAGAGACGCAAATCAACCAAAACCAACCAAGGCGTGTTTACTGGAATCGAACAATTTAATAAATGGGTGATGGACAGTGCAAGCCAGCCTTCTCTGTGTGTGGAAAGTTACGGGTAAGCAAGAGGAGGGGACTAGAATGGTCCCTGCGACGATTTAATATATGCACACACGGTTACATGCAGACACCTTTACAGATGTGTGTGTGTGTACATGGTAACTACGAACACACGCGTCTCCTTGCTCTGTGGTCTGGAGGGCCCTGAAAGGAATGATTCCCCAGTAGCGGGAAGCACCTAGTGCCCAGTGCTCGGGTTCTAATGCCTTCTCCCAATAAAAGGAACCAGGGCTGCTCGGTGAAATGGCTGATTCCAGCACTGCTCGGGCTCTTGCAGCGCCAGGAAGTAGCAACGTGCTCAGAAACAGAGTGTACACGGGCACGCAACGAAGGGGCTGATCGGGGGGCTCAGGAGCCACCGGAAGGGTTCCCAGTGGCCGAACCTGGGAAACTTGCAGCAGAAGCGAAGTAGTCCTGGCTTGTAACCCCGTATCCATGAATCCATCCTGATGTGAACAACGCTTCCCTCCTTGTTTTGTGATACTCTGCATGAAAACCAGGCAAAGATATTCTGAGAGAAGAAAACTACAGTCTGGGATCTCTCATGAATATAGATATGAAAGTTCGTAACAGAGTATTAGCAAATGGAACCCGTGATACCTGCTGAAACATACCTGGTAAAACTTCCTGACTAAGTGGATTTGTTCCAAGCATGTTAAGTGAGTCCAGCATTTGAAAACCATCCCACGTAATTCACCCCTTCAACAGACTGAAAGAGGAAATTGATAAGCTCACCTCGATGCATCCGGAAAACTGAGAGAATGTCATGGAGTTCAACACCTATTCGTCATAAACACTCTTATCAAACCAAGCCCAGATGGGAAATTTCCTCAACCTGACAAGGGGAGCAGCGGAAAATGTATAGATCGTATCGCCGCACGGTGAAGGAGTGTTATCACATCTTAAAGGAGGGTGGTTTTGAGCAAAGATGGGCAAAATGGCCAGGGAGAGTGGATGGAGCCTCCAAAGGAATCCAGTTACACCGTAGAAGAAGGCTGTGGCTGAGGACTTCCCCGGCAACCCAGTAGTTAAGACTCTGCAGGGGCCACAGGTTCCGTCCCTGGTCAGGGAGCTAAGATCTTGCACGCCACATGGCGAGGCCAAAGATTAACTAATTTAAATGACTTTGAAAACGGAGAGATGTTTGTGGCCGCAGTCGTCACCAATCTGTGAGAGGAGGGTGGACCCCCCTTCATACACGGTGATGGGAAAACGGCGATCTGCGTGGCTAAGAGTGAACTGCTTTCCTTCTTCACAACAGACACCAAAAGAACTCAGACTTCGACAGTATAAAGATTTCAGCATGAAAGACAAAACTCTAAACCTTAACAAGAATAAAGGAAAACCACATTCATAAGCTTGGCGTGGGTAGAGATTTCATAATAAGCAAAGACCACTAGACACAGCAAAAAGCTTCATCGATTTAGCTCCATCAAGGTAATAAATTCTGTTCATTAAAATCCTGCATATATTCTCCATATTTTAAAAACACATACTGAAATATTTATAAGCAAGTGAAGAGGAATTGATGTTTTGATGCAAAACGGATTCAAGCAACTGTGGTGAAAACAAAACAGGACCCCCAAAAAGGTAAGCCCCCCACTGCACCCCACAGCAGTCAGTACGGGAGTCAGAGCCAGCACATATAAAGAGCTCTCACAAACCAACAAGAAAACGACAGGGATGCGATGGGAAAGTGGATAAAGGCAGGGACAGGGATTACACAGAGAGGAAACACAGATGGCAAACGTTTACCTGCTATGAGCTCATCCCCTATGCAAACTAGGCCATGCGAAATAGCATAGGAAGGTTCCGTCTCCCCCTGAGACCTGCCAGGTAGCACGAAGCAAGACACAGACAGAGAGGGCTGAGGCCACGGCCCAAGGCCGCAGACTCATCTGGAGGGTGCGTGAGAAATACAAACAGCTCCTGAGGATGACCGCGCCCACCCCAGCACCCTGCCTGCGCCAGGCAGGTGTCTAATCATTCCCAAAAGCCCTTGCTTAGCAGCTACTTTGTACTGATGCTTTCAACATAACTTCTCAGTTAAGCTTTTCATACTACTCATGGGGTTCTCAAGGCAAGAACACTGCAGTGGCTAGCCATTCCCTTCTCCAGTGGGCTATGTTTGCCGCACTTAACCATCCCAGACATTATAACGGGATCATCATTTTGGAGGTGAGGCTGTAGAGAAGCAAAATGGTCCACCCCAGCTCACCCAGGGAGGATGGAAGCCTGGAGGTGAACAAGCCCAGGTAGGGGCTCGGGAACCACCCTGCCCATCAGCGGTGTTGACGTTGACATGCGCTGGGCGCCGGGGCGCCAGGGCCCCGGAGATAAAGGAGAGCATGTTACTTGTACCAGAGGCAGCATGCAAATATTCACCTCGCTCAGTTGGTAAAGAATCTGCCTGCAATGCAGGAGACTCCGGTTCGATTCCTGGGTCGGGAAGATCCTCTGGAGAAGGGATAGGCTACCCACTCCAGTATTTTTGGGCTTCCCTTGTGGTTCAGCTGGTGAAGAATCTGCCTGCAATGTGGAAGACCTGGGTTCGATCCCTGGGTTGGGAAGATCCCCAGGAAAAGGGAAAGGCTACCCACTCCAGTATTCTGGCTTGGAGAATTCCATGGACTGTATAGTCCATGGGGTTGCAAAGAGTCAGACAGGGCTGAGCGACTTTCACTTTCACAAATACATTTGTTTTTAAAGGGTTGGAAACACCTGTTCCTTTGTTACCACCAGCAGTAATCAGCTTAAGTGCAAGCCTTGAAGCTGACGCCTGAACGATCTGGCGACTCTTGGTTAACCGCCTTGCCTGTGGGAGCTCTCTCTCCTCCACAATGAAGTCAGAAAAGCCCTTGTAATTATTGAACAGTCGGTGTAGAAGCCAGGACCCCCGTTGTGGAAGCTGGAGGTCCAGAGGAGAAGGAGACCTGGCCACGGCCCCTGGAGGCTGGGCACACGGGCCAGGCAGCAGGCGAGCCCGGACCCCTGAGCAGTGAGGGCCACGCCCAGTCCAGCCGCCCACCTGGACAACAGGCCGGCAGGGCTGGGGACCAGCCCTCTGCCCTGGTCTGGTGGGGAACGCGGAGCAGTTCTGTGCAAGGACCCAGAGGTCAATTCTATACCATGGCTGAGGAGCGGGGGACTTGACCTCTCACTTCCGCTTGCTGTGTCTCAGCTTCCTCCCCTGAAGACCCAGAGTTAGTCCATGTAAAGCGCTTGGAAAAGAGTCAGACACAGGAGCCCGACTTTGTATCCGCCACTGTGACTGCTATGGCTTGAAACAGCATCAACATTCGGGGAACACAGCTGTCCCCCGACGTCAATAGGGCTCCAGATTTCATGCAGTCCCCAGACTGCTCCCCCCAGCACCCATCTTACCTTTCTCAGTCCACTGATGACCTTGTCCTGCCCTGGCTCGGACCAGAAATCCTGGAGCCTGCAGCAGCCAGGCCAGCCCAGATGATGCTAACAAACCACGCGCGTCCCAGGGGCTTCAGGTGAGCGAGCTCGGCTTGTGTTCCCGCCTGTTCATCGCATCGCGAGAGGACCCGGGCCGACAGGCTTCCCCGTGCACTGGGCCCCCCTCCACATCCCTGGCCACTGGTCTAGTGGCCACGTCCGGCTCCCGCAGTGGGAAGCGTGACCTTCCCTTGGGGAGATGCCTTGCGTATCTGAGACATCAGCACTGTGGCCAAAGTCCCCTGTGACCCCCCCCCTCCCGCCTCACGCCCACTTCTACCACATTGTCAGCCAGTTCCGCTGGCTCTGCCCTCCAGCACAGGGAACCCCATCCCTCCCCATCACCTGCTGCCCTCCCCCGGGACCCCCCAGGCACAGCTTCTCTGGCCAGAGCGCCAGCCTCCTCCTCCAAGCTGGTCCTGCTGCCTCCATTCTGCTCCCAAAGACCACTCCAACTCAGCAGCCTGTGAGAGTGAAAGCGTTAGTCACTCAGTCTAACTCTTTGACACCCCGTGGACCGTAGCCTGGCAGGCTCCTCTGTCCCTGGTATTCTCCAGGCAAGAATACTGGAGTGGGTTGCCATGCCCTTCTCTGGGGATCTTCCTGACCCAGGGGTCGAACCTGGGTCTCCTACATTGAAAGCGGATTCTTAACTGTCTGAGCCACCAGGGAAGCCCCTAACTCAGCAGCCATGGAGACCCTTTAAAGTGCAGATCAGATCACACCTTGCTTAAAAGTCCCCCAACATTCCCATCCTCACACACAGGGTGGTCCCCACAGACACCATCTGCAGAGCTTGTGGCCAAGTGCACCTCAGGCTTGGCAAGATGCCACCTGGCAGGCCCGCTGCTAGGAGCTGACCCCAGAGAGGTCGTTACGGATGCAGAAAGAGACACAGCTTTAAAAACTCATGGCTGTGCGTGCTGAGTCACCGCAGTCGTGTCTGACCCTTTACGACGCTGTGGTGTGCAGCCCGCCAGGCTCCTCTGTCCATGGGGTTCTCCAGGCAAGATTACTGGAGTGGGTTGCCGTGCCCCACTCAGGGATCAAACCCGCCTCTCTTACATCTTACATTGGCAGGCGGGTTCTTTACCACTAGCACCCCCAGAGCCCACAAGGGACCCTCTGCAGCGGCAGACCCTGACCACTAGGCTACGTAACTGAGTCACATGGCACAAGAATCAGATAAAGAGCAGCGCTTCCCAGGTAGCTCAGACGTGCGTACCCTTCTAGGTGACCCGGTGAGCTCTAGAGAAAAATGAGAGATGCCCAGAAGGGCGTGTCCTGAAGGCTGTGCCAGGCTCACCAGCCGTGTGCCTCAACCAGGTGACCACGGGCAGCCCGTATCTTCTGGAAGCTCTTCCACAAGCTGGTCTTTTCCCATATCGGTGAAGAATTTCCCACCCGGCACCTGTTCCCTGCCCCCTCCTCCAGGCAGTCCTCCTACCAGCACCCGTCTGCACCTCACTCCTGTACCAGCCTCAGGGCAGTGAGGACCAGGGTGAGTCACACCCACTGGGGGGCACGAGACAGGGGACAGCAGTTGTCTGGGGCCCTAGGATCCCTCTGTGTTACTTCCCAGAGACAATGCAGCCCCCGAAGAGACAGGCATCCTCTGTGATTCCACGGGCCCAGGACCCTCCCCCTCCGCCCTCCCTGGGCTCAGAGCTGAGCACTGCCATCCAGGGATCCCAGCAGAGAGTGCAGAGTGGTGCCTCCTGGGTGTTTGATGGAGACTAGGCCGCTGGCATTCCCACTCCATGTATTGGCTGCCCTGCACTGCAGGGCTGAGCAGGACCCGTGGGCAGGAAATGACCTCTACTATGAACCCAAATCTGAAATGCTGGGCCTTTCCCGGAAGCCCGGAAAATAGGCTGCCGGGCAGCTCCTGCCCCATGATCCCCAGCTTTTTGCTGGGAGGAGCTGTCTTCCCAGCTTCCAGACTTCCAGAGTCCACTTCCCTGAAGCAACTCTTCCATCCCCTCACTTCCCATGTGACAGACGACCAGATGGTTTCAGGGAATTAAAGCAGCCCAGTCCCTGGTGAATCTGCCATGGTCTCTCCGATCAGACAAATACGGCTGATTTTCATACCACAGCTTGGAGGTTTATCAAGTTTCGGGGTTTAAAAGAACATCTTCGAATTAATTATTTCACATGGTTAACACATGACATGCATGGAACACAGCCACACAGACAGTCTTGTGAAACAGAACCGGAGAGCGTCTTCCCCGAGGCCTCGAGGTCCTTAGAAGCCCCATTCTGAATTGCTCCATGGAATTCCAATCTACGGATGGTGCTGAATTTATCCGAATTATTCCTCAGTGTTAGACAGGCAAGTGGTTTCTCATTTTTTTCTGAGGGTCGTGTCTATTGTATAATTTTTAATAACCAGGACCTCAGGATGTCAGCACCATTTTTCACCATATTCAGTATTCCTTAAAATGACGCTTGTAATCTACGGTTACATAGATTCTTAATAAATCTCTGATGATTGTATTTATTGTATGATTTTTAATAACTAGGACCACAGGATGTCAGCATCCTTTTTTTCACCATATTCAATATTCCTTAAAATGATGCTTGTAATCTACAGTTACATAGATTCTTAATAAAGCTCTGATGATTGTATTTATTGTATGATTTTTAATAACTAGGACCGCAGGATGTCAGCATCCTTTTTTTCACCATATTCAATATTCCTTAAAATGACACTTGTAATCTACGGTTGCGTACATTCTTATTCCGCAGGTGAACTTGTATGCGGCCCTGTAAAGGGTCCCTGGTTCTCAGCAGAAGGAGGCAGCATGGAGCAGGACCTGCCCAGGGGGATCTCGTCCACCAGCCCCTTCCACCTGAGAGCCCACCGCCTGCATCCACTGCAACTGCCCACTCCCTGACCCCCACCCTCAGGACAGCATTGAACTTGGCTTCCGCTCCTCCTGGGGACCTTCCTGGGTGCAGACGACTAGTCAGATGCACCCCCAAGAGGTGTCCCCAAGTCACCTGTGCACTGGGCACCAGGGTAGGGGTGGCCACCCCTGCCTCTCTTCCTCCTGCCCCTCCACAGCCACTGACCCCCAAAACCCGGGCTCCAGGTCCCCATGTCCTCTGAGCCTGTCTCAGGGCTGCCCCGCCTGCTCGGGAGGTGGGTGGGCGTGGTCCTCCAGTCTCCAGGGGTGCGTGGGGCCCACAGCATGTGAGAGAACCACGGTGATACAGGAAGTCAGCTATGCAAGCCCAGCTGCTCTCCCGCTGTGTGGATGTCAGACCGTTTCCATAACTTAAGACACAAGCAGAAAACTCAGCCCGGTGGCCACAGCCAGTCAGCCCCATCAGCCAGTAGAAAGAGCTGAGATAACCGTCGGCAAGCAGTGGGAGCCCCAAGCTCCTGTCAGTCTAAGCCCTTAATATGGATTTTTTCTTTTTCTGTTTTGGATTGGCATGTATGTTTATTTGTTCTAAATTTGACTTAGTGATCAGTATTTTAAACCCAGGGCATTTTCCCAACCATGCAAACTTCAGCCTTCTCTTGAAAAGTCTGGAGCTCGGCCTGTACTGGGCCTGCAGTCCACCGGGCAGATTGACCGGAAACAGCACGGGGGCCAAGGGAGGGGGCAGGGGCGGGGGTGGCAGTGGTGCTGAAGGCTGTGCCAGGGCCCAGGGCCCCAGCCTGGCCATAGCACTGCTGCAGGTTCTGTCTGCTGACCGCCTGCCAGGGGCCAACGCTGACCTGAAACAAGGCACCATCCCTGGGGCCCAGGTTGGTAGGATGAGTCCACGAAAGTGAAAGTTGCTCAGTCGTGTCCGACTCTTTGTGACCCCACGGAAGTCCGTGGACTTCTCCAGGCCAGAATACTGGAGTGGGTAGCCTTTCCCTTCTCCAGGGAATCTTCCCAACCCAGGGATCAAACCCAGGTCTCCTGCATTGCAGGCGGATTCTTTACCAGCTGAGCCACCAGGATGATTCCTTGAGGTCCTTCCAAAATGAGGGGTCGGGGAAAGACTGCGATGAAGCTGCGCCCGTCACACTGCAGCCCGCACACGTGGGGTTGGAGTCCTGCCCTCGGCCGCGACCACCCTCCTGGGGACAGGCAGGCAGGTGTTCAGGACTACCACCGTCCTTAAACGCAGGGAGGGCCCAGCACTGCTCTCCATGGTGCTGAAGAAAGTCCTCGTCACTGCCGTGGTCTCCCATTCCACCCAGGAACTCAATCTCCTCTGAAAGCGGTGCGGCTACGGGCTTATGTCCATGAATTTCACTGGTCCAACACACACCACATCACCTGGACATGGCTGGCCTCACAGAAGAGCGGACGCACTCCCGGAGCTATGTGGGCGCTGCCCTGAAGATGCAGCTTGTGTTTTAAACCAGTCGCCAGCACCTACTCTTATTTCCTGCAATCCCTCATAAAACACAATTGGAAGCCAGGATTTGGAAATGACAGCCACCCTCTTGCTGTTACTCCAGGTAACCCACTTAAAGCGTGCTGCTGCCTAGCCCTGGGCTTTGGATTTGCTGGACTTGGAAGTCCCAGTTTCTCAGAAAAGGATGCTTCTTGCAGGGAGCACAGCCTGTTCCCCCAGTCTAGAAGCTAGGGTCTCCCTCTGGCTCTCCTGCTGTAACATGAGGCCAGCGGACAGAGAAGTCTTTTCTCTACCACTGTGGTCATCAAGGAGATGCTCAGGGGAGACGAGTGCAGTGGGGGCACTGTGGCTGGAACCCAGGCAATTCAGTGAGGGGGGAGGTGTCTCAGAGTGTACCCTTGCTCAGCAATAAAGAACAAAAGAAAACTCAGCACCCAGTGCAGCTGCTGCTGCTGTTCAGTGGCTAAGTCGTATCTGACTCTGTGCAACCCCATGGACTGCAGCACAAAGCTCCTCTGCCCTCCAGTATCTGCCGGAGTCCGCTCAAACTCACGTCCATTGAATCAGTGATGCTACATAACCATCTCATCCTCTGCCACTCCCTTCTCCTTTTGTCTTCAGTCTTTCCCAGCACTGGAGTCTTTTCCTATGAGTCAGCTCTTCACATCAGGTGGCCAAAGCATTGGAGCTTCAGCTTGAGCATCAGTGAATAGTCAGGGCTGATTTCCTTTAGGTTTGACTGGTTTGATCTCCTTGCCATCCCAGGGACTCTCAAGATTCTTCTCTAACACCACAATTTGAAACTGTCAGTTCTTTGTCAGCCTTCTTAATAGTCCAACTCTCACATCCATACACGACCACTGGAAAAACCATAGCTTTGACTAGATGGACCTTTGTGAACAAAGGGATGTGCCTGCTTTTTAGTACACTGTCTAGGTTTGTCACAGCTTTCCTGCCAAGGACCAGGCATCATTTAATTTCATGGCTGAGGTCACCATCTTCAGTGATTTTAGAACCCAAGAAAATAAAGTCTGCCACTATTTCAGTTTTGTCCCCCATATATTCTCCATGAAGTGATGGGACTGGATGCCATGATCTTAGTTTTTTCAGTGTTGAGTTTAAGCCAGCTTTTTGACTCTCCTCTTTCACCCTCATCAAGAGGTTCTTTAGTTCTTCCTCACCATCTGCATATATGAGGTTGTTGATATTTCTCCTGGCAATCTTGATTCCAGCTTGTGATTCATCCAGCCTGGCATTTCACATGATGTATTCTGCATAGAAGTTAAATAAGCAGGGCAACACTATGCAACCTTGACGTACTCCTTTCCCAATTTAGAACCAGTCCATTGTCCCATGTCTGGTTCTAACTATTGCTCCTTAACCTGCATACAGGTTTCTCAGGACACAGGTAAGGTGGTAGGATATTTCCATCTCTCTGAGAATTTTCCTAAGTGTGTTGTGATCCACACAGTCAAAGGCATTAGTGTAGTCAATGAAGCAGAAGGAGATGTTTTTCTGGAACTCTCTTGCTTTTTCTCTGATCCAGTGGATATTAGCAATTTGATCTCTGGTTCCTCTGCCTTTTCTAAATCCAGCTTGTACATCTGGAAGCTCTTGGCTCACATACTGTTGAAGCCTAGCTTGGATTTTGAGCATAACCTTACTAGAGGCGCCTCAGAGTCTGTTTCTGTTGTGCAGACGGGTTCATTAGGTCACGTTTTAGGTCCCACACAGGAGTGATATCATATGATGCTTGCCTTTCTCTGTCTGACTTCCTCCACTTAGCGTGATCATCTCCAGGTCATCCATGTTGCCGCAAACGGCAATGTTTCATCCTCTTAGGGCTGAGCAACACTCCGCTGTGCACTTTACGCGCATCCCCTCTGTCCGTTCATCGTCAGTGGACACTAAGGTCGCTTCCATGACTTGGCTACTGCAAATAATTCTGCTGTGAACATTGGGTGCACGTGTCTTTTTAAATTAGAGCTGTGACATTTTCCAGATATATGCCCAGGAGTGGAATTGCTGGATCATATGGCAACTCTATTTTTATTTCAAAAATGTAGCTTTTGAAGAAGACAGTTCCACAGACGGGCAATACAGGTTTGTCACAGCTGGAAAATGGGACTGGCAATGATTAGAACATAACAGAAGTGATTTCCCAGGAGCACAGAGCAGCTCCTGGGAGAGATGGGGTGAAGGCAGGCCCTAAGAGGCATGTGGGCTAGTTTGGGGGGAACTCAGTATGAACCAGAAGCTGTGCTTCTGGTGAGAAAAGAGAACCCAAGGACCAGTTCTCAGAGGATGATGGCGTTTTCCGAAAGGATGAAAGACAGGAGTCCTCAGGTTGAAAACAGAAGGCATATGACAGGTGGAGCAGGTAAGACATGAAAGAATATTCTGAAACCCCCAAACAGAGACGCTGCTGCTGCTGCTAAGTCACTTCAGTCGTGTCTGACTCTGTGCGACCCCACAGACGGGGGTCTACCAGGCTCCCCCGTCTCTGGGATTCTCCAGGCAAGAACACTGGAGTGGGTTGCCATTTCCTTCTCCAATTCATGAAAGCAAAAAGTGAAAGTGAAGCCGCTCAGTCGTGTCCGACTCTTCTCGACCCCACAGACTGCAGCCCACCAGGCTCCTCTGTCCATGGGATTTTCCAGGCAAGAGTACTGGAGTGGGGTGCCATTACCTTCTCTGAACAGACATGCTGGTGAAGGTCAAACCAAAGGCCACCATCCCATCAGTAACAGTCAGAGGCCAGAGAATGAGAGAGAAGGTGATCCCCATGTGGAGGACAGGTGAACCCAGCATCCTGTGCACAGAACTCAACAAAGGTGCTGACCGAGCTGCGTGCCACACCCTTCACCCCGCTCCCCATGCCCACTTGCTGAGAAGCCGCCAGCCTGGGGCCAGGAGACCCCGGCCCCACTGGGAGGAGAAGCCGCCATCCCCTGGGCACCTCAGCGTCTCCCGGGATTTCTTCCAGAAAAGCACAGGATGTTGCTGTTCCCAGTCTCCAAGAGGAGGGCCCAGAAAATGACCACCAAGGTCCAGCCAGCTCTCCCAGCCCCAGACCAGTGCTCCTACCCCAGGATGGAACCACAGTCCCCGAGCCGAGCCAATTACACATAAACCTACTGAGCAAACAGCTCGGCCAGAACCACAGTCAGATCCTTATTTGTAAGGAAAAGGGCCAAGAATCACTTTAATTTTTGTCAGGTTGAGGCTGAGTTGCTCTGATTCCGCGGTGGCTGGAGGGGAACAGTCTCCGCTCATACATTATGCATCTTCACCGAATCTGATGGCTCGTGGCCACCTCCTCTTCTCTGGTTTTGATAAAAGGGCTCTGGGCAGCCATTGTGACAGGGATGTGTGTTTGTCTAAATCATTTAAGGGGAGGGATGTGGGCTCAGGGCAGGAGCCAGTGACACTTTCTGCAGCGTCTCATCTCCATCAGGGGCTGTGGCTGAAGATAAGAGTGGCCTTGCCCCGGTCCGAGGGCAGAGCATCCCACGTGGATGCCCTTGGCCACCACGCTCCAGCCTTTCCCAGCCCACCAGGGTGGCGGGGGCGGGGAGGGAGGGCGGCGAGGCCCTCGGGGGTCCGCTGGCTGGGCCGAGCGCGGAACTTGCACCCTCTGCAGGGAGCAGGCGGCAGAGCTGCGGGCCAGGGCGAGTCTGGACTCACCCATCCGGTGGACCCAGAGAAGGCACTCGGAACGTGCAGCGGGTTTGTGTGGTTGTTGGCATTTTTTGTTCGGAGTTTTGACACAGGGCACAGTGACCCAGAAACGCAGTGAGGGGGGAGGCTCCCAAGGCCCCTGGCTTCAGGCGGCCCCTCTGCCCACCCTTGTCCACCCCAGATCTTGAGGAAATCTCAGAATACAGGCCTGATGCTCCCCACGGTTCCTCACGGATGGGTCGAGAGTTGGGAGCGGCTGAGCGGAGCCCCGTTCTCCTCAAGGCTGAGGGACCAGTGGGGGATCAACCCTGAGCCCACGTGTCCAGCCCCCTTCCACTCGTCCCCCCACCGCCTCCCAGGAGCCCCGGGCCTCCTCATTCCCAGAGCTGACCTCAGGCCTGGCTGGCAAAGGGGGGCCAGGTGCTCGTGAGAGATGTGTCTCTGTGGCCTCCTCCCAGGAAGGACTTGACAGTCATCCAGGTCCCAGCGTCCGACCTCAGCCCAGGGGAGAGGCTGGGGCCTGAGGATCTCAGAGCAGGTCTGCAGAGGTTGCAGCCCCGAGCCCGGCGGGGCCAGGTCACAGGACCACTGTACGGTCCCCGGGGCCCTGGGAGTGAACCTCGGGAGAGCTGCCCCAAGATGCTGAGGCCGGGTCTAGTGGGACGAGGGGCAGGCAGGCACGCTTCTTCACCTCCTCATCCACACCCTGAATCTCTGCTTCCTGGGGAGCCCACCAGGTGTCACTTCATGGGACATGACTTGTCTCCTCCGTGGTCAAGCAGGGGAACCCAGGCCAGCTGGGGTGTCCTAGGGGCGAGGCGAGTCAGATCGGGGGGGCCGCGGGGCCCCTGTTCCAGGTCAGCGCCACTGGAGAGGAGCAGGGAGCTGCCAGGCCTCCTCACCCCCAGGCTCCGACAAGACGCTGAGCGCAGGTGGTCTCGGGGCCCAGGGCCGCGAAGCAAGCGCACGTGCCCCCATGGAGCAGCAGCGCCGCTCACAGGTGCAGCGCTCCCCGCCCGTCTCCTCGGGCTCCTCCCCGCCACACCGCGTCCTGCCCATTTCACAGGTGGGCAAGTAGAGCCCCGGCCATGCCGAGCCCCGATTCCCACCCAGGCCTGTAACTCGACAGCACAGGCTCCGCACAGGGCCCCAGGCAGCCTTCCTGATGCAGGGCACCCAGACGGGTGGCTGCATGGGGATCTCCAGGCATGGGGCGGAGGCGGGGGTCCCTGGCGGAAAGTCTGGACCCACTCTCTAGCACCAAAGGGTGGCACTGGAGTAGAATCCACCGAGCAGTTGTCGTGCTCCAGAGCATAGAGCCTGGGAGCTCCGGGTCTGGAGGGAACCTGGAGGCGCCCAGTCTCACCCCGTCTGCCCCTGCACCCCGCAGGCGCCTCCTCAGGGCCCCAGCTGCCTCTGCTGGCACCCACACCCCAGGGGCTCAGGACACTGGCAGCAATCTCTCCACCTGACCCCCAGGGGAGCTGGGACTGTCCCGAGGAGGGGGCCTCAAAGTCAGCAGCTCGCCCCACCCGGGTCTGCTCTCAGCCACTGGACGCGGGGTCCCTGGAGCCCCTCTGCTCTTCTTTGAAGACCACACACCCACAGCAGCAAGCAAAGAACATCTCACAGTACTAGTGGCTACAGTCCCGAGTGTGTCTCTACATCTGCACTTGACACCGAGCGTCGGATCTGATCCTTACCACAGTCTCATTCTTCCCATCTTGCAGATTAGGAACACTGAGGCTCAGAGCAGTTACCTAACCTGGGCTTGGTCTCACAGCCAGATTCCAGCCCTGGCTGGCTGAGCCAGAGCTCAGGACCTTGCTCGTGCCCTCTGGGTCCCCTCCTAGAAAATCATGCTCACACAGACACACACACACACACACACACACACGCTCACACAGACACACACATAGATGCACACACATGCTCACACAGACACACACACACAGATGGATAGATACACACACACACACACACGCTCACACAGACACACACACAGACACACACACATGCTCACACAGACACACCCACAGAAACATACACATAGACACACAGACACACACACAGACACACACACATGCTCACACAGACACACACGCAGATGCACGCACATGCTCACACAGACACACACACACAGACACACACACGCTCACACAGACACACACAGATGCACACACATGCTCACACAGACACACACACAGACACACACACGCTCACACAGACACACACACAGATGCACACCCACACACACACAGACACACACACATGCTCACACAGACACACACGCAGATGCACACCCACACAAAGACACACACAGACACATGCACACACACAGACGCATAGATACACACACACGGCTCAGCGAGCTGTCTCAGAAACCTACTTAGTCTGAACCTGGAGGACTGTGGACCGTCCTGAGCAGGCTGCCCACGTCCCGCGGGCAGACCCCACCGCTCCCAAGCAGCCACAATCCTGGTCAGCTCTGTGTCCATGACCGGGGTCCCAAGTGACTTCTTTAAAGAAACCGATAAGCTTTAATAAATTTTAGAAATCCTAAAATTCATACAGAAGTGCCAGGAGCCCAGAATAACCAGAATAACCAAGACAACCTTGAGAAAGAAGAACAAAGTGAGGGGACTTAACTCCAAAACAATGATGACCGAAGGACCTTAGGACTTCAGGGCAAGGAGGCCGGGACAGCCCAGTGCCTCTGGGCGGCTGCAAGGCAGTCCAGTGGGAAAGGAGCGCCTGCTCCAGGAGTCGCCTGGCCGGGATGGGTGCCCTGGGGCAGGTGAGAGGCCCGCAATGAGCCCTGCAGCCTCCTTGCACCCCCCTCAAGGGGGCTCTGGGCTTCAGGCCATAATGGGAAGAGCCCTGCACCCAGGAGGCAGAGCTGGGGCAGAAACAGCCACCGAAGCTGCCGTCCGCGAGAATGAAAGTGCGCCCAAGAAGAGAGAAGTGGGCAGGCATCAGTGCAGGGTGACTAAGGACTGGTGGGCGCCCTCCAGGCTGGGAGGTCCCGGGAGGCTCTCAGGCCACACGCAAGGGTGAAGCTGGGCCACCAAGTCTGCGGGTGGGGCCGCAGAGATCTGGGGTTGCTGGCGCTTCCAGAGCAGACAGGAAGCTGTTGGTGAGGTGAGCTGGGTGGTCTTGGATCCTCTGGACGTCTGCTAAGGAGGTCTTAGCCACATCCTGAGGTCTTTGGAGGAGGGGACGGAGTCAGGGTTGAGTGTTTCAAAGGAGGCCTGGGATGCTGTGATGCAGGACAGTGAGCCTCACGCGAGCTGGCGACCCCTCCTCACCCCGAGTCTTCCCGGTGCTGCCCCGACCTGCAGAGAACACATCCGTGGGCCTCTGACCACCCTTGGCCTCAGCTCCACTGAGGGTCCCCTGCCTGGCCAACTCCAAGGCTGCCCAGGGCGAAGCCCTCACCCATCTCTGCCTCAGCTTCCTCCCCCGTAAAGTGAGGCCATAGTAGCCTCTGTTCTAAAGCTGGGACTCGGTAAATATTAAACACCCCACAAATGTCAGCAGCTTTCATTACATAAAATCTGAGTGTTAATGAGACTCCTGCATAATTTGAAAGACTGTTTCCTGCCTCAGCTTAACTTCAATATTGAGATGGAAAACCAGGCTTTTCACTTTTATTGGGGACGAGATTTAATTCTCAGTCTTTTGGAAATGCTCAAGAAAGCAGAGAATGTCTCTTTTCAAGAGAATATTGTGCCCTGAATCAAAACACAGCATCAAATTATCTTAATGGTTGTTATATAAAGCGCTCGCTTAGTCATTTTCTCTTGCT
Organism: Capra hircus; assembly: GCF_001704415.2. Taxonomy (NCBI): domain Eukaryota; kingdom Metazoa; phylum Chordata; class Mammalia; order Artiodactyla; family Bovidae; genus Capra; species Capra hircus. Next base: position 115,423,320 of record NC_030813.1, read on the forward strand.
TAAACTGTCTGAAACGGGGGATTTCTTTAGCTCACGGACAGGACTGAAATGAGCTCAGATGCATTTTCATGCCAAGGAGATTAACAGTAAGGGTCCAGCAGCTGGGAGCCCTAAAGCCTTGTCATCGCAGGGACAGTATAAATCAAGGCACCTATGGCCTGGTTAAAGATTGTCCCCACAGGCCTGATGGAATCTAGGGGGTGGCCCTCTGAGTCTCACCGGGGACAGAAACACCTCGGCGTGACTAACCAGGCTCCACCCTGGTGGCCCCGAGACCCGACGGGAGGACCCTCTAGATCCAGAGCCCCCACTGGCCCGGGCATCTCACGCACAGCTGGCAGCTTCGCTTTAGAGACAGGAAACCTCACAGTGGGCCGGGCTTCGCACGTTTCACTTTTGAATTCAGTCCACAGAGCTGGACTTAGGGGTGTGCAAAGAGGCGGCGGTATGGCTCAACTGGGATTTTGACCACAAGATGAATAGCCAATTTGGTCTCCAAAGCCGCCGTAGCTGCCAGGAAGCCGGCCAGTAGAGTGCCCCCACCCCCATCCTCGAGACGGATGGCGCTCAGACAGTGCCTCCCAGACACACTGGACGAAACCCGCGTGCCCCTTCTCTCAGCACCAGGCGTCCCAGCCAGGAAGGCGGCCTCTCTCTACCCACCTCTCTACCCGCTCCGTGGGTCACACAGCTATCACTCAGACAACTTCCGTGTGGGGACACTGAGTTCAGTTCAGTCGTGTCCGACTCTTTGTGACCCCACGGACTGCAGCACACCAGGCCTCCCTGTCCATCACCAACTCCTGGAGTCTACTCAAACTCATGTCCATCCCATCAGTTATGCCATCCAACCATCTCCTCCTCCGTCATCCCCTTCTCCTCATTCCTTCAATCTTTCCCAGCATCAGGGTCTTTTCAAATGAGTCAGTCCTCGGTCCAAATAAATGCTAAAGAAAATCAGTCCTAAATATTCATTGGAAGGACTGATGCTGAAGCTGAAGCTCCAATACTTTGGCCACCTGATGTGAAGAGCTGACTTATTGGAAAAGACCCTGATGCTGGGAAGGACTGAAGACAGGAGGAGAAGGGACAACAGAGGATGAGATGGTTGGATGGCATCATCGACTCAATGGATGAGTTTGAGCGAGCTCTGGGGGTTGGTGATGGACAGGGGGCCTGGTGTGCTGCAGTCCATGGGGTCCCAAAGAGTCAGACACGACTGAGCGACTGAATGAACTGAGGAGCTGGTGGGTGATGAATCCACAGTCCAGACAGGGCAGGGCTCATCGCTGCCCACACACGGCCTCCAGGGCTGGCAGGGCGACGGCAGGGGTGAGGACGGGGAGGTGCCGTCTCAAGGGCAGACCTAATGTAAGGCCAGACGAGCCCTCGAGGGCAAGGTCGGCTGCACTGGGTGGGGGTCAGTCCACAGCACAGCCCCCAAGGAGAGGGGCCCCTCAGACTCAGGTGAAAGAGGGCTGGAGGGCAAACCTGGCCGATGCCCAGTCTCTCAGTAAAGCTGACCACCCCGGGCACCCCAGGCACCCGTCCAGCCTGGGTCATCCTTCCCACAGGGCGTAGATGAGAAAACCAAAAGGCCCAATGTCCTGCCCGTGCAGAAAGCTTTGCTGAGCTCCGTTCTGTGTTAGCACTTCACCCATGGGCCTTTCTAAACCTTTATCTCCCGATCCACGTTTGGACTCTGCAGAGGCTCCCAGGCCATAGGACGACGTCCCGGCGCCCCTCTGTCTCGGGAACTGTGGCCTCTGCCAGCTGGGTCCCCGTCTCCCCCTGTCCTAGAAGTTCAGGATGCTCCGGGTGCCCGGGTCTGGCCTCCACACCCTGCTCACGGGCCCGCCCCCCCCACTGCCCATTTGCTCTGGGGTTCCCACCTACCTGGGCCCCCGCCTGCCCCGCCCCGCAAGACTCAGTGTAGGACCCCTTCCCGCGAAGCCTTCTCCCCTCCTCACTGCCCACTGTGCTAGGAGCCTCCTCTGCCCTCTGGTGCCTCCCAGGCTGCCGCGTCCTCTCAGAAATTCCCCCACCCGTCTCTCCCGCGAGGCTCTTTCTGGGCCAATCACCCGCACAGGCTGTGCACTCAGCTCCGGTGCTCCGCGGATGGGCGGGTGATGGCTGGACGAGGTGGGGGGAGGGGAGCGAGCACACAGCTGGAGGCCTGGCTGTCCTGAGACCTAAGGCGGTCTGAGCCCCCATGACCTCCTCCATTGACCCAGTCTGCCCCTCAAGCAGTGCCATGGACTCCAATCACGAATTTTGGTTTCCCCCACCACCAAGTGCCCAGGACTAGCCCATGCCCGCCGGGGATCGGCTGAACCGGTTTCATCTGGCCACGGCGCCTGTGCGCCGGAGACAGCCTCGGCAGTGTTTATCACCCTCTATCCCCCAGCAGACGTGTTTGGCAGACAGCAGACTTTTGTCATCTTCCTTCACTTGGGCTTTGATTCCCAAGTAATAACTCATGCTTACAGGAAAGCTGGACTTCTCAGTAACGATCTTGAAACCAGATCTCTGGGCGCTGGCTGTGCAGTGAGCCGAGAAGGCCCTGGCATGCCAATGAGGCGCGTCTGCCCACGGCTGGGAGGGGCTCGCTGTGTGAAGAACTGGCTCCTGGTAAGGGTCCTCCTGGGTAGGACCCTGGGTCCCCCAGGGCCTGGACCGGGCCTCTGCTCCCTCCCAGCCTTCCTCCACCAGGTGGAAACCCCAGAGCGTGTCTCCCCTTCCAGGACCTCCGGCCCCCACCCTCACCCATGCCCCCACCCTCACCCATGCCCCCACCCTCACCCATGCCCCATGGGGCATCTCTGTGCATGCCCTCCAGACCCACCAGGAGGTGGTCTAGGGAGGGGGTGTGGTCTAGGGAGGGGCATGGTCTAGGGAGGGGCGTGGTCTGGGGAGGGGGGCCTACCCCTGTCCCAGGAGCTGCAGTCCATTGAGCGGACTCTCGGGGAGAAAAAGGGTGGTACCTGCTGGGGGTGGGTGTACCCCCATGACAGCCACCCACTCCAGGATGCCCTGCACAGGGCTACCCCTCGCAAGCACAGGGCCCCTCCCTGCCCTCCTGAGAGTCATGCCCCAGCCACTCAGCATCCCACATCCAAGAAGCCCTGTACCATCCCCATCTGTGAATGAGGCGGAAACCCTCACATCACAGGAACCCGGCGATGAATGAAAATACAGGGTTCTTGTCCGAAACCGGCCGACAATCGAGGTGGGGATGGCAGAGCATCAGATCCATCCTGAGCTCCCCTGAGAGTGGACCCTTAGAGGACGGACACCCACGAGCAGGGACCCCTGCAGCCCCAGCCCTGCCAGTGGCACCCCCACCCCCCCAGCCCGGTGGGCCTTGGAGACTGCCCGGGCCACACCTCGCAAAACTCGTCGGAACCCGTCACCTGCTCTCACGTCCTTGACGTCCCTGCGCTCAGTGGTTAAGTCCTGTTGGTTGGGGTCTTGACTACAGGACCCTCTTGGGCCACCCACTGCAGGTGGCCCGTGCCGTGCGGTGCCAGGGACCACCCCCTCCCCCTGCTCCAGCCTCTCCTGGGTGGGCCAGGTTTTGGGGACATGCTGGCAAAGGTTCCCACACTCCCATGACCTGGGGTGGGGGGTCTGACCCAGGCCACCTGCTGGTCATGGTGGTGGTTTTCATGCTTATGTCCCCGGTGAGCTGGTTGGTTTGGGGATATTCATCAGGACAGTCGTCCCTCGCGGTTCCAGGGCTCCATCCTCTCTCCTCTGGCTCACCGCCCCCTTTTAGTCTCTGCTCTGACCCATGTCTCCTCTGAGCTCAGCTGTGTGTCTGCCACTGCCTCCAGCCGGAGAGGCGACAATGACCTGGACCGGGGGCACCTTGGTGCGGGGAGAGGCCCCCCACCACCACCTGAGCCCAGCGCGCCCTCGACCCCACCTGCCTCCGCTTTTTCTGGGGAGTGGGGAACTGACTCTTCTCCATCACGTTTTGCAGGGCTTGTTCATTTTACAGAATGTTTTCAAAGAGCCAGCTCAGGTTTAATTATCACCTCCGTGGAGCTTTTATTTCTGAGCTTGTTTACTTCAGTTTTATCAAAACCGTCTCCTTCTTCTGCTGACTCTGCTGACAGTGAGCGAGCGGCGTTTGGGTCTCAGGGGCTCCTGGTGGGGCTGGAGGCTTCCCCAGGGTCCCTCACTGCTGTGCTTTCAGAGGGCGCGGCTGTGATCATCCGGGCCCCTGCCTTGGCTGACTTACTCTCAGGTTTTAGAGCCCCTCCTCCCATGAATTAAACTTCATCATCAGTGCTGATCGTCACCATCTTTCTTCCAGTAACCACCTTTACATTTTAATCCTGCTTTAGCGTCAGTCATGGGCTCCGATTTGTCTAGCCAGTCCCTGCTGCGCTTCCAGCCACGCGCCTCTGGGGCTCTTTAACTGGACCCGGTTTCCATCTGACGAGAAGGCGGCGGAGGAAACACTCCCAGGCTGCCTCTCTTCACACACCTGAGCACAGCACCCCCAGCCTCCGCAGCACCTGTCCAATCTGACCAGAGAGAATAAAACTCGCTTTCTTTTTGGCACCTGGACATGACGCTGGAATATTTCACCCCTCTTGGACAGGTTCCAGAGCCCGGCCTGCGGCCACCACCCACCCCGGGTCATCAGCCCAGGGTGAGTGCGTGAGACACGGCTCCGTCTTCAGAGAGCGCCCTGGAGATCAGATACCACATCTCAGCAGGTCATCGCGGCCACTCCGCCTGATGGGGATGTTACAGCCCCGGCAGGAAGCCAAAGCAGGAGAAACAAGCTTGTTTTCTTTTGTACTTAGCAAGCTCACAGTCACCATGGCAATTAAGTGCTACTTCTTAAAACGGACCAAAGAGTCACTGGTTGGTTTGGGGATATTTGCGATCGTCCAGGTGAAGCTGGAAGGGCGAGAGATTTCTCATTGTTCTCCGACTTGACTTTCCAGGCACGACGGTCGACAGCGCCATCTGCAAACATCAGAAGGGCTTTGTCCGTGGCCCGAGGGTCTTCCCTCATCCTCCAGGGTTCCCCTCAGTCTCTCCCCCCCATACCGCTCAGAGGCCGCGCAACGCTCCTTGCACAGCAGCAGCTGACCAGTACACACACCCTCACCAGGCCCTCTTGGGCATGAGTGGGGACCGTTTCCCACTTTGCTCTCATTCATCCAAGAAACGCTGATGGGTTTTCACAACGCTGGCAACCCCTCCTTGGAGTTTCGCCTTGTACTAACTCTTCCTCAGAGCAGGATGCTCAGAACCACCACAAGGATCCAGGTGCTTGAGAACGAGGCTGGAGGTGGGCAGGAAGGGGTGTTCCTTGAGTGGCCGGGAAATCCCATGAATATTTCCATTGGATGATCTGCTTGGCTCTGAGGAGCACCCAGAGGCGGGCCCCTGCTCCTCCCGCCCTCTGCACAGTCCCCGTGAAGGTAAATTCTTAGAAGCCCCCAGCTGGGCAGCAGAGCCGCTGGGTTACCCTCACTCCGCTTCTGACCTGTGACAGCCCCACCCTGTCCCGAGCTTCACAGATCCTATTTACCCAGAGGGACTCTTGGCCTGGGTTCCCGGCGCATTTGGGGCTTTCTCTGGCCTTGGACACCCACTGCTTATCCCTCCACCAGCGCATGAATCCTTCCTGCTTCCGCCTGGTCCTCAGGGACGGAGCCCTGACTGGCCAGCAGCCTGCTGGCCACGCCGCTGCCCCCGGGGAGCCCCGCGCTATGGGAGCAGCCGGGTGGAGGGGTCATGTGTCAAGGGGTTTCCTCTGGCTGCTCTGATGCCTCCAGGGAAATTCTTTCTCCCTGTCTCTTCCTTCCCCCCAGATCCTTTCAAAGCCTGATCCTTTCAAAACTCCCTGGTTCTGGGATCCTGTTCTCTGGCCCCAGGCCCCCCAGGATGTCCCAGGACCCCCTCCCCGTCTCCAACAGCTGTCCTACGGGAAGAGGCTGAGGCACACGTGGAGGCCCCAGCCTGACCCCGGGGGCTTCAGGCTGAGGTCATCCTGCTGGTCTTCTCCTGGGGGAACCCCCCGGCCTGGCTGGAGCACTGGGGGACCCCACCAGTTTCCATGGAAACAGAGCTGAGGATGGTCCCCCTTCCCCGCTGGCCCCAGTGCAGCCATCACAGGGAGTGAGAGGTGGCCGGCAGCACTGGAGCTGAGAAAGTGGGGAGGAAGCAGGTCCCATCTCTCCACCAGGAATCAGGCCATCTCATCAGTGAGGGAAAGCGACTTCCTGCTTGTCCCCTCCCTCCCCACTTGGGCGTGTGCCCCCTGACCCGGATGCCTGTGGCTGTGGCTCCCTGAGGACATCCTCCAGGGCAAGGCAGGACCCTGCCTCCTCTCCCTTCCCCACCACCCCACTTCCTTGGGCTCCCTGACCATCTGCTCCGTTGACAACCAACTCCCAGACCCGTGCAGAGCCCCCCACCGGACACAGAGCCAGGGCGCGCACACAGTCCCCAGCCTCCAGGGAGAGAGGCCGCCCAGAGAGAGATGATGGCGACACGCCGATGCTGGGCCAGGAGCAACGGACATGCCCCACCCCACCAGGGAGACCAGGGTAGGCTTCCTGGAGGCAGTGGTACCAGGGAAGTAACATGGCCTGTGGGAGGAACTCCTCCCCCAGACGTTTTGCCCTTCACGCTTTGTCCAGGGGCTCTCTGGCCACACAAAATGGATGGGGCCATCGCCTGCCCAGAGAGCCGCTTGCCTCAGCCAGCACCACCCACCCCAGGGCCTTGCCCCCAGGACCCCACCTGCCAGCCAGGGCCTTGCCGCATGGCCTACCGCACCTCAGGGAACAACCTGGCAGCCCCGGCCGCCGGGCAGGGTCTCCCGCCCCCTCTCCACAGCCTGTCCAATTCATGATTGGGCTCTGTCTTGCGACAGGCGGTGAGCCGAGCCAGGAGGGTCCCAGCTCACCGCTCACCGCCCATGTGGGACTTTGAACAGCCCGCAGGCCGCTCTTCCCTGGGATGTGCTTGGTGACAACAGCTCATGGAGCTTGTACGCAGGTGGGCAGCTGGGGGCTCCGTGGGAGAGATGCTGTGTGCTGTGCTGAGTCGCTCAGCGGAGTCCGACTCTTTGGGACCACGTGGGCTGTAGCCCGCCAGGCTCCTCTGTCCATGGGGATTCTCCAGGCATGAATACTAGAGTGGGTTGCCATGCCCTCCTCCAGGGGATCTTCCCAACCCAGGGATCAAACGCATGTCTCCCACATTGCAGGCAGATTCTTTACCAGCTGAGCCACCAGGGAAGCCCCGGCGGGAGGTGATGGCTCTAATACAGAAAGTCCCCCTAACACGAACCTTCAAACTGTGAACTTTGGAAGATGGGAACATGTGTGCGCACGTTCGCTCATGCATGTTAGTGCCCATGTCCGGCGCACGCTGTCACGCGTGTGAGTCCTGTCTGAGTGGTTGTGCTTCCGTGTACTTCACTGCGCGGTACTGTCAGCCTGTAACTTGAGGAGCTCACAATAAAGACCCGATGGGGTTGGAGGCCCGGCGGAAGGACGAGGAGAGACGAGAGAAGTGAGCGAAGAGATTCGCGATGCAGGAAGTGGCCAGGGGATTTTCTTTGCCTGAGGAGGCACCGTTAGCTCTTGAGACGTAGGACTCAAATGCAGATGGTGCACAAAGGTTGCAGCAGCCGTTCAGCGCACAATCCAGTGCTGCTGAGTCCTCTACTGTGAGAAAAACAGAGCTACCACCCAGATGTCACTGGACCATTGTTTTTAAGAGAGTCGATGGAGTTGCATCCAGCAAGGAGCCAGACCCTGTGCCCTCAGCGTCAGGCGTGAGTGACACTGCAGCTCGCCCCCGTCTCCTGTTGCTGACGACCCCTCGTCTCTGCCATCTCCCGCCCCCTCCCCGCTCCAGTCAGTGGCTCTTCTTGCCTGCTCACCGGATGCCAGCCCCTGTGTGCCCGCTGCTGTCCTGGCCTACTCATTGTACCTTTCAAGGCACTGGGCTATAAGATTAACAATGTTTATTTTTGGTGCTTGTCTTTCATGTATTACTTGTGGAAAGTATTATAGACCTATTACAGGATAGTACTATATAGCTGATCGTGTTAGTTGGGTACCTGGGCTCACTTTGTTGGACTTATGATCAAATTGGACTTGCAAACGCGCTCTCGGCTCGGAACTCGTTTGTATGTTGGGGACTCAGTGTACGTGGAGCACAACGCAGAGACTGGGAGTCAAGACCCAAGATCCACAAAGACAGACACGCCACACACACACACACACACCCTGCCACACGCAGGTACACACATAGCCGCATACACACACAGACACTCACACACACTACTCCTAATCTGAGACCCCTCTAGGGGCTCCAGCAGCTGCCCCCGCCCACAGTGAAGCACCCTTGGGCCAAAGGGTCCTGCAGGTGAGCCTGCACCTGGTGGGGGGAGCCTGATGTGACCCCTACTCCCCCCGCCTTGCAGCTCCCCATGTGCTCAGGATCAAGGCAGAGAGGCAAGGAAACTTGAGAGTGTGGGTCCCTGAGTCTCCAGGAGTCAGGGGCCTTTCCCTGGGGGATCTGCTCTGCACCCACCCCTCCTGAGAGGCCCCCTGAGCATCTCTGGCTGACTCCACAGCCAACAGCACCGTGTCACAAGGGCCTGGAATGGGTTGAACAAAGACCACCCCCCCCCACGTCCAGATCCCTGGAACCTGTCACCTCACATGACCAGGGGGCCCTGCAGATGTGATGAGGGGAAGGGTCCCAGGAGGGAGGTCCCCCTAGATTCACGACGAAGGGGGCACATGACCACAGGGTCGTCATCAGAGGGAGGCAGGAGGTGGGAGTCAGAGAGAGGCCTTGATGAGGGCAGCAGAGAGCAGAGCGCTGGGCCTGGAAGGTGGGGGTGGGCCCCCAGGGGCCTCCAGGAGAGAGCAGCCCCTCCCCCACTCGGGTTTCCCCAGAGACACTGATTCTGAACTCCTGGCCCGAGACTCGGGTTCAGTTCAGTTGCTCAGGCATGTCCGACTGTTTGCGACCCCACGGACTACAGCACACCAGGCCTCCCTGTCCATCACCAGCTCCTGGAGTTTACTCAAACTCCTGCCCACTGAGTCGGTGATGCCATCCAACCGTCTCATCCTCTGTCGTCCCCTTCTCCTCCCACCTTCAATCTTTCCCAGCATCAGGGTCTCTTCTAATGAGTCAACTCTTCGCATCGGGTGGCCAAAGTATTGGAGTTTCAGCTTCAGCATCAGTGCTTCCAATGACTATTCAGGGTTGATTTCCTTTAGGATGGACTGGTTGGATCTCCTAGACTACCAGGGAATAAATCTGAGTTGTTTTAAACCACTGAGATTGTGGAAACTGGTTTCACAGCAGCAGTTAGAAACTAACAGAGGAGGCCTCCCTGGCAGTCCAGTGGTTAGAACCCCACACTCCCACGGCAGGGGTCTCAGCCTTGACCCCTGGTCGGAGAGGAACTGAATGCTTCAAGGTGCGGCCAAAATAGAATTAAACTAAGTTTAAAAATAAAAATGAATGCCCACCTGGGAGGAAAAAAGAGAAACCAACAGAGGAGCGTACAAAAGGGAAAGAAGAGAGGGAAGGGGCCGGGGGGGGGGGGGGGCAGAGGGCGGGGCCAGAGGGCGGGGCCAGAGGGCGGTGCCAGCTAGTGCCCACCAGCCTCCCACCGCAAGGACAGCCTGCACCCAAGGTGCTCCCAGGGGTCAGGGTTCATGTGTGCCCTTCACCCACCCCACCCCCTGCCCCGGGTTCCCAGGGCCTGGGACAGAGTTGGCACACGGCACACCCTCAGCTCGAGACTAACGTCACACACCAGCACACAGAGACCCCTGGCCCGCAGCACCTTCCATCACTGGCCTGGCTGTTCTCGGCCTGTGCTGGGCTTGGGGCTGGAGCTGCAGAGGCCGGCCTGGGTGGCAGAGGGGTGTCTCTCCAGAGGACAATGTGTCTTAAACGGGGAGCAAACAGCCAGGCTTTGGTGCAGGCCCCCCCCCACGTGGGAGCCAGCAGGGATCCAAGAGCTTGGAGTGGGAGGGCTGAGAGAAGCGCACTCCCCTGCACCTGCCAGAGAAAGGGGGACTGAGGGGCCTCCCCTGGGACCCCCGAGTGCTCAGAGCAGAGCGCTTCCCACCCCGTGCAACCGCACATATGCACCAGACCCCAAGCGCCCCCGAGCTCTCGTAGGCGGCTTTCACAGATCCCTGGGGGTGGGGGGCCTTTCCACACTTAAAGAAGCGAAAGAAGGCACAAATGGAAAGATTGATGGATTTGACTACAGAAAATTAACCCTTTTGTTTGCCAAAAAAATAACCGAATGTAACAGTCAGAAAGAAAAAGAGAGGAAGTAAGCGGTGGGAGGCAGAGGACAGGAGAGGCGGGGGAGGGAGGGGAAGGATGGAATCGTCAGCTGCAGTTACCCAGGCCAAGGGCCTAGAGAGCCCCCCAGGGCGAGGCTCCCTCTGGCAGCCAGGGCCCCAGTGCCCACCGTCAGGAGGAGGCTGAGACAGACCTAGAGACTTGACAGCGAGCCCAGCTCCCCAGTGCAGGGAAACTTCCGTCTATCACCTGCTGTCCTGCCCAGACTCAAGTCACCGGAGCACAGGTGTCATGACCCCTTGGAGGGAGACGGGCCATGTCCAGCCTCGTCTCCGCCTTCCAGAGGGGCGGTCCAGGCAGCAAGGACAGGGTGCAGAAGGGTCTCCCCACAGCAGCTCTCCAGGAAACAGTGCCGTGTTCTGCACCAGGACCCAGAGGAGGGTGCATGACCTTTGACCCACCCCCCTCCTTTCGGACATCTGAACCCTAGGAGGAAATTTGGTGCAGCCCACGTATCAGGCCCACATGTCAGCTCCACCCACAGCTGCAGCCGGGGTCTCGGTTAATGGCTTGCGTCCCAGCTGTGTCTTCAGGGCAGAGAGGGGAGTGAGGTGGGCAAATCTTTCTCCCTCTTTCCCTACTCATAAGACCACAGTTCTGGGCTTCCCTGGTGCCTCAGTGGTTAGGAATCGGCCTGCTGACGCAGGGGACAAGGTTTCGATCCCTGTTTGAGGAAGATTCCACGTGCCTCAGGTCAACGGAGCCAATTCTCCACAACGAGAGAAAGCCCGCGTGCAACAACGAAGACCCAGTGCAGCCAGAAATAAAGCTTTTTTTTTAAAGACCACCATCCTGTGAGATCAGGGCCCCACATGTACAACCCCACCTCATGTTAATGACCTCCAGAGGCCCCATCTCCAGACACAGTCACACATTAGGGCTTTCAGCACAGAAACGGGGAAGGCACACAGTTCAGAGGACAGAGGGCCGCCGGGCAAATGACCGCAAGCTGGAGGTTTCGAACAGCAGACGTTGACTCTCAGTCCTGGAGGCCGGAAGTCCCATCCCAGGCGTTGGCAAGGCAGGGATCACCACCGAGGGGAGGCTCCCGGGGAGGAAACCTCCTGCCTCTCCCAGCGTCTTGGCTCTTGGCCGCCTCACCCCCATGTCCACCTCGCTGCCCCCTTCTCCGTGGGGCTGTGTCCTGTGGGAGCACCTTCACGGCCTGTGGCCTCGGGCCTGCCATGTCCTTCTGTTCCCCCTCTGTGGTCCTGTTTCAGGGGAATATGGGGCAAGGGCTCTGCCCTCCACCTTGGAGCCCGTCCAGTCACTACGCGGCCCCTTCCTTCCCCGGAGGACTCACTGCAGGAGGAGGGTCCTCAGCATTCCAAGGGGAAGTCGGCTCCAAGGGGAGGGCACTGCCCGGCCTCAAGCCCTGGAGTCTGGTGGGGCCCCTTGGAGACAGCATCTCCTCTCTGCTCACTTGAATGCTGGTGGTGGGTATGCTGGCAGTGGGCTCGGGGGCTTGTGCCCACCAGCCTTGCTGGGTGCTGGAGGCTGTGGGTCAGAGCTCTGTATTACGTGGTGAGCTAAGGACCACCACAGCTCAGTTTTCTCCTCTCTGAAAGGGCGTCGTGACCTTACAGCGTGGGAAGACTCCATGGGGATCAAACCGAATGAGAAGGCAGACACCAGCTCCTGAGAGCGACGCAGCCTGCAGGGCCCACAGGTCCACCTGACCTCTGAGCTGGACCACCCTCAGCATCTCCCGCCGCTGGCCTGGGACCCCGGACCGCCCCCTGGCTCGCAGGCCTCATGGCTAGAGCGACAGGAGGGTCCTGGCCACTCCACAGCTTTCCTTCCTCGGCCGATCTGCCCAGGATGGGCTGGGACTCATCAGGACTGATGTGAGTTATAGTTCAGAAGAGCAAATATCCCAATGCCTGGGTACTGGAGCCTGGAAGAAACCAGAGCTGGAACGCTGGCAGAAAGCGAGAGAAAACACACAGGAAAAGGAGACCATATATGGGGAGAATGCTACACAACCATCGAGAAATTTCCAAAACCCCAAATGCCCGCAGTGATGAGAATGTACCTTAGTTACAAGCCGATGCCGGGCTCTGGTTACCAGGCTGGGCAGCAGACGAGAAACAGCAAGGTTCCTCCCAGAAAATGCCCTGCACGTGTGCAGCTGTACATGAGCACACAGTGCAGGCACACAGCACTCACGTATGGGGAGGTGTGCACATGCACACAGACACGTGTGCACACACATGCACGCACGGACGCACACATGTACACACTGACGCACACGCACACACAGACACACGCACACAGACACACGCACACAGGCACACACGCACACTGATGGGCATGCACGCAGAGACACCTGTGTACACACCGCCAACACTGATGCGCATGCACACAGACACGTGTGTGCACACACGCACGCATGGATACATACATGTACACACATGCATACATGCACACACTGACGCACAAGCACACCAGTGCGCATGCACAGAGACACCCGTGCACACACTGCAAACACTGACACACGTGCACAGACACACGTGCACACCCTGACACACACATGCTCGCATGCGGCAACGTTGGACATCCAACCTGATTCTGATTTGCTAACAAACACAGGAAGGGAAATTTGACTGGCTCCAGGCTCAGGGTCCAGGCTGGGTGGGGTGGCCGCTGAAGGGAAGGACAGGATTGAGAGACAGGGGGCCAAGGGCTGGAGGAGCGGTGGGTACTGCAGGGGCTCCCATCCAGGGGCCGTCGGCAGAAGATAGAGGAACGGGGGCCTGCTGGGACAGGGAGGCTGGGCCGGGTGCAGACCCCAGGGGGCTGGTGTGGCTGATGGCAGGGCCTGGGAGTCGAGGCAGGCACCCTGGCCTTGTGGTGGGGCTGGGCATGATGGAGGGTGTGCTAAGGCAGAGACAGGGGTCGTAGGGTGGGGTGTGAGAACCAGGGGAGATAGGACCTCCAGGAGTGTGGATGCAAGCTTGAGCCATGCCTGCGTGCGGGGGCAGGGGTGGTATTTGGGGGCGAGTGTGAGCGTGCCATGGAGTGTGTGAGCGTGCCATGGAGTGTGTGAGCGTGCCATGGAGTGTGTGAGCGTGCCATGGAGTTCATGGGCATGCCTGCGTGCGTGCACACGTGCGTGAGGTGGGGGGATGGGCACAGCGCCCCGGGACCGTGGGGTTATTACTTTCCGTCCGCAGAGCTGGTAGCCTCGGGCCTGTTCTGAGCCCAGGCCCCTCCTGACCAGCTGGGAGTCCATGACGCAGCCTCCTCCTGCAATGCCAGCCTGTACATACTTGGGACTGAAACTGAATCAGGACCGTGTTATTTTTAACAATTTTGGAAAAAACACTTGGAGAGGCCCAGGACCAATCACACGCCGACATCCGTGGCTGCTGGTTGAGGGGCGGGGCCCCTCTGCTCCCAGGGCTCTGTTCCCCTTGGCCACACAGAGGGTGGGGACTTGGACTTGAGCATTCGCTCCTGGTGTTTCTGCTCAGGGAGAAAGGTGAACGTACTCTCACTAAAGTGTCCAGGGCTTCAGATGTCACTGACTTGGGGGAACTGTGTTTATAGAGGCTGAAGAAAGTGCATCGGTGGGGGAGCCCGTGGGGGTGGGGTGAGGGAGCCCCCCTGCCCCGGCTTGGGGCTCGCTACAGCGGCCTCCTGGATACGTGCTGCTCCCCGAGGCCTCACCTTGCCAAGCTGTAAGATGGGCAGAGTTGCCAGGGTCCAGCCCGGTTGGATCCAGGGTAATTCGAAGCGGGGACAGTGTGGCAAGAGAGATATATAGATTTAGAGAGGGATAAGGAAAGAGTTTGCAGTTAAGAGAACAGAGGAGAGAAAGAGGCTGTATTTTTTTGTTTACATAGAAAGCCAATAAAGCCCCGAGACAAAGGACTTGAACCGTCTATGTAGGTCACAGGCGCCCGCTTGAATAGCGGAGGGTGCCCCACCTTGGGCTCCCTCTCGCATGGGTCTTAGAAGCCCAGGCAAATAAGTAGACACAGCGAGCCTCTATGTCCCAGATGGGAATCAGCCAGAAAATAGAGTAAGAAAGAAAAGAAGACACGGGGGAACCAGTCTTTCCAGGAACTGGCCTGAGAAACTGGTCTGTCCTTTATTTTCCAGGAAAAGTTTTATACTTTTAGTTGTACATAAATATCAATGGATAATACAAAGTCATACAGGGTCAGCAGCCCTGATCCTTATCGAGACCAGGCTTTCTCTCTGCATACTTAGCTGTATACACAGGTCTTAGGTGATTTACATCATCTTATGGCCAGGAGGCCTATTAGCATTTTATGGCCCTTTCTGATAAGGGTCTGTTAACCAGAAAACTTATTTGCCTTAAAAGTGTTGTTCTTACTAAAGTCTGGCGCCACTCTCAGAAAGCACTAAATAGTTACATTCTTACATAGCAAGGACACAACAATTTATAACAAGGAAAGAGGAGCGCAGTGATTTATAACAAAGAGAAAGTTCATTAACTCAAAAGTCTAGTACTGCTAACATCAAAACTACCATATTCCTATTTCTGCATCCCAATTACATTGATTAATATCCTCCCAGGTGCCTGAAAGATAAAGTATATGGAGGCCTGGCAGCAGTCATTAACTCAACAATGAAACTCTTCACCAAACTAATTCTTAGCTCTAAAAGTCTCTATATCTTTAAGATGTTCTAAGCTGCGTGCCTCTTGCGGTTGGGGGGCTGTAAACAATCACAGGTTGTAAAAGTCTCTAACCGTCAGGCAAGTTAGAGAGCCATCAGAGGGATTTGAGCTGAGACTCTCCTTTCATATGCAGGAGACCAGTTGGAGCTCTAAGTTAACTTTTTCCAGAGAAAGGTGGTCGGGGATAGCCCCCTGTAATGTCAGAAGTAATGTCAGCAGACAGTAAACAGACAGATTTTGGTTTCGGGGTAGATGCTCAGGCAGAGGACCCCTTGAGACCTGGCTCGCCTTGCCCGTCAGGTCTCTGCATGACCTTGTCGTGGGTGGGATCTCCCGTGCTGGCTCCCGGCACAGAGTGGTACCGTCCTCCTGGGCTGCGGATGGGCTCAAGGGCCTCACTCAGGTGTGGGACCCTCCGCTGCTCCTGTGCCCACCCGACCTCGTGCCCTGTGGCAAGAGAGGGAAGTGGCCAAGCTCCCGGCCATTCCCTCCTCCTCTCTTCCAGTGCACGGCCGACACGTTCTCATGAGCAACACAGCAGCCTAGCTGAGGTCTGGCCTCATGGCTCCAGGGGCCAGTAGGCTCAGGCCTGGACCAGGAGCTGGGGGCACGCGATGGACGGACAGACAGACAGGTCCTCTTCCCTGCAGAATCCCATCCAGAGCGCACGGTGGGGTGGCAGTGGCCGCCCTCCCCATGACCTCAGCCAGTAGGTCCCAATCTACAAGTGGCCAGGATGCTCCTCCTCACCATTGCCACAAGCCCAGCGCCGCGAGCAGGACACGGCCCAGGGTGTTCATCCGTGCCATGGTCTGAGTCAGCACTCGATGGAAAGTGAGGCAGGGTGAGCTTCGAAGAAGATCAGATACACGGGGCTGCTCCGACCCTGGGCCTCACGCCCTGGCAGAGACCGGAGGTAACAGCACGTGTCCACCGGAACACCAGTGTCTGTGAGAACAACGGTAAACACTGGCACAGGGGCAGAAGGATGGGGGCCACTTGGTGAAACAGCACCAAACAGGCAAAGCTCCACAATGAAGCCAACACCGATCACGCAGCCTGGAGCCCGGGCCACGCGCGGCTCAGGGAACAAGCGCTCTGCCCTGTCCTCACCCAGGTAGTCATCCCATTCCCAGAAGAGGCAGAGCCCCCCAGAAAATCTGAGGACAGGAAGGGGCGGATGATCCCAGCCTTGATGAGGAGGCAGGAGACCCCTCTTCCTGATCAACGTTCTGACTTGCTGCTTCTAAGGGTGGAGAGAGCTGGCCAAGGCCAGTGACAGGCGACTCCGAGGAGGGCCCACGGGAAAGCCCCCAGGAGCAGCGTCCCTGGTGGTCAGAGGAGAGAAAACGGAACCTGTCACCTGCTATCTCCAAACATCCACCGAGAAAGCTGCCACCAGAAGGATCAAGTTCCCGCTTATTGTTGTTCAGTCGCTCAGTCTTGTCCGACTCTTTGCGACCCCATGAACTGCAGCACGCCAGGCTTCCCTGTCCTTCACTATTTCCCAGAGCTTGCTCAAACTCATGTCCATTGAGTCGGTGATGCCATCCAACCATTTCATCCTCTATCATCCCCTTCTCCTTCTGCCTTCAATCTTTCCCAGCATCAGGGTCTTTTCCAATGAGTCAGCTCTTTGCATCAGGTGGGCAAAGTATTGGAGCTTCAGCATCAATCCTTCCAATGACTATTCAGGGTTGATTTCCTTTAGGATGGACTGGTTGGATCTCCTTGCAGTCCAAGGGACTCTCAAGAGTCTTCTCCAACACCACAGTTCACAAGCGTCAATTCTTCGGTGCTCAGCTTTCTTTATAGTTCAACTCTCACATCCATACATGACCACTGGAAAAACCATAGCTTTGACTAGACAAACTTTTGTCAGCAAAGTAATGTCTTTGCTTTTTAATACACAGTCTAGGTTGGTCATAGCTTTTCTTCCAAGGAGCAAGTGTCTTTTAATTTCATGGCTGCAGTCACCACTTGCAGTGACTTTGGAGCCCAAGAAAATAAAGTCTCTCACTGTTTCCATTGTTTCCACATCTATTTGCCATGAAGTGATAGGACCGGATGCCATGATCTCCATTTTTGAATACTGAGTTTTAAGCCAGCTTTTCAACTCTCCTCTTTCACTTTCACCAAGAGGATCTTCCATTCCTCTTCACTTTCTGCCATAAGGGTGGTGTCATCTGCATATCTGAGGTTATTGATATTTCTCCCAGCAATCTTGATTCCAGCTTGTGTTTCATCCAGCCTGGCATTTCACATGATGTCCTCTGCATATAAGTTAAGCAGGGTGACAGTATACATCCTTGACGTACTCCTTTCCCAATTAGGAAACAGTCTGTTGTCCCATGTCCAGTTCTAACTGTTGCTTCTTGACCTGCATATCAATTTCTCAGGAGGCATGTCAGGTTCTTCCCATTTCTTCAAGAATTTTCCACAGTTTGTTGTGATCCACACAGTCAAAGCTTTGACATAATCACTAAAGCAGAAGTAGGTGTTTTTCTGGAATTTGCTTGTTTTTTCTATGATCCAACACATGTTGGCAATTTGATCTCTGGTTCCTCTGCCTTTTCTAAATCCAGCTTGAATATCTGGATGTTCTTGGTTCACGTATCATTGAAGCCTAGCTTGGAGAATGTTGAGCATAACTTTGCTAGCATGTGAGATGAGTGCAATTGTGCAGTAGTTTGAGCATTCTTTGGCATTGCCTTTCTTAGGGATTGGAATGAAAGCTGACCTTTTCCAGTCCTGTGGCCGCTGCTGAGTTTTCCAAATATGCTGGCATCTTGAGTGCAGCATCATCTTCTAGGACATGAAATAGCTCAGCTGGAATTCCATCACCTCCACTAGCTTTGTTCATAGTGATACTTCCTAAGGCCCATTTGACTTTACATTTCAGCATGCCTGGTTTTAGGTGAGTGATCACACCATCCTGGTTATCTGGGTCATGAAGATCTTTTTTGTACAGTCCTTCTGTGTATTTTTGCCACCTCTTCTTACTATCTTCTGCCTCTGTTAGGTCCATACCACTTCTGTCCTTTATTGAGCCCATCTTTGCATGAAATGTTCCCTTGGTGTCTCTAACTTTCTTGAAGAGATCTCTAGTCTTTCCATGCTACTGTTTTCCTCTATTTCTTTGCATTGATCGCTGAGGAAGGCTTCTTAACTCTCCTTGCTATTCTTTGGAACTCTGCATTCAGGCGGGTATATCTTTCCTTTATTCCTTTGCTTTTCACATCTCTTCTTTCCTCAGCTATTTGTAAGGTCTCCTCAGACAACCACTTTGCCTTTTTGCATTTCTTTTTCTTGGTAAGGGTTTTGATCACCACCTCCTGTAAAATGTCATGAACCTCTGTCCATAGTTCTTCAGGCACTCTGTCTATCAGATCTAATCTGTTGAATCTATTTGTCACTTCCACTGTATAATCATAAGGGATCTGACTTAGGTATGACCTGAATGGTTTAGTGTTTTTCCCTACTTTCTTCAATTTAAGTCTGAATTTTACAATAAGTCACAGTCAGCTCCCAGTCTTGTTTTTGCTGACTGTATAGAGCTTCTCCATCTCCCGCTGTGAAGAATATAATCAATCTACTTTTGGTGTTGACCATCTGGTGATGTCCATGTGTAGAGTTGTCTCTTGTGTTGTTGGAAGAGGGTGCTTGTTATGACTAGTGGGTTCTCTTGGCAAAACTCTGTTAGCCTTTGCCCTGTTTCATTCCGTACTCCAAGCCAAACTTCCCTGTTACTCCAGGTATCTCTTGACTTCCTACTTTTGCATTCCAGTCCCCTATAGTGAAAAGGACATCTTTTTGGGGGTGTTAGTTCTAGAAGGTCTTGTAGGTCTTCATAGAACCATTTAACTTCAGCTTCTTCAGCATTACTGGTTGGGGCATAGGTTTGAATTACTGTGATATTAAATGGTTTGCCTTGGAAACAGAGATCACTGTGTCATTTTTGAGATTGCACCCAGGTACTGCATTTCAGACTCTTCTGTTGACTATTAGGGCTACTCCATTTCTTCTCAGGGATTCTTGCCCACAGTAGTAGATAAAATGGTGAAAGTGAAAGTCACTCAGTCGTGTCCAACTCTTGTGACCCCATGGACTATACAGTCCATGGCATTCTCCAGGCCAGAATGCTGGAGTGGGTAGCCATTCCCTTCTCCAGGGGATCTCCCCAAGCCAGGTCTCCCACATTGCAGGAGGATTCTTTACCAGCTGAGCCACAAGGGAAGCCCAAGAATGCTGGAGTGGGCAGCCATTCCCTTCTCCAGGGGATCTCCCCAAGCCAGGTCTCCCGCATTGCAGGAGGATTCTTTACCAGCTGAGCCACAAGGGAAGCCCAAGAACACTGGAGTGGGTAGCCATTCCCTTCTTGGATCTTTCCAAACCCAGGAGTCAAACCAGGGTCTCCTGCATTGCAGGCGGATTCTTTACCAACTGAGCTACCAGGGAACCCCTAGATACAATGGTCATCTGAATTAAATTCGCCCATTCCAGTTCATTTTAGTTCCCTGATTACCAATATTCATACAGAGCATGACTCAATCGAGCATCAGAAATCAGCAGTACCTCTGGGAGGAGCACCCCAGAGGCAGAGATCGTGGTCTGGTGCCTCCGGAATGCCTCAGGGTGGGCGTGAGTCACCCTGGGGTGTCTCAGGGTTTCAGAAGCGGCTTTCTCCTCCCCCAGCCAGGGACAGAAGGCCTGTCACTGCCCCCAGAGAGCTGATCCTTCCCTTGGAGACTGCACCGCGGTGTCTCCTTGTCCCTGCGTGCTCTTTCACCAGGAGACCCTGGTCTCAGCTCAGCCCTGAGTCCTGGCTCCAGCTGCCCATCAGAACAGTAACCTCTACAGGTGACCGGGGCCCTCGGCCAGCAAGGAGGCCTGCACCCCACCCAGGGCTGATTCCACTCTGTTCATATAAGGATCCCTGGGGCTGTACTGGCACCAAGAGACTCCTGCATTTGTGAGTGACCAGGCCCCCTCAGGCTGCCCCGGGGTCCTGTCAGTGGCCTCCCCCGGCATTCCCGGGGGTCCCCAGCAGAGAAGCCAGTCCTGGGGGGATGACTGGGCTCCCCAGGCAGCAGCAACACACCAGGCTCCCATCAGGACACCTACTGCTGCCTGGGGGGAGGCCCCTCCCCTGCGACACACCAGGCGAGCTGAGGGTCCTGCTGGTGTCCGAGTCGTGTCTGTCCCTGGACAGGAGCTTCGGGGGAACTTCCCAGAGCAGCGGACCAGGCAGATGCGTTCCAGAACTGCGGAGCGCGAGAACCCAGGCTATCCAGCCTCTGCCCAGGTGGACAGCCTCCTCGGGACAGGCAGGTGGACGAGGGGAGGCACCCCAGAACCTCCCGGAACCTCTCTCCATTCTTCCCAGAGGCTGATCTGGCCGTGGCTGCACCTCCCTAGCACCCGGAATCGTCCCAGCCTGCTTGCTGAGACTGTAGCAGCAGAAAGAGGTGGGACTTTGGACACCGGAGGGATGGCTGAGGAGTCGACCCGTCACGTGGGCCTGTTTCCCGCTCAGCAAGTGGAGATAATGGTCCCTGGTCCCACTTGGTGGACAGGATCCTCCAGGACACAGGTGGGAGCCCTGGGTTACTCATGTTTCTCTGCACCTCCTCGCCTGCCCTGGCCTCATCCTAAACCACCGGGCCAGGACTGGACTGCCACCAGGGGCTCCTCCTGATGCAACCCTCCGCTCTGAGCACACACACACCCCACTCCTCCAACAAGTATTTGTGAAGAATGTCTTGGTTTGCAGACAGCGTTCTGGATGCTGAGGACATCAAAGACAGCGGGAGGCAGGCTCTCCGGGGTCTTGGGTAGGGCGATCAGAGCAAGTGGTGAAAGCAAAGCAGCAGCTAAGCTGGAAGAAGGAGGGGGAGCCTTCGGGGGGCAGTGCTGGGAGGGGTGAGCAGTGGCGGAAAGGGCAGGGTGAATGATGGGCAACAGGCAGGTTAGGATCAAGGGAGATGGCCCTGCAGAGGGACAGAGATTGTGTGAAATCAGGGAGGGGCAGCAGGTGCAAAGGCCCCGAGGCAGGTGAGCTCAACCACGATCCCTCCCTGGACTCACCAATGCTCCTTCCTCTGACGGAGGCCCGGAGCCCCAGCCAGGGCTGGAGGCTGAGACCTAAGGATCACAGCACTCGGACAGGGGTTTGTCCACTGTGGGTGGCAACAGGGCCAGCCTTTCCCTGGCCTCAGTCTGGATGGCAGGCCAGGGCACCAGGTCCAGCCCACGGGAACAGTCTAGGAAGAAGCAGAGGTGGCCGGGACCAAGCTGATGGGCCTGGCGGGTGAGGATCAGAGGCATCTGAAGGTAAAGTCCACCTGCTTGAGGTCACAGACCCCCGCGTCCCTCCCCAGGGCAGCATCGTTGCCAGAGCCCCTCCCCCATACCCAGGGGGTGGTCAGTGTCTGACCCCCCATTTGGGGAACCCCTCAGTACACACGGACCACTGAGTCACAGATCTGGGGACAAAGAATGGGCTTTGAAGCACTTGATTTTTTTTTTTGCCATGCCATAGAGCTTGTAATCTCTCGGTTCTCTGACCAGGAATTGAACCCAGACACAGCATTTAAAGTGCTGAGTCTTCAGCACCGGACCACCAGGCAGTCCCCCGGACTTCCCTGCTCCCTCTCTCTGACCCCCCAGCCAGCTTCGCTGATTGGCAGTCATGTCTTCCCCTTCCCAGACTGGCACGCCTGGCAGCAGTCCTCGGGGTGGTGGTACAGAGACAGCACCCCTAGTCAAGCCCGGGAGGAGGGCCCGCTGCCACAGGGTCACAGAGCCCCGGGCCCCACCCTGCCTCCCAGACTCCGCTGAGCTCACTTGGCCCGCAGCGGGTGGCATCTCCCGGTATTTATCATGCATTCTCCACGTCATCTGATGTCTCACGAAACATAATATTATGCAGTGATTTCTCAAAAGTAACCAGGCTGAGGTTTGCTGCTGGGCAATCCTTTCTTTTCCCACTTAGCCCTTGAGAGGGCCCTAAGCCAGAAGCACCAGAGGACCAGCCAGCTGCCCTCTGATCAACCCACAGCAGCGTGGCCAGGAGCCCGGCTCCAGGGTTCTGAGGCACGTGGTGACCAGTGAACTGTATATAACCAGGGATGGGAAATCACCACCTTCTGGAATGTTCCAGAATCACTGTGCACCTCCCGTGAGGTGCACCCTCCTTGGAGGCTTCCTCCCCAGCCCCGCCTCAGGATGATGGCCATCCGGGGACCCTGGTCCAGGAAGGCTTCCCGGAGCACTTAGATGAGAATCCTACATGGACCATAACAGAGGACCAAACACTGAGGCTTAAAACAGTGAGGCTGACTCTCTCACGGCTCCGGAGGACGCAGGTCCAAAACCAGCCGGGCTGTGGTCCTTCCGAAGGCTCCAGGGGCGGGCCCTTCCTGCCTCTCCAGGCTCCTGGGAGCTCCAGGCGCCCTAGGGCCTGTGGCCGCATCGCCCACTCCCTGCCTTTGTCACCATGCGCCTTCCTCCCCCCGGGTCTGTGGCTTCTCCTCTCCTCTCTCTCATAAGAACACATCTTGGATTTAGGGCCAGTCCCAGAATGCAGGGTGACCTCCTCGTATCAGGTGCTTTTTCCAAATAAGGTCCCACTCACAGGTTCGGGGGCTCACAGGGGAGCGTGGGTGTATTTTGTGGGATGTCCGCATCCACCCCGTGACACCCCCTCGCTGACCGCCACCCGAAGGCAGAAGCCGCCCTGCAGCCAGGCCCCTCTGGATGCTCCTGGAGACAGGCTGTCAAGGAACCCCTCCCTTTCTGTTGCCCCCAAGGGCCCCAGGCTCCCGGGTTCCACAGCACGTGGACGCTGTGTGCAGGGTGCTGACGGATGGGAGACGCTGGGTGGGGACGCTGGTGGTGTGGACGCCCTGCCCGGGCTCCATGACTCGCCTCTCCACAAGTGAGGTGGCCCTGGCTGCCAAAGACGACCGCTCAGCTCTGCCCATGGAGGCCGATCCAGAGGGTGGAGTGAGATTCAAGAGGGAAACAGGAGGCTCCAGCATTCTTCTTTGGCCTCAAGCAAACCCACGTCCAGGTTGGACAGCAGAGGCTCAGCCAAGACACAGCCCCACGCCTCTGCACCCCTGGGCAGCCAGTGGGCAATGAGTGTGGTACCCGGCTGCCTCGGGCTGCCCATGGGGAGCCACCACCGCCCAGGACCCAGTGGCTCGGGGACTCCGGTCTCCAGGTCTCTGAAGGACGACTGCGGGACTGGAGGAGTGGACGTCTCCTTGACCCCAGAGCGCGGTGCCAGGACCAGCTCAGCACGAAGAGAGAGCGGCCTAGGTATCAGAGCTGCCCAGTAATGCGTGGGCCCCTGCCCTGGAAGGGTCCAAACAGAGGGTAAGCCTCAGAGGGGTTGTAAGCTCACATTCGAAATGCGTTCCTTGAAAAGGAAGGACGCTGTGACTCAGGCTACAGCAGGGGAGGACCTTAAGGGCCTGCTGCCGAGTGAAGTAAGCCAGACAGGACAGGACACATCCTGTGCGGTTCCCTCCCCAGGGCGTCCCTGCAGAGTCAGGCTCAGAGGCAGAGAACCAGATGGGGGGCTGGAAGGAGAGGGAGGTGGGGAGTTGGTGTTGAACGGGGACGGAGTTTCCGATTTCCAGGATGAAAGAGTCGGCTGACAGTGTAGACGCACTCAATACGCTGAACTGTGTGCTCTCTCTGCGCACTCAGGATGATCACGATGCTCGGCTTCACGTGACAGGTTTTGTTGTTCAGTCGCTCAGTCGTGTCCAACTCTTTGCCACCCCATGGACCGAAGCACGCCAGGCCTCCCTGTCCTTCACCATCTCCCAGAGCTTGCTCAAACTCATGTCCATTGAGTCAGCAATGCCATCCGGCCATCTCATCCTCTGTTGTCCCCTTCTCCTCTTGCCTTCAATCTTTCCCAGCATCAGGGTCATTTTTGTGGTTAAAAAAAAAAATGTGTTTTTACTACAATTAAAATTTTTTAAAGGTCCTTTCACGGTTGCCCGTGATGCAGACTGGCTGCTGGTTGCTGTGGGTGACACGGTCATCAGAATGGGTCCCGTCCCTGCTCTGGGGGACTTGTGGTCAGATGGGGGGGGGGTGCGCCAGGACAGAGGTAATCAGGATGCAGAGGGGAGCAGGCGAGGGAAGGAGTGCAAAGGGCCTGACGGAAGTGAGGAGAAAACCCAAGGGCCAGGCGGGCTTCTGGGCGGAGATGGACTCCTGCTGCCCAAGGCCCGAGGAAGGAGCTGAGCCCAGAAAAACACATGCAGGCAGAGATCAGGGTGGAGCAGGGCAGAGCCAGCAAGCTGGGAGGGCTGAGCCCGCCTGGCAGTGCCTGTGGGGCTGGGGAGGGGCTGCGTCCTCAAGGGACCATGAACCAGGGGGCCTGTCTCCTTCCAGGCAGGACAAGGTGAGCAGCCGGGTCACCCCTCTTCCCATGGAGTAGGCTGCCATCCCCTCCTCCAGGGGCTCTTCCCATCCAGGGATCGAACCCTCATCCCTTACGTCCCCTGCATTGGCAGGCGGGTCGTTTTTACCACTAGAGCCACCTGGGAAGCCTATACCAGGCCTCACACTTCCCATAAAAATGCGCAAGGTGATGGGTACCATCACCTCCATGGTGCAGATGAGAAAACTGAGGCTCAAGAGAGGTAGATTCCACCGTGACGGAGAGACCGTTTGATCAGCAGTGAGAAGACGCATTAACCCAGAACACGTCACCACGCGGACACCTCTAATAGACCCTAACACGGATGTGGGCTTATCTCATGGCACGGGTCCTTCCACAGACTCTGAACCCAGGAGTTTCGAGCTCTCAGCCCAACAGGAGAGGGAACTACCCTGAACCAAGCATCAGCTCTGCGCCCATCATGACATCAGACCCAAAGTGGGTGCAGAGAGAACTCGAGGCCTCGCCTCTGTCCTACAAAAACAAGCCCTCGTTAAGGAGAGGAGCAGAGTCCTCTGGGCGGGAAACACTAGAACAGTCCTAGGGCTTCTGGCTCCAGGTGGCTCTGACGCAGCCTCGCCGACTCCAGGCTCGTGGAAGGACAGCACTCAGGACCCTGAGGAGGGAGGCGGCTCCTCATACATGGGCGCAGAGAAGCCTGCAGGGTGGACGGGGGGAGATGCTTCATCTCGTCTCTGTTTTCCAGCATGAGAAGCAAGTTTTCCGTCTGTGGGTTCTGCTGATAGATCTTCAGAATCCTTCGGAACAGGCAATGGGGACAGCCTCACCCGGACGGGCCCGGGTGTATTGGACAGCGGCCTTCAGGGCAGCGGGCAGATGGAGCCCTGAGGACCTGCAGCCAGAGGAGCCACCCCATCCACGTGTCCGTCCACCCAGCCGGGGGACGGGGCTCCCGCAGAGCCAGACTGGAGTGTGTCCTCTGGGAGCCGGGGAGCCCAGGGGCCCAAGGAGGGGCTAGAGCGTCCTCCCTGGCTCAGCCGTCCAGGCCAAGGGCCGTCCCTCTTCCAGGATGTGGTCAAACCACGGGGGCCGCTCCTTTCTCACCCAAGGACCAGGAAGAGAAAAAGCCCCAGCACAGGGCCTTTGAAAAACGCTGCGGGTTGAGTCAGACACAACTTCCTTTGAGAGCCTCGGAGAGGAAACGGCGCCCCGAAAACGGCTTATGGGGGAGCCAGAAGCTCTTTTTGGAAACCGTCAGGGGAGAACAGGAGATCAGGTGAAGACAATGACATAGAGAGCGGGCGAGCCCAGGACGGGCCGCGGCTGCCGCGGGGTGCAGAAAGCGACCGGGGAAGAAAGGACGTGGGCTGTGGAGCGGACGGGAGGCAAAGATGGGGGACCTTGACCTAGAGGATGCTGAGAGATCCGAGCTGGGGGGAGCAGACACTCCCACCCCCGGGAGGCAGGCGGAACAACCCAGGGACCAAGAGCAACCAGCTGGAGACACGGGTGTGTGGGAGAGGGGCCGGGGCTTGTGGTCAAAAGGCTTACACAAACCTGTCCAAGGGGAGCCCAGGTTCTGGCGCACTGTGTGAGTGACAAGGACGAAGCAGCCCCCTTGCCTGGGGTCGCCGTGCCGCCCGCGGGGAGGTTGGGAAACCCCACTCCCAGCCTGGGCGCCCTCCTGCTCTTGAAGGTCAGAGGCTCCCAGGTTAACAGGCAGGCCTGTTCTGTCCTTCTCATCAACGCCTCCGGAAAGACATTTAAAGATGACACCACCCCCACCCCCACCCCCACCCCTACCCCCAGCCCACGGAGGCGATTCAAAGCTGAGGATTCCATCCTCCAGACTCCAGCCTGGGGACCAGGGGCGGGGCGGGAGGGGCGTGGTCCGTGAAGCCAGTGCGGCCCCACGCCCACTCCCCTGCCCACTCCTCTGGGCACAGGCTACCAAAGGTGCTTCTGACCAGGTGGAGAAACCACACGAACTTGTCCTCTTTTAGGTCAAAACCCCCATCTGGTTCATCCTGACCCGTGACCCTGCGCTTCAGAGGGAGAGTCCAGGCCTGTCTGAGGCTGCCTCGTTTCTGTATCTGCCTGGTCCTTCCATCAGGAAGGCACTGGCAGACTGGACACCAGGCCAAGAGCAGTGGCTGGGCAGAATATTTCGCTCTCCCCCTTAAAAGAAAGGAAGCAACCCTGAGTCACATAGAGGCAATTTTTATTGCCACATACTTGAGTTACGAGTTCCTGCATGGTGACGTGCTAGCTTATATTTAATGATACGAGTCACTGGGTTATTTTTTGCTCTGAAAGGCCGACAGTGCTCCCAGTGACACACCAGATCTGCACCCTCCATCCATCAAACCTGCCCTCACGTGTCATCCCATCGTGTTCTCAATTACGCCCGAAAGTCACCATATGCAGAATGTCCTCAGCGATGTGTCGTCAGGCACAAAATACATTAAAAGAGTAAAAGGCTATACTGAGCTATGGACGCAAAGGCACAAATAAACAAGTGGGACTACATCAACCTGAAAACCTTCCGCCCGGCAGCAAAGGGACCGTCGACAAAGTAAGAAGGCAGGAGAAAGCGTTTGCGAAGCGTGTTATCTGATAGAGGGCCGATGTTCAAAATACATAGAGAATTCATACAACTCAATAGCAAAAAAGCCAGAGTCCAGCTTAAAAATGGGCAGGCACGCGTGCTTAGTCGCTCAGTCCTGTCCGACTCTTTGTGACCCCGTGGACTGCAGCGCGCCAGGCTCCTCTGTCCATGGGGTTCTCCAGGCAAGAGTACTGGAGAGGGTAGCCATTCCCTTCTCCAGGGATCTTCCTGACCCGGGGATCGAACGGGTGTCTCCTGCCTCTCCTGCGTGGGCAGGTGAATCTTTTCCCCTGAGCCGCCTGGGGAGCCAACACACAGGAGCAACCCAAGTGCCCACAGACGGGTGAACGGAAAGGGAAGAGAAGCGGTGGTATGTGTGCAACAGCGGAATATTAGCCGTGAAAAGGAACAAAACCCGGCCATTTGTGACCACATGGGTGGACTTTGCGGGTATTGCACTAAGCAAAGCAATCAGACAGAGGAGGACGACGGCCGGATGGCCTCACTCGTATGTGGTGTCTGAAAAAAGATTGTATTTTAAATAGAAAGCCAAGCTCGTAAGTACAGAGAATACGTTGCTGGTTTCTGGGGCAAAGAGGAGGAGGGAAGAAAGGAGTGGAGGAGGTCAAGGGTAACAGAGAAAAACCTAATTTAATTTTTCAAAAAAAGATCAAAAGCTATACTAAAACACACCCCCGAGTCAGTCACGGCTATTCCTACACGACGAGCTTCCGCATCCTACCCTTCTTCCTGCCCTCCTCTCCTCTTTCTTTCTTGGTCTCTCTTTTTCTTTCTCTCTCTCATAATTTGTGTATTCATCCCAAATTTTCGGGAGCACACACGTGTTTCGTAGCGGACAGTGTACGTCCCCCGTGTGAATTCAGAGGCGTGTGTGGACCGTGGAGTGGTCAGGGCCCCCTGGCCCCGTCCCCTTAGCTGCTTCACCATCAGCTGTTCTGGGCACGTCCCAGAGAGGGAGCAGCCCTTCCAGAGGCATCAGAGCTACTTCCGAGAAGCCCGCTTCCCCAGCCCTCCGGGGTGCACAGAGGGGCGAGGCAGGCCATGCTGAGGGTATCTCAGAATCAGTCTCTTCAAGGAAACAGAGAAGGCCCTCTGATCGATGGCACGCCACGCTGACGGCGCCCGATCTCGTCTGATCTTGGAAGCAAAGCAGGGTGGGGCCTGCTTAGTACTTGGACAGGAGAAGGGCCCCTGGCAGGGCGGGAGTCCGTGGATGGGCCTGACAGGCTGCCCACAACCCAGCCAGGGGACCGGGGGGTGGGGGCCGCGTGGGGGTCCTGAGGCCCCACCGCCGACGTCCGCTCTGTAGAGCGTCTGGAATTAGCCTTGAGTTTTACGAACGTTTTAAGCCCATCCTTCACAGCGAGTGCAAACTGTGTTAAAGGGCGCTGAAGGTTCTAGTAAAAAGAGGCCCAAAGTGACTACAGACGCGAAAGGACACGGCTTCCGAAATAGAAGCTGGTGGGAAAAACGGCAAATGTTGTGTGATGACTGGGCTGAATCATCCGACGGCGGCTGCGACTGGCAGGATGGGGTGAGTCAGGCCTTGCGGGAGGGGGCTGCTGTCCTCAGGACCCCGCGGGACCCCCCAGGACCCGCGTCTGCGTGCCCGAGGCCCAGGCCGGCTCCCCGACCCCTTACTGGGGGGACGCTGGGGTTTCGCCGGAGCTCGCAGGCCAGGCAGGTCCATGGTGCCACCGGGAATCTCAGCCTCCTCAGGACCGCACCCTGCCCCGGCCAGCCAGATCCCCGCCCTGGACGTGAGACCTCACCCTGGCCCCACTGCACACGTCATTTATCCATTCTCCCATTCATTCGCCGCGCTCCCGTCAGGGAGCAAAGTCCTCAGGGAAGGTGGGTCCTGAATTCCAGAATTCCGGGACCCACTCGCCCTCCTTCCAGGGAGAAATGCCCCAAGCCCACTGCCAGAGACCCTAACTGACCCCTGGTCAGTGGAGGCGCCTCGGGGGGCTTCTGGGTGAGCCCAGGGCTTTGGGAAATGCTGCTGTCCAGACCTTGAGATTGGGTCTCTGAAGGAGGCGCCGCCCCCCCAGCACCACCAAGGGGATGGGCTGCCTTGGGGGAGTCCTGAGCCCCCTTCCCATCCCCCAAGGAGGCACACAGTGTGCCCTGGCCCCCAGCTTGGATGGAGACCCCCCTGAGAATGTGGGAAGTGACAGGGACAGCCTTGGGAGGAGCAGTCCCGAGTGGCTGCTCCTGCAGGATGTGGGGGCCCCTCCAGTTTCACCCAGGCCCAGCTCCAAGCACCCATGTGCCTCCAGACAGACCCTGGGTGCTTCTGAGCCCCTCCCAGAACCAGCGTCCTGGGGCCGCTGTAACCAAGGCCCACAGACTGGGGACTTGAAGCAACAGGAACCTGCTCTCTCCCAGCCCTGGAGGCTGAAGTCCGAAATCCAGGGGCAGGCAGGGCCGGACATCCTCTGGGGGCTCCAGGGAGAGGCCTTCCCACCTCCTGCAGCTCCTGCGGCCGCAGGCACCTGCCCGCATCACCCCTGCCTCTGCCCCTGTCTCCACGTGGCCTCCTCCCCTGTGTGTGCTGGGCCTCCTCTTCTGTCTTGTAAGGACCCCCGTTGTTGGATATAGGAATCATCCAGGACAGTCTCATCTCAAGACACTTAACTTTAAGCACATCTGCAAAACCCTTCTTCAAATAAGGTCAGGTTCACCGGCTCTGGGACGAGGTCGTCAACACTTCTTTCGGGACCTCCATCCCACCCCCTCCAGCCCTAGACCTCTACCCTGACTTCAGACTTAGCTAGACCTCACAAAGCCAGTTCTCTGAAAACAATTCTTTATATACTTAGTAATATATATTGTTAATAATCTCATACACACACACACACACATATATACACACGTGCATGTGTGTGTGTGTGTGTTTGCGACCCTGTGGACTATAGCCGCCAGGCTCCTCTGTCTATGGGATTCTCCAGGCAAGGATACTGGAGTGGGTTCCCATTCCCGTCTCCAGGGGGCCTTCCCCACACAGGGGTCTCCTGTGTCTCCTGCTTGGCAGGCAGGTTTACTGCACTTTCTGGTTCTTTTCACTGGAGAACGCTGATAGATACATAGGAAATAAGCAAATGAGAAATGGGACATTGTCTTTCCTGGTGGCTCAGAATCTGGTGGTGAAGAATCTGCCTGCCAATGCAGAAGACGTAGGTTCAATCCCTGGTCCAGGAAGATGCCACGTGCCGCAGGACTGCTAAGCCCGTGGGCCACAACTGCTGACTCCAAGATCCAGAGCCCGGGAGCCGCAGCTCCGGGGCCTGCACACCGAGTCCATTCTGCTCCACAGCAAGCGAAGCCAGGCCGCCGAGCAGCCCGCACGCCGCCAGAGTTGCCTCCACTCTCTCCAGCTGAAGGAAAAGCCTGTGCAGCGACGAAGACCCAGCACGGCGAGGAACAAAGAAATAGATTTTTAAAAAAAGCAAGAAGGGGTGATCAACTTTAAGAAAAGGAAAAGTCAGCCAAGAATGGAGCCAAGCACAGGCCAGCAGAAACAGCTGATGCTGGTGGGTCTCTCTGCACTGGGCGATCCCAAGCATCACTCCATGGTAACCCTGCCTGGTAAGCTCAACCGTCACTCACAGGCTCTACAGATGGGGAAACAGGTGCAGAGCGGCTTAGTAACTTGCCCAAGGCCACACAGCTGCCAACTGCAGAGGCAGGGCTCAAACTCAGGCAGGCTGGCCCAAGGCCACAACCCAGACCAGAGTCAGGGGCTGGGACCCCAGATTGTGACGTGACACCTTAAAAGGATGGGGAGGAGAGGAGAGCCTGGGAAAGCTGTGGCCTCCACCACCGTAACCTGCGTGCGGGCTGGTAAACTCCAGGGTGAGCGTGTTGTGTGGTGACCATGCAGACACTCGAAGAAGTCAGGGAAGAGCCTCGGAAGAGCTCGGTCTGGGCTCACCTGCGGCCCACAAGGGCGGGAGGGGGCCGGCCTCTCAGCATCCTTTACTGTTTGACTACAGGCAGAATCTTCTGCAGCAGAAGCGGGATGACTGGACCGGGGTCCCTGCCTGTCTCCACCCCCAGGTGCTGGGGTGGGGCGGTGGCCTCTGGGCTGTGACTCCTCGGAGTGCGTGGCCAGCTCGCCTCCCCACCCCGCGTCCCTGGAGAAGCCGCTCTCGCTCCCGGGAGGACTGGGTGAGTCACGGTCCCCAGGGCCGTCTGGAGCCGCCAGCCACCTCCTGCCACCCGTGCCCTCGGGCCCTCGTCTCCTCTTCCTTCAGCGGCGTCTGCATCCCCAGCCACCCGGGGTCACCCTGGCAGCACTCAGACCTGCCCCAAGGCTGCCTGACATGGCTCGGCCTCTACTTCCGCCTCCCTGTCTCTGGCCCAAGTCTTGCCCCTGGGCTCCCCACCCCCGGCCCTCTGCTCCCAAATCTCAACCTCCTTGAATGCCCCCCAGACCCACGCCCCTCTAGACCTCCTGCCCAGATGGCCTCCTGCGCCCCTGGACCCTGAGTCCCCTCTGAAGTGACCCGTCCCAGCCCAGGTCTCCTCCTAGATCCGCTTGCCCACTTCTCCTGACTCTGGCCTGAGCTCGGCACTGCGGGAACAGCTCTGAGCTCCCCGCCCCGTCCTCTTGCCCTGTGCTACCCCAGTCCTCCTGGGGCTCTGCCCTCACCTGCCCGCACACCTGCTCTAGAACCTCCCTGGGCTCCCACGACCTGCCACCTCCTGCCCAAGGCCCCCCGGGTAAAGCCCCATTTGCCAGCCAAGCCTTCCCCTCTGCCCCATGCAGGCGGCGCGGTCACAGTGCCCTGAGAGCTCACAAGTCCTCCTCCTCCCGCTGACCTGTGCCCCACCCTCCCTGAGTCCCGAGTGTCATCAACCTTAGACCAACGCCACCCCTCCCGCCAGCCTCACTGGGAGCACCATGACCCTATTCAGAAGCAGAGCTGCTGCAGGCTCACAGGCCTGGAATCTCTGCTCTCTGCCCACATGTCAACGGCCAAGTCACCGCACTCTCTGAACCTGTTTCCTCATCTTGAAAATCAGGAAAATAATTCCTAGCACTGTGGGGGCTGTGAAAAGCCCACAAAATAACATGTACTCCACCGTTGCAGGGGGCGGATGAGGCGGCGCTAATTAAATGGATGTTTGCCCTGCCTGAGCACTCAGCACTACCCATGAACATCTGGAGAGGCCCTGGGGCTGCAAGGAGACCCAACCAGTCCGTCCTAAAGGAAATCAGTCCTGAGTGTTCACTGGAAGGACTGATGCTGAAGCTGAATACTTTGGCCACCTGATGCAAAGAAGTGACTCATTGGAAAAAACCCTGATGCTGGGAAAGATTGAAGGCGGGAGGAGAAGGGGACGACAGAGGATGAGATGGTTGGATGGCATCACCGACTCGATGGACATGAGTTTGGGCAAGCTCCGGGAGTTGGTGATGGACAGGGAGGCCTGGCGTGCTACGGTCCATGGGGCTGCAAAGAGTCGGACACGACTGAGCGACTGAACAACAGCAGCAATGGATATCCCAGCCGAGTGCTGACTCTCGAGAGTGGAGAGTATCCTCCCTTTCAGCTCAATACCCCCAAGCCCGGCAGAGACACAGGGAACCGGTAAGCGAGCAGGGCAGGGCTTCTTCCCCTCCAGTTTCCTGGGAGAATGTACATGCTGGTTTCCTCTGTTCCTCAGGCCTGGGGCAGAGCCCTCCGATGGAGCCCTCTGGGCCTGGAGTTCGCTTTATGCAAAGGTTTTCGCCACGAATTCGATTTCACCAATGCAGGTGCAGCTGCTCAGATGCTGTCTCTTCTCCAGCAAGCTTTGATGGTTTGCGTCTCTCAAGGAACTTGTCTGTTTCATCTAAGTCATCCTTTACCAGCCTCAAGTTACTCATCACAGTCCCGCGTTACCATTCAATTACCTGCAGAATCTGACGAAATCGCCTCCCTCCATCCTGATGTTGGAGATACGTGTCTTCTTCCTCTTTTTCCTGGTCGCTCTGGCTAGAGGTTATCAACTGTGCTGGTCTTCCAAAGAAGCGTCTTTGGCTCCATCGGTTTTCTCTGTTATTTTCCTGGTTTCTAGTCCACTGATTTTCCACTCTTTCTATGCTTTCCTCTCTCCTGATTGGTTTCCTCTCTCCAGTTTCTCTTCTTCTTCCTGTTTCTTAAAGGTGGGAGCTAAGCTCATTGATCTGAGAACGTCTTTTCTGATGCAAGCATTCCCTCGAAGTACTGCTCCAGATGCCCGCCATAAATTCTGATGCGTCATTTGGTTCAAAACAGGTTCTCGTTTTCCTTCTGCTTTCTCCTTTGACTCAAGGGTTATATGGAAGTGTGTTAGTTGGTTCCCAAATATTTTGGGTTGGCTAGCTAGCATGCTGCTGCTGCAGTTGAGTTTTAGTTTAGTTCCATTGTATCCAGAGAACACACTTTGAACCACTGGAATTCTTCTGTGTTACTGAGACCAGTTGTATGACTCAAATCTGGTCTGTCTTGGTGAAAATTCTCTGTGAATGTTTCCACTGCAGTAGAAAAGAGTGCTTACAAATGTCAGTGAGGTCGGTTGGGTGGTTCAGTTGCGTAAGGCTCTGTGTGTATGTATATATATCAATATGTATACAATATGCATATATATGTATAGTGGAATATTACTCAGCCATCAAAAAGAATGAAATATTGCCGTGTGCAGCCACAGGGATGGACCTAGAGATTTTCATACGAGGTGAAGTAAATCAGACAGAGAAATACATATGTGATATCACTCAGCATGGACTCTGAAAAATGAATCTATCTATAGAACAGAAACAGACTCACATAGAATACAAATTTATAGTTACCAAAGGGGAAAGGGAGGATTAATTGGGACCAAGAGATTAATCCCATTAGCTAATTATATGGGATTAACATATACCCACTACTATATAAAACAGACGAAGAAGAAGGACCTGCTGTATAGCATAGAGAATTACATCCCATATCTTGTAATAACATATAATGGAAAATAACCTAATACACATATGTGAACACCTTCGCCATACATCTGAAACTAACGCAGTATTGTAAATTAAAAACACTTCCATTTTTAAAAAAAAGAAAGTCCCTTATAAGCAGCATATTATTGGATCTTACTTTTTCTCCGTCCAGCTGACGACCTCTGCCTTTATACCGGAGTGTTTAGAACACGTATAGTGGGTGTAATCATTACTGATTGCGTCTAAATCTTCCATTTTGCTATTTTTCCCACTTTAGTTTCGTTCCTTTTCCTATTTTTCTGTCTTCTTTGGACTAATCTTGAATTTGTTGTGATTCCATCGTATCTGCCTTGTTGGTTGATGATTGATAACTTCCTGTGTTAACGTCTTCGATTCTCCCCACCTGGGCTCCCCTCCGGTATCCCGGTGACCACACCCCTTAGCTGAAAGCTATGTGATGTCCTAACACCATCGGGCCGTGTCTTTTGTCTGGCTTTTTGGTTGCTTTTCGTTGTTCCCCTCTACATCATTTTGGCTGGAAGTGGAAATCCCTACTCCCGATTTTTGATTTTTTTAATTGAGGTATGGTTGATTTGCCACGTTGTGTTCGTGTCTGCTGGAAGTGATTCAGTTATACATACGTATACATCCTTTCTCACATTCTTTTCCACTGTGGTTTATCACAGGACGTTGGGTATAGTTCCCTGGGCTATACTGGTGGGCTTCCCTGGGGGCTCAGACAGGTAAAGAATCTGCCTGCAATGCGGGAGACCTGGGTTCGATCCCTGGGTTGGGAAGATCCCTGGAGGAGGGCATGGCAACCCACTCCAGTACTCTTGCCTGGAGAATCCCACGGACAGAGGAGCCTGGTGGGCTGCAGTCCACGGGGCCGCCAAGAGTCAGACCCGACTGAGCGAGTAAGCGCCCAGTGTGCGCTGCATAGCAGGACCTTGTTCACATCCCACGTACACTAGCCCGCACCTGCTCACCCCACCCTCGCGCTGCAGCCTCCCCGCCCCCGCCCCGGCCACCGCAAGACCGGCCTCTGTGTGTGTGCGCCTGTCTCTGCTTCACAGACAGGTGCACGGCGGCACACTGTGCATGCCACGTACTGGTGACGTCACGCGGTGTTTGCCTCTCTTTCTGACTGACCTCACCGAGTATGATTGTCCCTAGCTTCATCACCAGGGGAGCTGCCTTGCTCCTCTCCTCTCTCTCATTAACCCCTTTTTGTCAAAGTCACTTTCTCTTTGTGCGTCTTTCACGCTATGTCATTTCAGCTGCATCCGACTCTGCGACCCCATGGGCTGTAGCCCACCAGGCTCCTCTGTCCACGGGATTCTCCAGGCAAGGATACTGGCGTGGGTTGCCATTTCCTCCTCCAGGGACCTTCCCCACCCAGGGACCGACCCCCCATCTCTTACGTCCCCTGCGCTGGCAGGCGGGTTCTTTACCACGAGCGCCACCTGGGAAGCCGTTGACCCTCATGTGCTTAGGCGCTCAGTCAGGTCAGACTCTGCGACCCCCATCGACTGTAGCCCGCCAGGCTCCTCTGTCCACGGGATTCTCCAGGCAAGGATACTGCAGTGGGTTGCCGTGCCCTCCTCCAGGGGATCCTCCCCACCCAGGGATCGACCCCAAGTCTGCTGCGCCTCCTGCATTGCAGGCGGGTTCTTCGCCGCTGAGCCACTGAGGAAGCCTGACTTTCTCTTGCTTACAGCCAGGCTCCTCAGCTGACACCCCACCCCCGCTACCCCCGCCCGGCCAGCTTGCTCTGTGCTTAATCTCTGTGTGGGCATCAGCTCCTCCCAGAGCCCCCCGGCCCCATGTCTGTCTCAGACGACTGGTCCCGTGCCCACCGGCCCCTCACCTCGCTGCACCCTGTCCTCTTCCCTGCCCCACCATCATCTGTCCTGCCAGCCTCCCCCACTGGACCAGGGGCTCCTTGAGAGCCAGACTGTCCCATTGCCTGGCACCCTGCATGACACACAGTGAGCCCTCTGGACAGGTGGCACTTGGTCTTATGGGTCAATGGATCTCACCTCTGCCGCCCGGGAGATCCCAAGCCTCTCCTGCCTGGGGAAGAACAAAGCACCTCGGGAAAGGCTTGCTTTGCAGTTAGATCTGGGGCTGGCTGCCACGCGACGCAGGGTGTGCCGGGTTGCCGGCCTGCTCCTTCGAGGCCTTGGGCTCACTCCTCCTCTCTCTCTCAGCTTTTCTTCCGGGGGCTGCAGCAGCACCTACCCACCCCTGGGTCCTTCTGCAGACCCCGTGAGCTGGGACCGGAAACGCTCGGCCTCGGAGCTGCTCGTGGTCTGAACTGCCGTGGTTACTCCCTGCATCACCAAGCTCACTGGACGAGCAGCGCTGAGCGCCTGCTCCAAGCATCAGGGACTGAAATATACAGGAACCTCTGCCCATGGAGACAGTTAACGTGCAACTGACCAAATGAGTAAGGGGCTATTCCAGGGTGGCGGGGGGGGTGGCCAGCTGCACAGCCTGGTGAGAATTCCGAGTGTGGGGAGGGGTGGCCTGGCGTCATGTTAATCATAGTGCTGGGGGCCTCCCTGTAAAGGGACCCTGAGCTCAGGAAGGGCCCCCCCACCCAGCTGCATGGGGAGGGGCAGGCAGGAGACTGCCCAGCTGAAGTGCCGATCAAGGACCCAGCAGTGTGTCCAGTGCTGACAGCGGGGTCCACGGCAAGGACCACCCCCAGCCCCAGCCCCAGCCCGTCTGGGGTGGGGCCATCTCCCACCCCACTCTGCCTCCCCTATCCCCGCCTCAGTCCTCAGTTTCTTGGCCTCCATCTCGGCTATGATTTGAGGACTCCAGGCTTCGAGTTTGTTTGGTTCTTGCCCAGGGTAAACACCGTCTGTTTAAATTGATGGAGAAACATTTGCAGAGCGGAGTTTTTATAGCTTGTTCTTTGAAACGATCTTTGAAATGATCGCTCTATTTAAATTAAAAAGTGAGCTCACATGTTCAGGCCCAAAGAAGCAGTGTGCCTGGACTTCTCCAAGCACCAGGTCCTTCCGCCCCTACACTACCTGGGTCCCCCCTGCCCCAGCCTGGGCACCCCCCCTACCCATCTGGATCACACCACTACTCACCTAGCCCTCCCCCTACCTGGAACCCCCAGGCTCCCAGACAACGCCCCCGCGAGCGTGGAAAACCCACACTCACCTGTAAGTGGCCTCCCCGCAGGATGCCCCGTTGGGGCCCTGAAAAGTCTTCAAGAGGAACTTAGGGGTGGCCCCAGGACCCCGGGACCCCGAGAGCCCAGGAGTGGGAGGGGGCTAGTTTGCCCTCGGTGGAGTCCTGGATTCAGCTCCGCTGAGCGCCTGCTGTGTGCTGGCTCAGGATGGGGGTGACCAGAGGCAGGACCAGGTTCTGGTCTTCTGCGGCGGGGTTGGGGGGGGGGGCGGTCCTAGTGCCACAGCCAGGGTGGAGCCGGGTTGTCCTCCCCCGTCTCTCCCCTCCAGTGGCAAGCTCCAGCAATGTAATATCACTTTCCAGAAGAGCAGAGGCGGGCAGGAGGGGAGCACGGAGAGGAACACGGAAAGGGGGTCGAGAGTCCGGAGGCAGGACGGCTTGCTCTCCAGGAAGCGCCTTCTCCAGACCACTCAGAACCCTCCTGGGGCCAAATCGTCAAGCAAGACAATGTCTTCTCCAGGCGTCTGGGCAGCCAGCCTTGAGTGGGGACTGAGGGGTAGGAGGCATGCCTGGCGATGCCACCCTCTCAAAGGACAGTGAAATCGGGGTTCGGGGCACCAGAGGACGCGTGGGCCCAGGAGCTCCAGCCACGGCCGGGTGCTTCTGACTCAGGCAGGACATCTCCCTTCCGCGGGCCTCTTTCCCTCGCCCACAAACGCCGGCATCACAGGCTCCTGTGAAAATGAAGCATGGCTTCACCTTGCTGGGCTCAGCCCCGGGTACACGGTGACCTTCGCCAGCGCCGGCAAAGTCGGGCCCGGAACCACATCTGTGTGGCTTCAGGGCTGACAGCTCCCCCAGGGCCAGTACCCCTGCCCACAGTGGACCCTCGTCCCCTCAAGGTCACACCTGCTTCGGGGCTCCAGCTCGCCC
This sequence comes from Capra hircus, assembly GCF_001704415.2. NCBI lineage: Eukaryota > Metazoa > Chordata > Mammalia > Artiodactyla > Bovidae > Capra > Capra hircus. Next base: position 115,461,460 of record NC_030813.1, read on the forward strand.
CCGACCTTCACAGGAGCCCCACGCTGACCCCCAACTCTATCACCACCCCCCTACCCCACAGTCTGCAGCGACAGGCCAGCCTGGGTGGGCTGGGCAGGCGGTCCTCCTCTGCTGAAGGACCCAACCCCTCTCCTCGGGGCTCATCTGCATCCGCAGACTCCCTTCCCCGTCTTCAGGTAGACTCGTGATCCAAGCACAGTCATGGCCCCCTAGGAGGCCTGGGCACGCGGAAGGGAGAGGTGCTTCCCTGAGCTTCCGGGACGGCAGGCCGGGAGGGTCCACACCGACAGGCAAAGCCAAGAAGGGCATTTGGGGCCACCTCCAGGCTCAGGGTGGTGCCAGGCTTGCAGCCACAGGCCAGCAGGAGGGCAGTGGGGTCAGTCCAGGCCTCAGGGGTCAAGGCCTGCTGCTGGCCCCTGCCTGCCCAAAGGCCTCTGTGTCCTCTCTGACACAGCGAGTCTCTCCCAGTTACCAAGGTCCAGCCTAGGCTCCCGGGCTGGGGTCTCTGTGGTCTCTGGGGACATCTCCATCCTTGTATGCCTGAGAAGCCCACCTCTGACCCCCCAGCAGGGACTGGCCCGGGGGAGCCCAGGGCCCACTCCACCCTCAGCACACCCCAGGTCGGCCTGGGAGAGGCTGTGGGCCCCCCACCGCACCCCTCTTCCCCTCCCAGGGGTCCCTTAGGCGCAGCGGACGGGGTGTATGGGACACATAGGGCCTGAAGCTCTTCTCAAACACAGCCTCGCCCAGCTCTCTCTGGCCCCACCGAGCGCATCTCTCGGGACTGAAATCAGCTCGGGACCCTGTGGGGCCGCAGAGCCCTGCCCGCAGACACGCCCTCGTGGGGCCAGGCGGGCAGTGGGAGGCCTCCAGGAAGCAGTGGGCTGTCCTTGCCCAAGGCCCTGCCGCCAGCCCCTCCAGGTCTTGGGACACCCATGATTCATCTAAGGCCAGGCTCTGAGGCCAGCCCTGGGGGTCCCCGTCCAGCAGGGACAAACCAGCTCCACAGGGCCAACAACTTCCGAGCTGGACTTCCCAGAGCAGAAGGCTGGGACCTGGGCCCTGGGCCCACTGTTTGAGCAAAACTAGAAGTGAGAGTTTTCTGATAGGAAATAAGGAACAGGCTGTGGAAACAGCACCGATGGGCCTGAAGGAGTTAAGCAGGCTGGGTTAGTCTTTAGCTGTTACTACTAACAAACACTTGTAGCTGGATTTGTCCTTCACAGAGCTGCACGAAGCTAATTACTCTCTAACTGCCTATGAATCACACTCTGCACCTGACCTTCCCCCAACACAGGCTCCCTGTAGCATTCTGCATTTCAAAAAGAAATTCAGGCCGATAACTTCAGGGACGCCAGAACTAGTTGGTGAGCTGCCTGACACCAGCTTTGGCCAAACGTTTGCAGAAGGAAAGGAAAAAAAATTCAAGACCTTCATTACTCTGAGCCTTATCACCTCTCCCATATCACAAGCCCCGGGATATAAACCTTCCTCTATTCCCCAGGAAGGTGGGGTGGGGGGATGGTTCTGGAGACATTAGCTTGCTCTGTTTCCTCCTTCTCCTGGCAAAGAATAAAGCTATTCTGCCTTTTTTTTTTTTCCCTCCAAAACTCAGTCTCCATACTTCTCAGCATCAGTGCAGAGAGCCAAGATTCTGGCACTGCTGCCAACGGCCTGCGTGGCCCTGGAGCCTACGCAGCCTCCCCAGGCCTTGGGCACTGGCCACTTCTGTCCTGCCCAACTCTGGCTCTGAACTGTGAAGTCCTCATGCGAAAGGCACAGCTGGTGCTGAAGTTCTGCTGAGGACCAGCTTAAGCCAACCTATCGGAAAAGCTGCAGCCTCGAGGCCTGCCTCCAAGATCAGTGGGAAAGCGTCTGACGTTTCTCCGGTCAGCTGTAAGAAGCAGGGGCCGACTCAAACCAGCTCAAGCAAAGCTAAATCTCAAATAAAAATGCAAAATGTGCAATAACTTTTAAATAATTATTTACTCGTTTTTTAATTTAAAATTGCAGTTGATTTCCTGGCTCCCGTAATTGAGGAACTGGGCACCTTCAAGCACGGTGGGTCCAGGGATTCAGCGGCATCGCCTCCGGCTCTCTCTCACTGCTCTCTTCTGCACTGGACTCATCCCCAGACAACTTCTCCCCAGAGGGGTGCTGGATGGCCGCAGCAGCATACCAAGACCAGCAGTAGCAGCCGTAGTCCCGTGCGCAACACTGATCTGTCCACTGTGGGTCCATCACCAGGGCTAGAGGGACATAGGGTGCGTCCTAGGGGCCATTCCTGGATCCTGCGCTGCACTGGAATAAAGAGGGGTGTTTGCAATAACCCAGAACACATGCACTGAGAGTCGAGAGGGCTTCCTGGAGGAGGGGATGGCTAAGCTGAAGGATGAAGGAAGAGAAGCCTTTTTCAGGCCAAAGAAACAGCATGTGCAAGGGCCCAGGGGCCCACGGCACTGGTATTAGCTCACAGCATCAACGTACAGCACTCCCTGCCTGGAGGAGCTATGTGACCTGAGGAGGAGTGAAGAGGTGAGGGACGTGTCCTGTCACTGTCTGCAGGCAAGCTGAGCAGCTTGGCGGTCACCTGCTGGCAGCTGGGATATTGAATGGGCCTGGTGGGTGTCCAGTGGTGGCTGGAGGGCATTGGTGAACCACGACTGCCCATGAAAGGGAGGCTCCAGAACCCAGAATCTAAGGCCAGAGAGTGCCCTGGCTGTGGCAGGACCCACAAGAAACCTCAGCCCAGCTCCCCTCCCTCTGGCCACCTCCTTATCCTCCCCCGTAAAACTGGATGCCAGCCCAAGAGGCCCAGCAGCACTCTGCACGTTGCGGGGTTTATAAGGTAAGGGCAGCCCTGTGGTCAGCCTGGAAGGGGCACCAGGGAGGAAACAGTCCTGAGCCCCTGGAGGCCCAACATCCTCCCTGCTAGGTGCTGGAGCTGCTCTGGCAGAAGGAGTCGTGATGCCCAGTGGAGGGAGGGAGCAGGGAAGGAGGGCCCCTGGGGGAACTGCATCCCCGGAGATCTGGCAGGGGCGCTTCAGAAGCTCTTAACAGAGCCCACGAGAGCCCAGTCACTGAAGCTAACGCTAGTCCACAGGGAATTCCAGGCCCAGTACAGCCAAGCTATGAAATTGCTCCTTTCTTGCAACTGGATTCTCCAGGCAGCAGTGGGTTTTGGCTCCTTAACTTTTAAGCAGGAAGCAGCTACAGGAGACACAGGCTTTTTCTGTCTGGCCAGCGTTTCCTGTAAGCCTCAGCCTCAGCCTCTGGATGGGACAGCTGCCTTCACCCACTGCTTCTCAGGAAATCTCTACAGCAGGTGCCTTGAGCACCCCCATGGCCAAGATTCCAGGTTGAGAAGACCCGAGAAGGGCCCGTGTTGGGCTGGGGCTTCCTGAGAAGAATGGGGCCTCGGAGGACAGACACTCAGAGCTCTAAGCCCATAGCGACCAGGACAGCCTCATCTGTGGGGTGTCAGGAGGGAGACTGGGGACAAAGCACCACCTCCCCCGGGACCCAGTCCCACCAGCCCCCCGGGGAACAGGAGGGTGGCAGGGTTGGCTGGTGAGGACCCACCCCATGGTCAAGCCAGCCGGCCTTCATGCACCCACTCATCCGGCCACCAATTCCTCCCCACTGACAACATCACCAGTCCAGTTCTCCAGTCACCCATCCACACACCCAGCTAAACCCACCTTCCACCTTTCAACCTGGACAAGCACTTCCACCCACCATCCACTTACGGCATCCTTTTATGAAACCATCCACCCACTGTCCCCCTACCTACACACCCATCCATCCATCCAGACATCCAGCCAGCTGCTGATGTGCCATTCATGTCCCATCCACCTGCCTGCACACCCATCCATCCATCCATCCACACGTCCAGCTGCTGACCTGGTCCTCATCCACACGCCATTCATCTACCCAACATACACGTAGCAGATAATTCTCTAGCCATTCGACCATGATCATCCAGCTGGTAACAACTAGTGCACCCACCCAATCATCCATTTGTCCATCAACAATGCATGGATCCACCCATCCATCCAACCAGGAATCTGTCCCCCACACCCTAGCCCTAACCATCCATGTGCTAAACTTAGTCACTCAGTCATGTCCAACTCTTTGCAACCCCATAGACTGTAGCCCGCCAGGCTCCTCTGCCCATGGAGATTCTCCAGGCAAGAATACTGGAGTGCATTGCCATGCCCTCCTCCAGGGGATCTTCCTGACCCAGGGATCAAACCCAGGTCTCCTGCATTAAGGGAAGATTCTTTACCATCTGAGCCACCAGGGAAGCCTCCTACAACCACCTATACAACCATTTATTCAATAATCCAATCACATATCAATTAATCCACCTCCGGTCTACAACCCAGGAACTACCCCAGCCTTCCGCTCACATATCCATCCAACCAGCCAACACCCAGTCATTTAAACAACCCACCACCCACCCATCCCTCAGTCTACCATTTTTTCTCTGCGACCCCACAGCACCCCCCTGTCCAGGGCCCTCTACGGTGCTGGCTGCTTCTGCATCAACTCTCAGGCTCCTTCACCTCCGTTCTCACAACTAGGAATTACCAAGGAAACACACCTCGGAAACTGTGAGGCTGGCCCTGGCTGCCCTGGCTTGTCCACGCTCAGAGCTCGGAGCTGCCCCTGCAAACCTCACTGCTGGGGACCCTCGGCCCCCAGGAGCCACACAGGGGCTGGGGGAGCTGGGGTGGGGGGGGCACGACGGCCTAGCTTCTGTCTCATCGCCCCACCACCACAAGCCCTCACCAAGGGGCAGCCAGGGCACCCTCCCCCAGCTGGACAGGAGAGAGAGAGAGGCCTTGTTTACCCCAGAGGCAGGGAGCACATGGTCCACCCCGCAGGGAGAGAAGGGGCAGCACAGAGCGACAGGGGGGCGGAGGGCAGCCTGATGCCCCAGGAGCCATGGGCCCTCCATGCGCCCCAGTCCCCTGCTCCCAGACCCCGGATCCAGTCCCCAGGCTGGCAGGCTGTGGAGGTGCCGAGGAGGGTGGAGACACGGGCAGACCAGGCTCCTCTTGGAATCCCCTCAGGGGTGCCAGGCTGATGGCTGTGCCCAGGGCACTGAGCTAAGGGGGCCTACGTCTCCCTGGAGGAATCACCCGTTGAACTTGCTTTTCCTTCCTGGTTTTCACAGCAATCTGAGCCCAGAAATGGCTTTGAGAAGCCCCAGGGTGACCTCTCCTAGCTGGTTCCACACTGAAAGGTGGCCCAGCGTTGCTCTGGGCATCCCTGGGACCCTGCCTGGGGCGGGGGGTGGAGGGGGGGGGCGTGGAGTAGGACGTGTGTCCCGCAAGAGCAGTCAGCCAGTCACAGGCAGCGACCTGCACTCGCGGTCACCTGCCCTGCAGTCCTGGGCAGGGGCTTCAGCCCACCCCTTGCTGGGACAGAAGAGGAAACCAGACCCCCATGGAGGGGGCCGTCCTCCGCGCGGGAGGGTGAGCGGCAGCCAAAAAGAGCATCAGCCTCGAGGCTGCCAAAACTGTGCAGGAAGACGAGCTCAGGATCAAGGGCTTAGACAAACATCCTTTTTTCAAATGGACTTGCTGATCCGTGTGAGGAAGACTCTAGAAGACAGGGTCTGCTGAGTGCTGACCCCGGCGGGCAATGGTGGTGTGCCCACGCTAGGGGCTCAGTCCTTCCCAGCTGGGTGCCCCACAGGCCAAGTGCTTCACGCGGGACACAGCTGCGTGAGGACAGGTGCCCGGCCCAGCCCTGGCCACCAGCAGCCTCACCTGCGGACCAGGGGGGTCTGCATGGAGGGCACCATTAGCCCAGGAGCACTAAGCCAGCAAGTAGACAATTATCCCCAATTCAAGGCGGTCAGGCCTCACGTGAGGTCACTCTCCCAAGGTCATATGTTCAGAGAAGCCGAGACGTGAAGCAGGCCACCCAGCTCCGGGCGGCTCTGTCACCACTAAAATGTACGTTCATCACTAACACCTGCGCTGCATGCCAGGCACCTGAGCCCACGTGATCTCATCTCCTCGCACGAGACTCCAAGACAGGAATAGTTTTCTCCATGTTGAAGGGGGTGAGGATGAGACAGCCGGGCTGAATCACACAGCTGCCGTAGTGCCAGGTTCTGACGGGACGTGTCAAGCCTCCGAAACTGAAAACAAAAAGAGAGTTTATGTCGGACCGCTTAACCCTTCCAGGAGAATGGAGCCAGCAGAATACACTACGTCATGTCCGACTTTGCAACACCATGACCTGCAGCATGCCAGGCTCCCTTGTCCTTCACGGTCACCTGGAGTTTGCACAGATTCCTGTCCATCGAGTCAGTGATGCCATCCAACCATCTCATCCTCTGTCACCCGCTTCTCCTCCTGCCTTCAATCTTTCCCAGCATCAGGGTTTGTTCCAATGAGTCAGTACTTCACATCAGGTGGCCAAAGTATTAGAGCTTCAGCATCAGTCCTTCCAATGAACATTCAGGACTGATTTTCTTTAGGATGGACTGGCTGGATCTCCTTGCAGTCCAAGGGACTCTCAAGAGTCTCCTCCAACACCACAGTTCAAAAGCATCAATTCTTCCATATTCAACCTTCTTTATGGTCCAACACTCACATTCATACATAACTAGGGAAAAACCATAGCTTTGATTAGATGGACCTTTGTCAGCAAAGTGATGTCTCTGCTTTTTAATACGCTGTCTAGGTTGGTCATACTTTTCTTCCAAGGAGCAAGCATCTTTCAGTCTCATGGTTTCGCGGTTCTGCAGTGACTTCGGAGCCTAAGAAAATAAAGTCTGTCACTGTTTCCACTTTTTCCCCTTCTATTTGCCATGAAGTGACGGGACCAGATGTTTAATGCTGAGTTTTAAGCCAGGTTTTTCTCTCTCCTCTCTCACCTTCATCAAGAGGCTCTTTAGTTCTTCTTCATCGGTATAAGGACAGACAAACTGATAGATGGTGCATGAGAGATTCCAGAAACCCACCCACCTCTGTGTGGTGGGTCACTTGACCTGTAGCAAAGGTGATACCTCAGTGCTATGTCAGGACGGACGGGGAGGACCATCCTTCAAACAACAGCACTGAGTCGGCTGGATAGTCAGATGGAAAAAAGATCTTGACCCCTACCTCACACCATACACAGCGATAAATCCCAGGTGGGCTGAGACCTGCAAGCGAAACGTAAAAGAATAAAGCTTTTAGAGGAAAACACAAGTAAACATCTTCATGACTTCAGCCTAAGCAACGATTTCTTAAACAAACACAGAGAGCACTCGCCGCAAAATGTTTGATAAATTAAACCACGTTGGAAAAAATTTCTTGTCATCAAAAGACACCATAAGGATCCACGCAAATCGTGCAAGTGAGAAACGGCTTAAAGCAGGTAAAGAACTCATACAAATGGGTGCAGAGATGTTGACAACAGCATAGAAGAATGGACAGAAACCGTGACAGGCACTTCGCAAAAGAGGAAACTCGTGGAGATGCGCGCATCAAGAGGTCTTCAACATCACTGGTTACCAGGAAATTGCGAAGTTTCAAACCGTCGTGTGACACACTTCCGTATTGCCAGCCTAACTAAGATGAACAGACGGGGAATCCCAAGTGCTGGCAAGGCTGCGGCCCAGCTGGCCCCCCCCAACCACTGCTGGTGGGTGGTGGGGGCAGAAGCGGTGCTGTCCCCTTGGAAACATGCTTGGTGGAACACTCGCCCACCCCACGATCCCAGGGTTCCACCCGGGACACGCAGGGGAAACACACCCCGGAGGTGCCTTAGACCCTTGCCGGAACATCCGCAGCAGCTGCTACGGTGAAGGCCTCGGGCTGGGGCCGCCCGACGCCCACAGTGGCCGCACAGCCCTGGTGAGGAGGGAGAGGAGGACTCACACACCACCCGGCCTCCCGGGGAGTGAGCAGCAAGGGCAGGAAACCCAGCCCTACCCCCGGGGCTGGAAGGACGCGTCTGCTGGGTGCTCGGTGCTCCTTCTCTTAACCTGAGCTCTGTGCCGGCTACACAGCGTGTCCGGCTCATAAAAACCCACTTACGATGCGAAATATACAGATATGTGTGCTACTGTGGGCTTCCCTGATAGCTCAGTTGGTAAAGAATCTGCCTGCAGGAGACCCTGGTTCGATTCCTAGGTCGGAAAGATACCCTGGAGAAGGGGTAGGCATGTATTAGTGTCCTGGGGGTGCCGTAACACAGACCGGGTACCTAGACAGCAGAAACTGTCTCGGTTCCAGAGACCAGAAGTCCAAGATCGAGGTGTCGGCAGGGCTGGTTCCTCCCGAGGCCTCTCTCCAGGCTTCTGATGGTTGCCAGCGTCTCCCACGGTCCTCAGCTTGTGGGAACATCGCTCTGATTCCCGGCTCCATCCTCATGTGGCCTCCTCCCTGGGTGTGTCTGCATCCATACATCCCCTTTTGACAGAGACACGGGTCAGACCAGGTAAGAGCCCACACTAACGGCCTCATCTTCACTAATGATGACTGCATCAACCCTATTACCAAATAAGGCCACGTTCTGGGGTCCTGGGGGTTAAGACTTCAGCATATGAATCTTGGAGGCACGCAATTAAATCCATAGTAATGCATACATGTCTATACAGTACATTCGACTGCAATAAAAGTGGGGTTTTTGAGTTAACAATAAAAGTAGCTGAAGTGTATTAAACATTTATGACAAGCTGGGCACAGCTCCATGTATTTTGCAAACATTATGTCACCCTCAGACCATTGCTCCAGATCCTTGGAACAGAGGCGCAGATTTGGGGTGCGGTGGAGAGAAAGGGAGGGGGCCTGTCTGAGGCAGGCAGCCCTCCTAGCCTGGGGCACCCGCCCTCTGGAGGGTGTGCCAGGCTCCTGTGACATGTCCACGCAGCACTGCAGCTCAGAGCAAGACCCACACAGAAGTCTGGCTCAGCCGGGCCTGGGCTCTGATGCAACTTCCAGCAGCTCCTACATCCACGGAGGAAAGGGAGAGAGGCGTGGCCCCACAGGTCTGTCTTTAGACGGGCGGGACGCTGTGCAGGAGACTTAAGAGACCTGAGTTCGATCCTGGGGTCGGGAAGATCCCCTGGAGGAGGGCGCGGCAACCCACTCCAGTATCCTTGCCTGGAGGATCCCATGGACAGAGGAACCTGGAGGGCTACAGTCCATGGGGTCGCAAAGAGTCAGACATGACTGAGCGACTTAGCACGCACGACGCTGAACCGGACCAGGATGAAAACCAGACCGAGAGGCTGGGCACTGCTGACCCGAGCCAGTCGGCTATCTGCGCTCTCCTGTCCTCACACTTTCAAGGCTCAAACTCGCTTTTCTTTCATCGCAGCTCAAAGCAGCAGAACCCCAAACAGAACCCGAGATAAGCCCCTCTCTGGATCTGAAGAAACGCAACACAGTGGCTGTAATCAAACCTTTAAGGGAGGAAGAGATGGCAGGCTTGACGGCAGGCTGGAAGCTGGAGAAAAGCAAAACCGTGATACAGAGGGAGAGTCTGAGAAACATTTTCAAAATGCAAACGAAAAAGAAAAGAAAAACATGGAAGCAAGAAGCCAGGGAGGATGGTGGTCTCACATCAGTTCAGTTCAGTTCAGTCGCTCAGTCGTGTCCGACTCTTTGCGACCCCACCGACTGCAGCTCGCCAGGCGTCCCTGTCCATCACCAACTCCCAGAGCTTGCTCAGGCTCACATCCATCAAATCAGTGATGCCATGCAGCCGTCTCACCCTCTGGTCCCGCATCGCCTGACACCAATTACTAGGAACTCCCAAAGGAGGCAGGAAAGGAAGCGGCAGAAACGCCCAGAAAGAAGGCTGCAGGGAGAAGCGAGAGCTCAGACGGAGCAGCAAAATGTGGCCAGGCTGTTAGGACCAAGCTGGAGCCAGGACAGGCCCTAAGGGGCAGGCTAGGCCTGAGGGTCAGTCTCTAGGAAAGCTGAGGCACTGGGAACTCCCGCAGGCAGTGTAGCTCGACCAATCCGAAAAAATCCCGGTAGCCCCCCGGCCCGTGCCGGACCTGAGCCAATCCGGACAGGGATGGGAGGTTAAAAGTCCCGCGCGCCCATACCGTTTAACCAATCAGCTATGCTGCTACAGGAACAAAGACCGTCTGTATAAAAGTAGATGTGATTCAGAGCTCAGGGCTCTCCTCAAGACTCCACTGTGCTGGATGAGACTTGAGCCCTAGGTCGAGCTAGCAATAAACCCCTTCATGCTTTTGCATTGCTGTGGATGTCTTATTCTCTCAGTTTTGGGGACTCGGACTCTGGGCACAACATTTGGGGGCTTGTCCAGGATCCCTTTAACTGGGAAGAATAACACTCTCCCGGTAGAAGGGGTTTCCTCACTAGGAGGAGAGATATCTGAACACCGGTGTTAGTTCTGGTTAAGACCAGCGGAAAATCGAGGAGTCTGAAAACCTCCCAAGAGGAAAAATGAGTAGGTGATCTTGAAAGAAGCTGCAGGCAAGTTGCACTCACGTTTCCCACCAAAATGAAGGCTGCCAGAGGGCGGCACGTCTGTGTAGGAAGCATCAGGACCTAAGATCAGAAAGATGCCCCCACCAACGTGATTCTTCACAGACCCACGGGATCTGTTTCAAATCATGCGACGAGGAGGTGTCGTGCTAGAGCGCGCGTGTCGGGGAAGTGGGAGCCAGGCAGAAAGAAGAGAAGGAGAGCACTGCCCGCCGGGGAGAGCGTTGCTGCCGACACTGATTTAAAACGAAGTTATTAGCACAACAGCGACGACCAAACAGAATGCCTCTAACACCTCGGGGTGATTTAAACGTTAAAGCAGGAGGAGTGAGGTTTCCAGGTTCTGAGGACTTCGATGCACTTAGAGAACGGATGAAGAGCAAGAGAAGGTTCTTCCCCCGTGGGCCAGCAGTTAAGAGCCTGCCTTCCACTTCAGGGGGCAGGGATTCCTTCCCTGATTGGAGAACTAAGATCCCGCATGCTGGGATCTTAAGCAGCCAAAAAATGCTTAAAAATAAAAATAAGCAATTTTAAAAAAAAAAAAGGAGAAAGGGAAAGCCTTCTGTCCTCCATAGAAGGGGGTCAAAAGTTATTCTTTAGATTTTGATTATCAGAGAAACATACATTTAGGACTGTTTGTTTAAAAAAAAAAAAAAGAATAAAAAGCATGATGTCTGCCTTCTAAACCATGCCAACGGATATTCTTTCCTAAAAGGGAAAAAGCTGTAGACAGAAAAAGACAAAACAGAAACAATAACCTCTAAGACAAAGAGTCCGAGAAAGAGTGACTCACCGGATTAGAGTGCTACACGCTTAAAACGAACACAACATTGCAAATCAGCTGTACTTCAGTTTCTAAAAAAGAAAAGAAAAGAAAAGAAACTACAGCCCCGCAAGGAAAGGGAAGGAGGAAAGGATTAAAACGATGTCAAGAACTCATGTCAGGACTTCTGCTTCTTTTTTTTTAACAATGCTGCAATGTCTTGTTACATATGAGAGATATCAGAAAACACAATAACTCAGGAGAGCATAAAATTAAAAGATAAGAAAGAGCACAGATGGAAAAAAAATACAGAAAGCTGCGTTAGTCAAGAAACATTGAGTTTATAGCAAAAAAACACTCCATGTGAACATGGGGGGCCATTTTTACATTGTTCAAATATGCAAACGAAGACGGAGAGTGATAAGAAACATCTGTGAGCTGACCAAGACAGCAAGAAAACACCAGAGGAAAGGAACATGATTATCCCTGCAGGGAGGCAGGACGAGGTCTGCTCTGTGGGCCAGATAAGCAAGGGCGGCAGGCCGAGACGAGCCAGCAGGTGGGCGAGGCGGGCACCCAGCAGGGGGCACACTCAGATTCCCGTGGACTGAACGTGGATCTCAACCAGTGCTGGAGACAGAAGATTATACAGCTCTTGTTTCCTTATCACCATGTGACGAATCTACAAACAATAAAAGTTTAAGCAGAAAAGTCACCCACTTAGAAATGCAGAAGTTTTGGAGCAAGACGGATATGAAGTAATGTATTGTTTAAAATAAAAATAAATATAAGGCACTAAAGAGCCGAACACATGAGACAGAGCCAGAACTGTCAGCAGGCATAAGCCCATAGCTGGAAGAGCTAATGCAGTTTTTAAGAGACTAGAGAAATATGCTTGGCATTCAACTTGGGAGTTTGAAAATGCTCCTGATCTGAAAGGCTGTTTGGCCAGCAGCCTTTGACAGACCCTGAGACTTCCTGCTGAAGAGAAAGCCATCCACAGAGAGAGCCACGTGCACAGAACCACCAGCCCCTGCATCAGACGCGTGACCCACGCCGGGGAAACTGGGGAGAGAATCATCGTAGGACTGCCCCTCACCTGCACCCACCGCCATCAGGCGACCCTGTGTCTGGGCTCCAGAGGCGACCCCCGCATCCTTCTACCGTGCCACAGTGCCTTTGGGGCTGACAGTCACACTCCCTGCTCCTTCTGTGCCACTGAAAGCCATCACTACGTTTCACTGTGGCCCAAGAACCTTGCACCCAGCTTGATGGGCTGAAAAAAGAAAGAAAGTGAAAGTCACTCAGTCGCATCCGACTCTGTGACCCTGAATTCTCCAGGCCAGGACACTGGAGTGGGTAGCCTGTCCCTTCTCCAGGGGATCTTCCCAACCCACGGATTGAACCCAGGCCTCCTTCATTACAGGCGGATTCTTTACCAGCTGAGTTGCCAGGGCTGGTGGGCTGAAGTGTGCCCCCAATCCATATGCTGACACCCTAACACCTAGGACCTTGCATGTGACTATGCTCAGAGAGGGGTTTTAAAGAGGTGAGTGAAGTGAAACGAGGTCACTGGGGTGGGTCCTAATCTAATTTGATTGGTGTCCTTATCAGATTAGGACACAGACGCGCACAAACGGACCCAGAGAAAGGATGCCTTTCTACAAGCCAGGGAGAGAGGCCCCGGAAGAAACCGGCGTGTCCGCATCTTGATCCCAGACTCCCGGCCTCCAGGGTAGTGAGAAGATAAATTTCTGCTGTTTGAACCTCCCAGTTAGCAGTACTTTCTTGCTTAGCCTGAGCTGACTAGTACAACCGCCCAGGAAGCGACAGCCCTCGGGTGTGCCGGAGGACGCCAGCGTCGCCCTGAGGGTGCACGTCACCCAGCTGAGCCCCGCCTGCTCATGGGAATTCACCGCCCAGGGCCCGCTCTCCGAGGGGCTGTCTGCCTCAAACACAGCAGCCTGGGTGCTTCCCACTTGCAGACCAATTACAGAAAATCTGAGGGAAAACCACACAGAATGAAGACTGGGAAAGACAGTGGAATGCCTGGCAGAGGCTGTGGTGAAGCAGGAAGTGAATCCGGGCGATGATCGGCCCCTTTTCCCGCCCTGCGGCTCCACTGCGAGGGCTGGTCCCCACCTTTCTGCCGCACCCTCTTCCCCATCCCGTCACAGCTCACCCAGCGTCAGGCACCTGTTGCCAGGTTGCTGCCCCACCTCCTCCCCAGCAGGAGGTCAAGTACCAGGGAGAGAAAGCCGGGACACGCTTGCAGATCCAAGCCTGCCTTCAAATACTTGGTATTCGTAGGGAGACAGAAGATGAACATAGCAAATAGGCTGTATCCTTACAGGTCAAATCCTGTGCGACTACCACGCCCAAGGGCAGTGCTGGAGCTGCAGGACAGAGGGCATCCAGGAAGCCTGCCTGGGGGAGGTGGTGCTTGAGTTGCGTCTTGAAGACTGAGCAAGAAGGCCACAGATGGGTGATTGTCGTGGCTGGGGAGGTGAGGATGGGTCGTGTGGCCGCTTTCGGGCAGAATGAAGAGCCAGGGCAGGTCACCCAGGCTGGGCAGGAACAGCAGCCAGAGAGCCGTCAGTGTCTCTGATTCCCAGCCCTCCCCCTCACCAGCCACCGCTGCCATCCACCCGCCCCTGCAGGCCCTCCAGGACTTGCTGGCTGTCACCCCTGTGGGTGTTGGAGGGGATGCTGGGCTGCCCGCACGGGGGCTTGCCATTCTCCACTCTCCCTGCACGCCCCCGGCACCCTGCCTGCTACCTGCAGGCCTCCCACCAAAGTCTCACCCCCGCTGCAGCCCCGTCCCTCCTGCCTGGGTTCTCCCGCAGCTTCGCCGGGATCGGCCAGGAGTGCTTGTCTTTCTTCTTGGCAGTCATTGTGCTTCTGAAATCTGCAGATTCGAGCATTTCATTAGTCTGCAAACACTGGCTGATGTCTCTACAGAGACTGCTTCTGCTGCATTCTTCTGCTCCCTCCCCAGCCCCCTACCCCCGTCTGCTGGAGGCCATCACAGACATGCCAGCCTGGTCGTGCTTTTGTGCATGCCAGGTCGCTTCAGTCGTGTCCGACTCTTTGCAGTCCTATGGAGTACAGTCTGTCAGGCCCCTCTGTCCATGGATTTCTCCAGGCAAGAATACTGGAGTGGGTTGCCATGCCCTCCTCCAGGGGATCTTCCCGACCCAGGGATCGAACCCATTTCTCTTGCGCCTCCTGCGCTGGCAGCCGGGTTCTTCAGCACTAGCGTCCCCTAGTAAGCCCCATCAGCCTGTTCACCTCCCTGCTTTCCCATCCAGCGTGTCCTGCGTGCTTGGGGTTCTGGGGGCCCCAGCAGCCACTCAAAGCCTTCTAACAAATGGTATTTGTTTTGCTGTGGTCTTCATCTGGCTTTTCCCATTCTCAGCAGGAGGCAGCGATCCAAGAACATTTTTAATTAAGGCCCCAAACCTGGCCCAGCCAGAAACAATGCCAGCTGCCAAGCGGCAGGGCTGGTGAGCCCAGCACAAGGGCCAAATGCGCTGAGTCTCCACGGACGCCGGGACCCGTGCCAACCAGCACGCTTTGCCCATCACTCCTTTCTCACCTGGACACGCAGCCTGGAAGCGGATCGGCCCCCCGCTCACCGAGACTCTGCCTGGACCCAGAGCCACTCTTCCATCGAGCAGGCAGGTTCCAGAGTACGAACCACAGGAGGGGCTGGCAGACCCGGGAAGACAGGGAGCAAGCGGCACCTTTGGAGTGAACAGGGCCAGGAAGGGGATGCATGGAGGGAGGGGAGGAGAGTGTCCAACTCGCCATGACCTGGGCGAGGGGGACCCTTGCCAAGACAGGTGGCAAGGTGTTCAGGGCCCTCGACGGGGAGGACCGGGTGCTTCAGCACCCTGGGAGCTCTGTGCGTGGCAGCACAAGCAAACCCTCCAGACTCAAGGAAAAGCGCATGTTTCCTCCCGTCTCTCCCCAGATCGTCACACCAGACACCGCGGGCTAGCTGCTGCTGCTCAGGCGCTCAGGCATGTCCAACTCTCTGCCACCCCACAGACCACAGCACGCCAGGCCTCCCTGTCCATCACCAACCCCCAGAGCCTGCTCAGACTCACATCCATTGAGTCGCTGATGCCATCCAACAATCTCATCCTCCGTCGCCCCCTTCTCCTCCTGCCCCTAGTCCCTCCCAGCATCAGGGTCTTTTCCAATGAGTCAGCTCTCACATCAGGTGGCCAAATTACTGGAGCTTCAGCTTCAACATCAGTCCTTCCAATGAATATTCAGGACTGATTTCCTTTAGGATGGACTGAGTTGGATCTCCTTGAAGTCCAAGGGACTCTCAAGAGTCTTCTCCAACACCACAGTTCTTTGGTGCTCAGCCTTCTTTATGGTCCAACTCTCACATCCATACACGACCATTAGAAAAACCATAGCCTTGACTAGACAGACCTTAGTCGGCAAAGTAATGTCTCTGCCTTTGAATATGCTGTCTAGGTTGGTCATAACTTTCCTTCCAAGGAGCTAGCGTCTTTTAATTTCATGGCTGCAATCACCATCTGCAGTGATTTTGGAGCCCCCAAAAATAAAGTCTGACACTGTTCCCACTGTTTCCCCATCTATTTCCCATGAAGTGATGGGACTGGATGCCATGATCTTTGTTTCTGAACGTTGAGCTTTAAGCCAACTTTTTCACTCTCCTCTTTCACTTTCATCAGGAGGCTCTTTAGTTCCTCTTCACTTTCTGCCATAAGGGTGGTGTCATCTGCATATCTGAGGTTATTGATATTTCTTCCGGCAAGCTTGATTCCAGCTTGTGTTTCTTCCAGCCCAGCGTTTCTCATGATGTACTCTGCATAGAAGTTAAATAAGTAGGGTGACAACACACAGCCTTGACGTACTCCTTTCCCAATTTGGAACCAGTCTGTTGTTCCATGTCCAGTTCTAACTGTTGCTTCTTGACCTGCATATAGGTTTCTCAAGAGGCAGGTCAGGTGGTCTGGTATTCCCATCTCTTTCAGAATTTTCCACAGTTTCTTGTGATCCACATAGTCAAAGGCTTTGGCATAGTCACTAAAGCAGAAATAGAGGTTTTTCTGGAACTCTCTTGCTTTTTCCCATGATCCAGCGGATGTTGGCAATTTGATCTTTGGTTTCTCTGTCTTTTCTAAATCCAGTTGAACATCTGGAAGTTCACGGTTCATGTATTGTTGAAGCCTGGCTTGGAAAATTTTGAGCATTACTTTACTAGTGTGTGAGATGAGTGCAATTGTGCAGGAGTTTGAGCATTCTTTGGCATTGCCTTTCTTTGGGATTGGAATGAAAACTGACCTTTTCCAGTCTTGTGGCCACTGCTGAGTTTTCCAAATTTGCTGGCATCTTGAGTGCAGCACTTTCACAGCATCATCTTTTAGGATCTGAAACAGCTCTACTGGAATTCCATCACCTCCACTAGCTTTGTTCATAGTGATGCTTCCTGAGGCCCACTTGACTTCACATTCCAGGATGCCTGGCTCTAGAGGAGTGATCACACCATCGTGATTATCTGGGTCGTGAAGATCTTTTTTGTGCAGTTCTTCCGTGTATTCTTGCCACCTCTTCTTAATATCTTGTCCTTCTGTTAAGTCCATACCATTTCTGTCCTTTATTGTGCCCATCTTTGCATGAAATGTTCCCTTGGTATCTCTAATTTTCTTGAAGAGATCTCTAGTCTTTCCCATTCTATTGTTTTCCTCTATTTCTTTGCACTGATCACTGAGGAAGGCTCTCCTTGCTATTCTTTGGAACTCTGCTTTCAGATGCGTATATCTTTCCTTTTCTCCTTTGCTTTTTGCTTCTCTTCTTTTCACAGCTATTTGTAAGGCCTCCCCAGACAGCCATTTTGCTTTTTTGCATTTCTTTTTCTTGGGGATAGTCCCTGTCCCTGTACAGTGTCATGAACCTCCGTCCATAGTTCATCAGGCACTCTGTCTATCAGATCTAGGCCCTTAAATCTATTTCTCACTTCCACTGTATAATCATAAGGGATTTGATTTAGGTCATGCCTGAATGGTCTAGTGGTTTTCCCCACTTTCTTCAATTTAAGTCTGAATTTGGCAATAAAGAGTTCATGATCTGAGCCACAGTCAGCTCCTGGTCTTGTTTTTGCTGACTATGTAGAGCTTCTCCATCTTTGGCTGCAAAGAATATAATCAGTCTGATTTCAGTGTTGACCATCTGGTGATGTCCATGTGTAGAGTCTTCTCTTGTGTTGTTGGAAGAGGGTGTTTGCTATGACCAGTGTGTTCTCTTGGCAAAACTCTGTTAGTCTTTGCCCTGCTTCATTCCGCATTCCAAGGCCAAATTTGCCTGTTACTCCAGGTGTTTCTTGACTTCCTACTTTTGCATTCCAGTCCCCTATAATGAAAAGGACATCTTTTTTGGGTGTTAGTTCTAAAAGATCTTGTAGGTCTTCATAGAACCATTCAATTTCAGCTTCTTCAGCGTTACTGGTCAGGGCATAGACTTGGATTACTGTGATATTGAATGAGTTGCCTTGGAGACGAACAGAGATCATTCTGTCGTTTTTGAGACTGCATCTGAGTACTGCATTTTGGACTCTTTTGTTGACCATGATGGCTACTCCATTTCTTCTGAGGGATTCCTGCCTGCAGTCCTCTGAGTTAAATTCACCCATTGCAGTCCATTTTAGTTCACTGATTCCTAGAATGTCGATGTTCATCTTGCCATCTCTTGTTTGACCACTTCCAATTTACCTTGCTTCATAGACCTGACATTCCAGGTTCCTATGCAATATTGCTCTTTACAGCATCGGACCTTGCTTCTATCACCAGTCACATCCACAACTGGGTATTGTTTTTGCTCTGGCTCCATCCCTTCATCCTTTCTGGAGTTATTTCTCCACTGATCTCCAGTAGCATATTGGGCACCAAATGACCTGGGGAGTTCCTCTTTCAGTATCCTATCTTTTTGCCTTTTCATACTGTTCATGGGGTTCTCAAGGCAAGAATACTGAAGTGGTTTGCCATTCCCTTCTCCAGTGGACCACATTCTGTCAGACCTCTCCACCATGACCTGTCTGTCTTGGGTGGTCCCACACAGCATGGCTCATAGTCTCATTGAGTTAGACAAGGCTGTGGTTCATGTGATCAGATTGGTTAGTTTTCTGTGATGGTGGTTTTCACTGTCAGCCCTCTGATGGAGAAGTTTAAGAGGCTTATGGAAACTTCCTGATGGGATAGACTGACTGAGGGGGATACTGGGTCTTGTTCTGATGGCCCGGGCCATGCTCAGTAAATCTTTAGTCCAACTTTCTGTTGATGGATGGGGCTGTGTTCCCTCCCTGCTCTTTACCTGGCACCAAACTACGTGGAGGTAATGAAGATCCCAGGCACCCACTGCTGCAGTCCGGGCCCCCAACCCTGCAGCAGACCACTTCTTCCCTGCAGAAGACCCACGCCTTCACCGGAGACACTCGGACCCCCACAGGCAAGGCTCCTGGAGGGTCACTGCTCCTCCTGGGTCCTGGTGCACAAGGCTCTGTTGTGCCCTCCAAGAGTCTCTTTTGCAGTCCTCTCTAATCTGTTTCCTGAGAAAATCAGTCCAGGGGTGCTGACCTCGGGCTCTTTCCTGGGAGCTCTACTGAGGCCCCGGCATCCCCTTGAGGAAGCAGTCCAGGGGCAGGGAATTCACAGCCCCTGCGGAGCTTCAGGGCCCCAGGGAACTGTGCCTCGTCTGGGGAATGATGTGGTTTCCTCTCACGCTGCTTGCAATCAATTTCTGACTCTTCAAAGAACACAGAGGGAATTCCCTGGGGGTCCAGTGGTTACACTCTGAGCTTTCAGTGCAGGTGTGGGTGTGACCCCTGGTGGAGGAACTAAGATCCCACAAGCCATGCCCTCCTCCTCCCATTCCTGCACTGAACAGCTGGAGAGAAGAGAGCCTTGGTCTCAAGTATTCCAGATGGCTGGAGCTCTGGCCACATGGGGCGGGGCGGGGGCGGACAGTGGAGTGAGGGGTAATCATTGCACGTTTCTGGGCAGTGGTGGCCGTGGGCGCACGGGTAGTGCCCAGCGTGCAGGCTGCCTGGGGAAGATGACGTTTGGGGTGGGGCAGAGGTCTCAGAGGCTTCCAAATTTGCTGGCATATTGAGTGCAGCACTTTCACAGCATCATCTTTCAGAATTTGAGATAGCTGAGCTGGAATTCCATCACCTCCCCTAGCTTTGTTCATAGTGATGCTTCCTAAGTCCCACTTGGCTTCGCATTCCAGGATGTCTGGCTGTAGGCGAGTGATCACACCATCGTGATTATCCGGGTCGTGAAGATCTTTACGCATTCACAACCCAGGCTCTGGAGACACTCCAAGTCCATGGGGTCACAAAGAGTCAGATACGACTGAGCGAATGAACTGAACTGAACCGAACCGAGGTCTCAGAGGCCTTGTCAGCAGTGCCGCAGGTACTGCCTGGCGACGCCCTCCTTGGCAGACAAGCCCGGCCCTTCTGTCGGCTGATCAAGGCTGGGCTTGAGCAGCGAGGCCAGCTCTGAGCCGCCGTGTGGGTCTGGGTCTGCTCCACGTGCTCCCCATCCCCCCGAAGCCCGGCGGCCTGGCCGGGCTGCCCTTCCCAGGACAGTGACCGAGAAACGGGGGAGAGGAGAAAAGCCGCCCCCCAAGGGTCCCAGACGCCCGCTCCTTCTTCCATCAGGAAAGCAGTCTGGTGGCAAAGGGCTTGGACTCAGGACAGAGTGAAGAGCTGTGCCAAGGGTGCCATCTGCCATCCCAGCCGAAGAAACCTGGCCCCGGTCCTGGGGTGATAAGGGGCTCTCAGCAAGTGACCCAGAGCGAGGGCGGCGGAGTGTCAGAGGGGGCGACTCGGGGGCGACCGCAGGCCATCGCCCAGAGGACAGATGGCCGAGGCCTGACTCGGGCCGGCCAGGGGGAGGCCGAGATGAAAACGAAGCTTGGAAGGGAACTCTCTGGCCCCGGGGACCCCTGCGGGGGCCAGGACTGAGGGAGCAGGTGTCCAAGGACGTGGCCTGGCTTCCGGCTGTGAAACTGCCAGCCAGGGGGCCAGACACTGACAAGAGGGATGAATCCAGCTCTGTGACCCCAATGATGAGGGGCTGAATCTGTGATCCAGACTCCGCGTGGTGGGGGGAGGGGAGGATCTCCACCGGAGCCACCCCCGCCCCAGGGACCAGGCAGGGACAGTCCACCGTGGACCCCAGGCCATCGGCGCTCTGCGATCCCACAGGACCCTGGCCCGGGCGATGTTGGGAGAGCTTGGCTGTCGTCCGCTTCTCAGCCCAGACGCCTGGCCCTCCAGAGCATGGGCTCCCCCATGAGCCTGGAGTCTGTGCCCCCAGCTGGAGGCGGAACCGGGTCCACTAAGATGGCCCGGGCTCATCTCCCTCGCAGGAGAGAGAAGCAGCTAGTTGCCATGGCAACCAGCAGGGCAGTCTCCCTCACCACCGGACCAGCTGCCCAGGCCCGGGCCTTGGGCCCTGCAAGCGAGGGCCCAGGTGGGGTGGGCAGGACACGCCCCCAACCACCTGAACCCCGGAGCACCTGCTGAGATCACCTACCCCTCCGCGGCCCCACTGGGTGCTCTAAGCCGAAGAGCCCAAAGGAGGGACAGCAGAGAACATCCCCCCCGTCAGGCCAAGCCGTGCCTGCCCTGGGTCCATCATGCACGCAGGGTGATGCCCCAGGGACCGCTGGCCCAGGTCCTGACCTCTGAAACCGTTTCCCCGGCCCACACCCTCTAAACAAACTCAAACCGGGCAAGAGCTACCCTTGGCACCACGGGGTCCCAGCGCCCCCAGGCCCCCGACACCGGGCCCTGCTTGCTGGGAGCAGGCAAGGGACTGCCCAGCTGGTCCAGTGGCCCGCATGGGCCTGGTGGACGGCTGGACCCCCGTGGCCCTTTGTCCCTGAGCCCAGGTACTGTACGAGGCTCTGTTGCCCGCCTCCCCAGAGCCCAGGGTGGTCCCGCCCGTGAGAGCCTCCATGCTCCCCAGATCTCGCAGGCCCTGGGCTCCCAAGGGGCAGGGGCTCCATCCTCAGCAGGAGACCTCCTGCCTTTGAGGGGAGGCTGGGCGTGAGGGCCCCTCTGCCCAGCCTCAGTCTCCCCGAGCCCATGTTTCCAGCCCCTCCAGGGACCCCCATACACAGAAGGGCAGACTCTCCCACTTGTCTTTTCTCCATGGTTTGCCTCTGCTAGAGGCCAGGGTGGACCCTCCCTTCCCAGGGTGCCTGGCACAACCGCAAGGGTCACACGAGGGTCTGCGTGCCAGCTAAAGGGGGGCCATGGGCGAGAGGCCCCCTCCCTGCCTGCTCAGCTTGGCCACATCCCAGCAGAGACAGGATCAGGAAAGCAGGGCTGCCTGGCCAGCCTCCAGACTTCCCTGCTCAGGGTGTTCACTGCCTAGGGGCCACAGGACAAGGCCCTGCCCCTGTGCAGACAGCGAGGCGGGAAGAGCCCAGCCAGAGATGGCGGGGGCTTTCCAGACGTCAGGAGCCCCTCAAGAGGAAAGGAGTAAGGGAGGAGGGAGGTGGAGATGGGAGGAGGGCTTACATGCCTCCCTGGGCAAGGAGCTCATTACCTGACCAATACGGGGGTCAGAGCTGACATGGGGGACACCCCACTTCCTGCTCCTTCCTCCTTCCCCCCAGTCTCCTGTCTTATACACACAGAGACACATATACACACACAGACACACACACATAGACACACACACAGAGACATACACACACACACACAGACACACACATAGAAAAAAACACAGAGACACACACACAGACACACACAGAGGTACACACACACACAGACACACACACAGACACACACAGGCACACACCGATAGGCACACACACACTCACACGGAGCTCTCAGTCCCCTTGCCCAGGTCCCCTCCACGGAGATGGGGAAACAGTGCCCGCGGGCCTGGGCAGAGGGAGGGGAGCAGGCTCTTGGCAGACCATGGCCGGCGGGCCACCCCAGCGTGTACACAGAGGGAAGAGGCTCCTCTGCGTCCAGCGAGGTCAGATGGCCTCTGCCACGGCCCCCGCCGCTGAGCGTCTCGCCATCTGCACATGCCCTTCCTGCCAGCTCTGCCGACCTTGGCCCATGCTGGGCCTGCCTGCCCCCAGCAGCCACCTTCTCCGGGGAGGCTCTGACTCCTTCCTGATGCTGCCCACAGCCCTCTGTGGCTCCCACTGCCCTCGAGACCGAGCCCTGGGCTGACTGCCCACCTGGAAAGTCTCTGCTGCTGAGCCAGGCCTGGCTGTGCCCTCCCTGCCCCAGTTCGGTTCAGTTCAGTTCAGTTCAGTTCAGTTCAGTCACTCAGTCGTGTTCGACTGTTTGTGACCCCATGGACTGCAGCACGCCAGGCCTCCCTGTCCATCACCAACTCCCTGAGTCTACCCAAACTCATGTCCATTGAGTCAGTGATGCCATCCAACCATCTCATCCTCTGTCATCCCCTTCTCCTCCTGGCTCAATGTTTCCCAGAATCAGGGTCTTTTCCAGTGAGTCAGTTCTTCCCATCAGGTGGCCAAAGTATTGGAGTTTCAGCTTCAACATCAGTCCTTCCAATGAATATTCAGGACTGATTTCCTTTAGGATGGACTGGTTGGATCTCCTTGCAGTCCAAGGGACTCTCAAGGGTCTTCTCCAACATCACAGTTCAAAAGCATCAATTCCTCGGTGCTCAGCTTTCTTTATGGTCCAACTCTCACATCCATACATGACTACTGGAAAAATCATAGCCTTGACTAGATGGACCTTTGTTGGCAAAGTAATGTCTCTGCTTTTTAATATGCTGTCTCAGAGAACGCAATAGCACCCCACTCCAGTACTCTTGCCTGGAAAATCCCATGGATGGAGGAGTCTGGTAGGCTGCAGTCCATGGGGTCGCTAAGAGTCGGACACAACTAGGCGACTTCACTTCCACTTTTCACTCTCATGCACTGGAGAAGGACATGGCAACCCACTCCAGTGTTCTTGCCTGGAGAATCCCAGGGACGGAGGAGCCTGATGGGCTGCCGTCTATGGGGTTGCACAGAGTCAGACAGGACTGAAGCAACTTAGCAGCAGCAGGCTTGTCATAACTTTCCTTCCAAGGAGTAAGCATCTTTTAATTTCATGGCTGCAATCATCATCCGCAGTGATTTTGGAGCCCAGAAAAATAAAGTCAGCCACCGTCTCCATTGTTTCCCCATCTATTTCCCAGGAAGTGATGGGACCAGATGCCATGATCTTAGTTTTCGGAATGTTGAGTTTTAAGCCAACTTTTTCGCTCTCCTCTTTCACTTTCATCAAGAGGTTCTTCAGCTCTTCTTCTCTTTCTGCCATAAGGGTGGTGTCATCTGCATATCTGAGGTTATTGATATTTCTCCTGGCAATCTTGATTCCAGCTTGTGCTTCATCCAGCCCAGCGTTTCTCATGATGTACTCTGCATATAAGTTAAATAAGCAAGGTGACAATATACAGCCTTGATGTACTCCTTTTCCTATTTGGAACCAGTCTGTTGTTCCATGTCCGATTCTAACTGTTGCTTCCTGACCTGCATACAGGTTTCTCAAGAGGCAGGTCAGGTGGTCTGGTATTCCCATCTCTTTCAGAATTTTCCACAGTTTCTTGTGATCCATACAGTCAAAGGCTTTGGCATAGTCACTAAAGCAGAAATAGATGTTTTTCTGGAACTCTCTTGCTTTTCGATGATCCAGCGGATGTTGGCAATTTGATCTCTGGTTCCTCTGCCTTTTCTAAAACCAGCTTGAACATCATCTGGAAGTTCACGGTTCACATATTGCTTGGAGAATTTTGAGCATTACTTTACTAGTGTGTGAGATGAGTACAATTGTGCGGTAGTTTGAGCATTCTTTGGCATTGCCTTTCTTTGAAATTGGAATGAGAACTGACTTTTTCCAGCCCTGTAGCCACTGCTGAGTTTTCCATATTTGCTGGCATATTGAGTGCAGCACTTTCATAGCATCATCTTTTAGGATTTGAAATAGCTCAACTGGAATTCCATCACCTCCACTAGCTTTGTTCATAGTGATGCTTCCTGAGGCCCACTTGGCTTCATTCCAGGATGTGTGGCTCTAGATGAGTGATCACACCATCGTGATTATCTGGGTCATGAAGATCTTTACGCATTCATGACCCAGGCTCTGGAGACTCCCGGGTGCCCTCTGCCCTCTGGACATCCCCCATCTGCCTGGGACCTGCCTTCCAGGGCCTTCAAGAAGAGAAACTCCCCTGCCGCCACCTCGACTCCCTCTAGATGACACATTTTACAGAAGGAGGTGCCCTGTGGGCAGAGACCCCAGGGCTGAGGCAGTGAGCCAAGTGGACACCGGGAGCCGTGAGGCAGGAGCGCCCTGTGGAGTTGGAAGGATGAGCAGAGAGGCCACGGGCAGAAAGTGGTGAGCAGCCGACGGGCCGTCGAGAGGATCCAGAGCTGGGGACGCGGGAGGCAGCCCACAGAGTGCCTGGCCGAGAGTGACAACCAGGGCCCCTGGTGGACCTTCCCCGTGCCAGGCACCGTCCTGGGCACACATGCGTGCCCGTGCAGTAATTTAATCCTCACAACAACCTTGTCAAGATGCCGCTCTGCAGGTAAATAAGCACAGAGAGGGGCCGTGGCCGACCAGGGCCACACAGCGGGTGAGCTCACGCCTGTGCCCCCCACACCGGGTTTGTGTCCTGTGCACGGTGACTCTTCTCCCCGGCCCCCACCCCAGGCCAGTCCCGTCTGGCCGGGGCCGTGGGCCGGCGCACAGAACTCGGGGTGTCAGTGGCCCTCCTGGAACTAACAAAACGGAGGAGCTGCAGGCTTCCAATCCCCTCAGATCATAAAACGCAAACGTCCACTCAGTCCCACCCACTCACTCACTCATTTATTTACTCACTCAGCAGCCACTCATTGCTCATGCGTTTGTTCACTCATTCACTCATTCACTCATTCATTTGTTCATTCATTAATTCACTCACTCATTCATTCACTCTCTCATTCACTTCACACATTGATTCATTCACTTGCTCACTCATTCATTTGCTCACTCATTCATTCACTCATTTATTCAACGAATCCCACTAAGCCTGACCGGCTCCTCAAGCCCACACTGAGGGCACAAGCCCACTCTGAGGGCACAAGCCCACCCAGGGCTGGTGGGTCCATGGATGCAGACAAGAGCCACAGTGAGGAGCGCGCATGGATGGCTGAGCGTGAGGAGACCCTTTCCTGGGGAGCAGCTAGAGGACCTTCCTTCATGGGGGGATGGCCACTTGCTCCCGGCCTTAGGGCCGCACTGTCCACTCCTGCTGGGATCTTCAGGGACACAAGACCCCGAGGCTTCCCGCCGCCCCACACCACCCTGTGTCCCGGGCCAGGAAGAGAAGGTGCCGCCTGCCAGCGGCCTACAGGGATGGCACGGAGCCAGCCTACCATCCAGGCTGGTCCAGACGCTCTGCCGACCACTGAGCTTCAAGAGGCTGGCAGACGGGCACGAGGCAGGGGCAGCCTGAGCCTGCCAGGCCCTCTGGTGCACAGAGGCCAGTGGAGTTGCTCAGACCAGACCTCAGGCAGATTGGAGTCTGGGGTCTCACGAGCCAAAGTAGATTGAGGGCAGGAGGGGAAGTAACACGTCCTGGCCTTGGCCCAGCTGAGCAGACAAGAGCAACCGAGAGGTGTGAGACAGGCCCCGACTCCAGAAGCAGCAGACGCCGAAGTGAGAGAGAGCCCCCTTCCCTCCCGCAGAAGAGCTGCTCTGCGCTGAATCGCGTCCCCAGGCTCATGCGCTGACATGTCAGCCTCCAGTGCTTAGTGTGTGACTGTGTTTGGAGGTGATCAGCGTGGCCCTAACCCAACATGACCAACGTCCTTCTGGGAAGAGATCAGGACCTAGACACACATGGAGGAACAGGCCAGAGAAGATGGCCATCTACACGCCTAGCAGGGAAGCCTCAGGAGGAACCGAGCTGTCCACACCCTGACCTCAGATCCCCAGCATTCAGGACCGTGAGAAATAAATGTCTGTGGTTGAAGTCACCCTGCCTGTGGCTCTTGGTTACCGCGCCCAGGGCAGACTAACACGGCCCCCAGAGAGGGTGGCCTGTGTCTGAGTTTGGTTCCACCCAGCCCCGTGGCCTCCCAGCTGCATGGGTCAGGGGCAGTGCCACCTGGGAGCGGTTGCCACAGTTACTGAGCCCCACAGCCACGCCCAGCACGCCATCCTTTGGCTCTGTCCAGCGCCTCGCAACAATGAGCGCCGTATATACAATGGAATATTACTCGGCCATTAAAAAGAATGAAATCATGCCATTTGCGGCAACACGGATGGACCTGGAGAGTGTCACACTGCGTGAGTAAGCCAGACAGAGAAGGAGAAGTGTTGTGTGATGTCCTCTCCAAAAAGAAATGACACAAATGAGCTTACAAAAGGGAGGGAAGACGCGCAGACAGAGACGGCTTACGGTTGCCGGGGGGCGGGGATAACCAGGGACTGCAGGGAGGTCATGTACACACTGCTCTATTAAAAAGGGACAACCACCAAGGGCCTACGGCACAGCACATGGAATCTGCTCAGTGTTATGTGCCAGGCTGGAAGGGACGGGGGGTTGGGGAGAATGGATCCTTGTACATGTATGCCTGAGTCTCTTTGCTGGTCTCCTGAAACGATCACAACACTGTTAATCGGCTATACCCCAATACAAAATAAAAAGTTTAAAGTTTGGGGGAAAAAAAAAAAAGCAATGGGTACAGTCTCTGCAGTTTGCTCCCAGTAACAGGCTCAGGGTGGCCAGTGGTGTGGGGGTGGGGAGCCAAGACTCCTCCAGATTCCCGAACACACTGACCCCTCCTGGGGTACAGGTGAGTGTTTGGCAGGCAGTGGGGAGCAGGGGGCCCGGGACCCACTGTTTCACTCTGGGGAGCCTGGAGCCCAGTCTCCGTCTGGCTGGTGGAGCCTGAAGCTCAGAGTGCCCAGGAGGTCAGCCCTGCAGGGTCCTCCCGCCCCTAGGCTTACGGAAAGACAGGGCTTGAGGACAGCCCCGCAGGGATGGCGGCTGATGAGCGATGAAGCTCGGGGCTCCCGCAGAATGCGCATTTGCAAGTTGATCTTCATCCTGGGAGGGACCGGGGCGTGGCTGGGCCAGAGCCTGGGCTGCCCCCATGCGTGCGACTTCGGGGCCCACCCTGCTGCCGGTCTCGGGGCAGGGACGGAGCCCCCCACTGTGCTACAGCTTGGCCTCCCATGCTTTCTTACTGCTCACTTGTCGATGAGGAGACTGGGCCCAGAAAGATTGTAGCTTGCCTGCGCTCACATCTCCCAAGGAAAGAAGTGAAATTTGAACCCAGCGGTCTTTGATTTATGGACGTCCCTTTTACCCATGGATCCCACACACACACTCCCTGGGTAGTTCTCCAAGGCGTTTCCTCTACTTGGAATGCCCCTCAAAGTTCTGGGCAGACAGGTCACCTCCTCCAGGAAGCCGTCCCTGACTTCTCCCCACCACAGCCAGCTTGTGCAGATCCCCCTCTCCCGTGGCAGACAGCCTGTCGTTAGCGCACGTGATGTGTCCAGGGGAGAACCGTGTCCCTGGTGCACAGCAAGGAGCCAGCCCTACCGGATCCGCCCCAGTCTGTATTATTGCCATCCGCGGACAGCTATGAGTAAGCCTCCAGTACTTTCAGCCAAGCCCTTTTCATTAGCTCCGTGTTCGTTTGGGTTATTTTTGCCCTTTTAAAGTAAAAATAGTTTATTTTTAACATATTGATGCTGTTGTTTTCTTTTAAAGAAGGTGCCAAAAAATGACTGTTTCTTTTCTTATCTCAGCCTGTCTGTGAGCAGTCCTCCTTATCAGACACCCCGAGGCTCTGTCTGGGCCCTCCAAGCCAGTGGTTCCCCTGGATGTTCAGAGGGGAGGCGCTCTGGGCTGGGAGGGCAGGAGACACGGAGATTGCTTCTGGGGAACAAAACAGAGAGGCAGAGGAAGGCACAAGGGCCCCTCCCACCAGGAAGAAGGCGTCTTTGGGCTTCAGAGAGACGGGGTTGGATATGGAGTTAGAGCCTCCTGTCACTCCTGGGAGCCCACGGGCCATCCATCCTGGCTGGGCGCTGGAGCCTGGGGAGATAGCCCTGACCCCGCCCCCTACCCTCTGGAAGCGCGCTGAGCAGAGAGGGAGACAGAAGGAAAGGCGTGAGCGCTGCAGCAAAGGGAGGGGATGGGGTTGCAAAGAGGAGCTTGGCGGGCCTCCGGGAGGAGCCGGCTCCTGAGCTGACCCTGAAGGATGAGCAGGAGCTCAGCAGGTGGACAGGCGCAGGAAGGACGCTGCAGGACACGCCAGCCCCCGAAGGCCTGGAGACAGGCGTGGTCAGCAATGTCCTCCACGGGATCCTCCAAAAACCAGGAGAGGTCCAGAAAAACATATCCTTCTGCTTCATTGACCACGCCAAACCTTTGACTAGATCACGACAAGCTATGGAAAACTCTTCAAGACAGGGGAATACCAGACCATCTGACCTGCCGCCAGAGAAATCTGTATGCAGGTCAGGAAGCAACAGTTGGAACTGGACAT
Source organism: Capra hircus (assembly GCF_001704415.2). Classification (NCBI taxonomy): domain Eukaryota; kingdom Metazoa; phylum Chordata; class Mammalia; order Artiodactyla; family Bovidae; genus Capra; species Capra hircus. The sequence continues at coordinate 115,490,284 of NC_030813.1, forward strand.
GGAACAACAGACTGGTTCCAAATCGGGAAAGGAGTGCGTCAAGGTATATTGTCACCCTGCTTATTTAACTTCTATGCAGAGTACATCATGAGAAACGCTGGACTGGATGAAGCACAAGCTGGACTCAAGATTGCCAGGAGAAATATCAGTAACCTCAGATATGCAGATGACACCACCCTTATGGCAGAAGGGGAAGAATTAGAGTCTCTTGATGAAAGTGAAAGAGGACATTGAAAAAGTTGGATTAAAACTCAACATTCAGAAAACTAAGATCATGGCTTCTGGTCCCATCGTTTTATGGCAAATAGATGGGGAAACAGTGGAAACAGTGACAGAGTTTCTTTTCTTGGGCTCCAAAATCTGCAGATGGTGACTGCAGCCATGAAATCAAAAGATGCTTGCCCCTTAGAAGAAAAGGTGTGACCAACTTAGACAGCATGTTAAAAAGCAGAGACATTACTTTGCCAACAAAGGTCCATCTAGTCAAGGCTATGGTTTTTCCAGTAGTCATGTATGGATGTGAGAGTTGGACTCTAAAGAAAGCTGAGCACCGAAGAATTGATGCTTTGAAACGTGGTGTTGGAGAAGACTCTTGAGAGTCCCTTGGTCTTCAAAGAGATCCAACCAGTCCATCCTAAAGGAAATCAATCCTGAGTGTTCATTGGAAGGACTGATGCTGAAGCTGAAACTCCAATACTTTGGTCACCTGATGTGAAGAACCGACTCATTGCAAACTCTTTCCCACTGACACTGGGAAAGATTGAAGGCAGGAGAAGGGGATGATAGAGGATGAGATGGTTGGATGACATCACCAACACAACGGACATGAGTCTGAGCAAGCTCCGGGAGCTGGTGATGGACGGGAGGCCTGGCGTGCTGCAGTCCGTGGGGTTGCAAACAGTCAGACACGCCTGAGTGACTGAACTGAACTGACTAAATGCCCACCCAGCAGGCTGTCCAGGGACTCCCCGTGTGGTCCACCCATCTATTCCTTTCTCCTTTCTGCCAGCGGCCTCCAGTTTCCGAGGAGCTCCTGTCCTTTGGCCCCACCTCTTTTGGGGCACTCTTGCCACTTGGCTTTTGATTTCTGGGCATCTCTGTGCCTTGTTTTATTTGGAGTGTGACTCCCGGATGGCAAGGTTCTGGTTTGGTTTGGTTTGGTTGGCTTGAGTGTGCAGATATCTGGTTCCAGCTGCGCGAGCTAATATGGGAAGCGCTTCCTGTAAGTCTCCACGCCCCACCTGGAAACTCCTCGGAAAACATTTTAAATGACTGGCCAACCTATAAGTATGATCCAAGGATCAGAAAAACTGGCCTAAAAATATTAGATCTTTATTGACATAGGATAGGAAAATGGACTAACGTCCCTTTAGGCCCAGGACTTTCTCCTGTAATCAGCAGCCTGGGGCTGACCAAGACCCCCCACTTACCCAGACGGACAATGCCCGCTGGCACCAATCTGCGCTTGGTTATCAGGGCCAATCTGAGCACTATCTGGTCTAAATTTTGGCTATAAAACTACGACCACGGAAAAACATGATTTTTGACAGTGCGGTCACAGTATTCTTTAGACTCCAGAGAAAGCTTGAAGAAAATTCTCCTTTAGAATTCTTGCCCTAAAGGGAATAACTCCTCCTATGCCTTAAGACGGGCTTCCGTGGAGGCTATGATAGTAAAGAATCTGCCTGCAAGGCGGGAGACATGGGTTCAATCCCTGGGTTGGGAAGATCCTCTGGAGAAGGGAATGACAACCCTCTCCAGTATTCTTGCCTGGAGAATCCATGGACAGAGGAGCCTGGCGGGCTACAGTCCACGGGGTCGCAAAGAGTCAGACACGGCTGAGCGGCTAAGCAGAGCACAGCACCCCCTTCACCGTTTTGACTCACCTTCCCACCTCCCCAGGTTCCAGCCAAGGAGATAGAAAACGGTCAAAGTTGAGCAGCCTCAGCCTGCCGGGAGGAGACAAGTCGCCCAGAAAACCTGCCGGATCCCCCATCCGCACACGGGGTTGGGAGAGCTGTGCCCACACCCACTTGAGAGCACGCGTGCCGGCACACGGGCACACACAGGGCGCTCACCTACATACACGCAGGCACCTAGCCGTGCACACACACACCCACCAAAGCTCCACGTCACGGTCTCGTGGAACCTGGCAGGAGTCAGTCCCAGGGCCTGCAGCTCCACAGTTGCCATGGCAACCTCCCCGTGCTCCCTGGGTTTGGTCCTGGGTTTGGTCCTGGCAAGCACAGCTCTCCCCGCCTTCTACTGCCTCTCAGAGAAGACCTGTCAAGGCCGGACTGCTCAGCACTCAGTCATCGGCTCCTGCCCTCACAGCCGGAGGCGGCGGCAAAGCGCCAGAATGGCCCCTACCCTGTCCTTAAGGTGATGCTGGACCTTCTGGAAGCCATGGCCTTGCCGAACCTCAGCTTCTCGGGGCCAGTGGAGCAGAGGCCGCAGTCTGTGGGCTGAGGGTGCTGACCCCCTAGTTAGGGGCTGTCCCTTGACTGGGTCTGGGTGTCCCAGGTGGGGGCCCTGGAGGAGGGGCTGTTCTGTACGTCCACCCGGCAGGGGCACCGTGGTGGGCTGCTGGAGGGCATGGCAGCCCCACAGCCCCCTCGGAAAGGGCACAGAAGTCCCGCCTGGCACTTCCCCCTGACCCCACAGGGCAGTGTCCCTTCCTGCAGGGCCCACGTGCCATACGCCCACCCTGGCCAATCCAGGGAGTGCACGGCCCCCCTTCTCTGTCTCAGTGCCTCTCAGCAAGCTCCCCACGGGCTGGTCCCGACTTCTGGCCTCCATGCTGTCCCCACGAGCAGCCGCTCAAGGACAGATAGAGGGTCAGCCGCTCAATCGTGTCTGACCCTCTGCGACCCCATGGACCGTAGCCCTCCAGGCTTCTCTGTCCATGGGATTCTCCAGGCAAGAATACTGGAGTGGGTTGCCGTTTCCTTCTCCAGGGGATCTTCCTGACCCAGAGATCGAACCTGGGTCTCCTGTATTATAGAGAGACTCTTTTCCCTCTGAGCCACCAGGGACAGATAGAGACCCAGGTCAAATCCTGTCCCAGTGGCTACCTTCTCAGACCCTCAAAACCATGCGGATAAATGGGCTGAGAGGACGAGCCCACAGGGCAAGCCGGGACGCAGGCCCAGGATCCGGGTGGGCCACCCCTCTGCCCTGGGGGACACACCTTGAGGATGCGGCCAGGCCCGGACCCTCCCTGCCCAGGGCCTCCTCCTGGGAGTCACAGCAGCCCTGCCCAGGGGCGACCCAGCACCCTCACTCCCTGACAGTCACCTGAGAGCTCAAGGAAAAGGCCAAGTGCCAGGGGTGCACACGGATGCGAGACGCCCCTCTCGGCACCAGCAGCGGGCACCCAGCCCCGGCTCCCAGCCGCGCACGCAAATGAGATGCGAGGAAGCCGCTCCCCCCGCGGGGGTCCTGGGCGCTGGCTCGGCCGCCCCAGGGAGCCTGTGAAGGAGGCATTGGTGGGGTGGGGATGAGACACAGCAGCCCGGGGTTCCCATCCCCCCCATGTGTGAGCTAGACGGCCTGGGTGCAGACCTCTCTGACCTTCTGTCTTCTCCTCTGTAAAACGGGACAGTTTTACATTGCCTGGGCCTTCCCTGGTGGCTCAGACGGTAAAGAATCTGCCTGGAGTGCTGAAGACCTGGGTTCAATCCCTGGGTCAGGAAGATCCCCTGGAGAAGGAAATGGCAACCCACTCCAGTGTTCTTGCCTGGAGAACCTCGTGGGGTCGCAAAGAGTCGGACACAACTGAATGACTTTCACTCACTCACTCGCCCATTGCCTGGGGCTGAGGGAACAGAGGATACAGTGTGTGTGAGGCCCGAGGACAGGGCTGGAAGCTTGGTCAGTTCCCAGGAAGGCCTCTCCAGCAGCGTCCACCCCCTGCCTACAGAAGGCTCTGCTTTGGGGCTGCCTTGGGGCAGTCCCAGCTGGACCATGCACCCTGACCCCCTTCCAGCCAAGTCTGGCCATGCAGCTGAGCTCTACGAGAGGGGCTTAGAAGGAGCGGGTGTGTGGTCACGGGCTGGGTCACTCTAGAGAGGGAGGTCCTAACCCGTAGGCCCTCAGAATGTGACCTGCTGGGCAGAGTCACGGCCGCATCACCAGTTAGGATAGGCTCACTGGAGTGGGCTCTCACCCCTTATGGCTTTTACAAAAGGGGACATTTGGACACAGATGTGCACACAGCAGGGAGGCTGTGTGAAGGCAGAGGGATGGCGAGGCGTGCAGAGCCAAGGAGCAGCCTGCTTGGCCAGTGGGCCCCCGGGGCTGGGAGAGGGGCCCCCGGAGCTAGGAGAGGGACCCTGGACCCCTGGGGCTGGGAGAGGGGGCCCCGGAGCTGGGAGAGGGGCCCCCGGGGCTGGGAGAGGGGCCCCCGGGGCTGGGAGAGGGACCCTGGACCCCTGGGGCTGGGAGAGGGGGCCCCGGAGCTGGGAGAGGGGCCCCCGGGGCTGGGAGAGGGGCCCCGGACCCCCTGAGCTGGGAGAGGGGCCCCCTGAGCTGGGAGAGGGGCCCCAGACCCCCGGAGCTGGGAGAGGGGCCCCCGGACCTCTGAGGCTGGGAGAGGGGCCCCCTGAGCTGGGAGAGGGGTCCCTGGAGCTGGGAGAGGGGCCCCGGACCCCCTGAGCTGGGAGAGGGGCCCCCTGAGCTGGGAGAGGGACCCCTGGGGCTGGGAGAGGGGCTCCCAGGGTTAGGAGAGGGGCCCCGGACCCCCTGAGCTGGGAGAGGGGCCCCAGACCCCTGGGGCTGGGAGAGGGGCCCCTGGACCCCTGGAGCTGGGAGAGGGACCCCCTGAGCTGGGAGAGGGGTCCCTGGAGCTGGGAGAGGGGCCCCCGGACCCCTGGAGCTGGGGGAGGGACCCCCTGAGCTGGGAGAGGGGCCCCCTGAGCTGGGAGAGGGACCCCTGGGGCTGGGAGAGGGGCCCCTGGAGCTGGGAGAGGGGCCCCCGGACCCCTGGAGCTGGGGGAGGGACCCCCTGAGCTGGGAGAGGGGCCCCGGACCCCTGGAGCTGGGAGAAGGGCCTGGAGCAGAGTGCCCCCCACTCCCGGGCTCAGACAGAGCTGGCCTGCTCCCCTCGATCTCGGACTCGAGGCTCCAGAGCGGAGAGGCCGTCGGTGTTAAGTTTCCTCGGGGCCGCCTGAGCCTGCGTGGCCACCTCGGCTCCGTGTTCAGGAGACGGTCAGGCCACCCTCAGACTGGCCCTTGAGCCCTCAGCCACCTCCCTCAGGCTGGCGATGGACCACCACGTGGGTGTCCCTCGCAGCGCCGCTCCCTCCTGCTGAAGGGCCCTGGAGAGACCCGGCCTCCGGGAGACCCAGGGGTCTCTGAGACGGGGTGTGGAGCCAAGCGGAGACCCCCACCCAGAAAGCGAGGCGGTCTGGTGGGAGCTGGCTGGGCCGGGGGTCGGCCTCATCACTCAGCAGAGACCCAGAGGCGGGCAGATGACTGGGTGAGCTTCCCAGTGGAGAAACAGGGGGGCTCAGGGTGCCTGGTGGAGCCGGGGGGCTGGGGACGCTCTAGAGGGGGGCGCCCCAGGTGACGGCTCAGGGCCAGGTAGGTTGGTCCTGAGTCAGAAGCAGGACAATTAAGGAGGCCGGCCGTCATTGATCGGGTCCTGGCTGACTGTCACCGGGGTCGTTGTCCGGCTTCTGGGTTGTCGCTGGAGACTGTCTGTCCTGCAGCTCAGGCTCACAGCAGGCTGGCTCCCTGGGTAGGCGGCTGCAGACCGGGGGTCAGAGCGCTGCCTTCACACACGTTCTGGCCGGTGTTCAGTTGTATATTCAGCCTCTCACTTAGGTGGGTAAGGTTTTAAACCACCTGCTGGCCGGTGTGCACCCGCCCCTGACTGGGGGCTAGAAAGACCAGGTGAGTTGGGCCTGGACCACGTTTCATGGGGAAAAAAACCACGCTCCCCTGCAGCTAACCCACCAGTCAAATAACTGCCACCTGGGGCACAATTCAACAGTCCAGACCCAACCGCGTGGATCATCTAAAAAGGTTTATTGTCAACCTCAGGAAAATGGCTAAAACATTTTTTAAAGAGGCCTAGATAAGTCAAAAAGGAAATGATCGGAACTTTTAAATGTTCTATCAAAACAGAGACGGCAGGAAAAGAGACTAAAAGCAAAGACAGTCAACGTCCTCCCATCTCTGCGTCTGGAGAACAGCAGCAGAACACAGCCCACTGAGGGAGAATGAAAGGGAGGCTCCGCTTACCAAGGACTCGTGCCTGACTGCCCATTCAGGGAGAAAACCGAGACACGGGGGCGCGTGACCGTGCCGGGGTAGGGACGCCGTCCACGCCTGACCAGCCGGTCGGGATGAACGTCACGAGAAAACGTGTGGAGAGTCTCCGGTTCTAACCCCAAACTTTGAATCTAGAAAGACTCTTGCAGATGAAAAGATGCCAAAGAGGCAAGCCAGTGAGGCCGGGCAGGAAACCCGGCTGGGTCTTGTTCACACTAACAGCTACGAAACGGACTTGGGGGCGCACTTTCTATCTGCACAGGATATTAGGTGATATTTAAGAACTGATGGTCAGTTTCCTTAGGCGTGATGGTGGCATGATGGCTCTGTATTTAGGATTAAGTATCCCTGTGTCTGTAATTTACTTGAAATGTTCAGCAAAATATTGAAAGAGTCACAGAGAGAAAGAACACATATGTCAAGATGCTGGTAACCGTTGGACCAGGTGGGGGACACAGGTGTTCATTGTGCTCCTCTTCCATATTGTCCTTCCATTGTGAAAATATTTGTAAGAAGAAATCTCATAGTTACGCACAGTTCAGATTTCCAGGAGGCTCAACCATCTGGCACACGGGCACACACCCAAGCGTGAGCAAGAAGGGCTGCTCAGTGGCCACCGCAGCCAGCACCAGGCACGCCAGGCCACGTCTGCCATGTGGGAGTTGACTGGTCGAGCCCCAGCATCTACCCCACCCCACCCATCTGCCCTGATTTCCATCTGGGGACCCGCGTGGTTTGCAGGAAGCTGGCTCTACCCTAATCTGAATGTCCCAGCCTCCAACCACAGAGACTGGTTCCAGGATGCTCAGGTGAGCTAAATCAGCCCAGCCAGTTCGGGGTGGGTGTGGACGAAGAGCCGTCACCTCGGGAGTTGCTGGCAGACAGCTCGAGAACAGAAATGGGAGGCAGCCCTGGGGCAAGCCAACCCTGCAGAAGCTGCCTGCGGAGGCTAAGGACTGGGTCCCGGGTGACTGTCGAGCTGCTGGAGCACGCCTCACCTGAAGCTGCCAGTCCCACTGGGTTGGTCTGCTGTAGGAGCTGATGGGTTCACTTAGGTAGCATTTCTGTTGCTTGCAAACTAAAGCATCTTTTAATGCTATACCGCTTTATAGGGGAGTCTTTCAGGCCCTCGATTACAGCCTTAAACCACCAAAAGATCCAGTATCTTATTTCCCAGAACTCAGGAGTGTAATTGTAGCCACGCGTTCCGGGAAACAAACCCACTCAGAAGGACGATGCAGACAGTGGCGTGCAGTTCACTACACCGGCGGGCCCAGGGCAGAGTCTCCTCTTAGCCAAGGACCCCGACCAGTTTTTGTGAAAACCTTATATACCGTAAGTGTACGTGCCCAAAGCCACCTCCCCAAATTCCCTGAAACTAGTCTGAACAAAGGAAAAGAAAGACACAATCAAAGTTAACCCGTGATTCGTATGCCTTAAACCCATGATTGGTATGCCTTAAGCCTAGGTAGTTAACAGTGGACAATTATCGATAGGCCTGTGGTCATACCCCAATAAGCATAATAGAATGTATGGTTCTATTTGGTTACACAGATAATTAGGGTATTTTTTTAGGCAACGGAGAGTCTAGGTACAAGCCCTGGGGCTCTTCCATCTGGGGGTCTGGTTTTCCAGCTGGTATGTCGTTTCCACAGATACAGGGCATAGAGCTCAAAGTCCACAGTCTGGCCCACAATGGAGTCCTGCTTTCAAGACTGAGCCTCTTCTGTTTGTTTCCTCCTTCATAGACCCTAAAAATTAGGAGAGAGAGGGGCAGCTGCAGGCAGGCCCACCAGCAGCGCGTGAACACATGGGCTCTTCACCAAAGAGGAAACGAGAGGCTCACCCTTGTGCATGACCTGAGAAATGCATAGTAAAGCCACAGTGAAGGGCTTCCCTGGGGGTCCCGTGGCTAAGACTTCGAGCTCCTGATGCGGGAGGCCCGGGTTCGACCCCTGGTCAGGGGACTAGATCCCACATGCCTCAGCTAAGAGTTCACGTGCTGCAACTAAGGCCCGGTGCAGACAAATAGATTTTTTTAAACCCACCATAAGAGAGTGCTTCACACCCACCAGGCTGGCAAACCCAGCAAAACCAGGGTAATATCAAATGCTGGCAGGGATGTGTAATGACCTGACTGTTCACACACCACTGGTGATGAAAGGGTGGCTGGTAGGAAGGCCAGAGGTCCCCAAGCAGCAGGAGGAAACAAACTGCCGGTGGCAGACGCTTTTTGGTGGCTCAGCCGGTAAAGAATCTGCCTTCAATGCGGGAGACCTGGGTTCCATCCCTGGCTTGGGAAGATCCCCTGGAGGAGGGCATGGCAACTCACTCCAGTGTTCTTGCCTGGAGAATCCCCATGGACAGAGGAGCCTGGCGGGCTACAGTCCATGGGGGTCTCAGAGTCACACACGACTGAGTGACCAAGAACACACACACAAAGTTAAAACAGGCTTGTTTTAATTCTGTGTGGAAGACACCTGCTTCTGCCTTGAGCTAACAATGCGTTTTTCTTATGCAAATGTTTTTCTCAAACTATGCTAATGAAACTATGTATTTGCTTTGGTATCTGCCTTTCTTCAAAATGATTCCACCTAAGACTAACTTTTTTCCTTTTCTCAAACCTTGGGCTGATAATAGCTCAACAAACCAGTATTCGTATCAATTGTTTTATGGCTGGGGGATGACACACCTCATTCCATCCTGTCTCAAAAATGCATGTTGTGGGAGAGGGGCCTGGTGAGGCTGCCTCAGCCTTGAGGTGTCTCTCTTATCTGATTAATAGCTTTCTAACAGACATGAATCCCAAAGAAAGGCAATGCAAAAGAATGTTCAAACTACCACACAATTACACTCATCTCACATGCTAGTAAAATCATGCTCAAAATTCTCCAAGCCAGGCTTCAGCAATATGTGAACCATGAAATTCCTGATGTTCAAGCTGGTTTGAGAAAAGGCAGAGGAACCAGAGAGCAAATTGCCAACATCCGCTGGATCATCGAAAAAGCAAGAGAGTTCCAGAAAAACATCTATTTCTGCTTTAGTGACTATGCCAAAGCCTTTGACTGTGTGGATCACAATAAACTGTGGAAAATTCTGAAAGAGATGGGAATACCAGACCACCTAACCTGCCTCTTGAGAAATCTGTATGCAGATCAGGAAGCAACAGTTAGAACTGGACATGGAACAACAGACTGGTTCCAAATAGGAAAAGGAGTACGTCAAGACTGTTTATTGTCACCCTGCTTATTTAACTTATATGCAGAATACATCATGAGAAACGCTGGACTGGAAGAAGCACAAGCTGGAATCAAGATTGCCAGGAGAAATATCAATAACCTCAGATATGCAGATGACACCACCCTTATGGCAGAAAGTAAAGAGGAACTAAAAGGCCTCTTGATGAAAGTGAAAGAGGAGAGTGAAAAAGTTGGCTTAAAGCTCAATATTCAGAAAACGAAGATCATGGCATCCGGTCCCATCACTTCATGGGAAATAGATGGGTAAACAGTGGAAACAGTGGCAGACTTTATTTTGGGGGGCTCCAAAATCACTGCAGCTGGTGACTGCAGCCATGAAATTAAAAGACACTTACTCCTTGGAAGGAAAGTTATGACCAACCTAGATAGCATATTGAAAAGCAGAGACATTATTTTGCCAACAAAGGTCCGTCTAGTCAAGGTTATGGTTTTTCCAGTGGTCATGTATGGATGTGAAAGTTGGACTGTGAGAAAGCTGAGCACTGAAGAATTGATGCTTTTGAACTGTGGTGTTGGAGAAGACTCTTGAGAGTCGCTTGGACTGCACGGAGATCCAACCAGTCCATCCTAAAGGAGATCAGCCTTGGGATTTCTTTGGAAGGAATGATGCTAAAGCTGAAACTCCAGTACTTTGGCCACCTCATGCGAAGAGTTGACTTATTGGAAAAGACTCTGATGCTGGGAGGGATTGAGGGCAGGAGGAGAAGGGGACAACAGAGGATGAGATGGCTGGATGGCATCACAGACTCGATGGACGTGAGTTTGGGTGAACTCCGGGAGTTGGTGATGGACAGGGAAGCCTGGCATCCTGGGATTCATGGGGTCGCAAGGAGTCAGACACGACTGAGCGACTGAACTGAACTAAAACACCTTGGGACAAGCTAGCAGGGGGCACTCTTTCCGTCCCTTCTGATGCCTGTGTCAAAAGCTTTCCCTGTCTCTATTATACTTGAATAAAACTCCGCTACACAAAATGTTCCAGGTAGTCAAGCCTCATCTCTGGCCCCAGATCAAAACCCTCTCCTCTGGAGGTCACGAATCCCAGCATGACGCACAGCTCACAGCAGCAGCCTTTCCGTGGGAGCGTCGATTCGTGCAGCATTCTTCAGAAAGCAATTAGCACACCCAAGACCAACGCAACAGTGAAAGCAACTGTACTTCAATTTAAATAAAAGATTTTTCAAATAAAAATTTTTTTTAATTTTAAATTTCTAAAAGAAAGCAAGTTAGCACACATATGCATGTACATATACACATATGCTTGTGTCTGCAATTTGCCTCATATGTATGCCTATGTGTGTAGGTCTACGTGTATATGAATGTTTATACTTACATGGCAAAATAGTAATGACTAGCAAATCTAATTGCAGGGCATCCAGGTGGTCACTGGCTTGTTCTTTCGGCTTTCCTGTTTGCTTGAAAACTCTCTAAAATAAGCTCAGGAGAACGGAAGTAAAGGAAGGCCAGAAAGGGAAGAAGATATACACAGAATCAGTGGACAAATAAGAAGCACGAAACAGAAATTGTGGACTTCAGTGTATCAGAAATGCATCGAATATGAATGGACCAGGAGCTCTAGGGGAAATCCAGCAGTGTATTCCACGGCACACTGAGTATCCAGTGAAGTCCATGAGACGGCCAACACTTCCTTATGAAACAGGGTCCGGGGACTTCGAGGGGTGAAGAAGGCAGCTGGAGGCGTCAGAAAGGGGTGAGCCGACATGCAGAGGCCTGGCATGCTGCCGTCTGTGGGGTCACAGAGAGTCGGACCCGATCGCGCCCCTGAACCGAACTGAATACCCAGAAGACTGTGTGCGGTGTATCTCAGGAGAGTTTTCTCCAAAACGGCTGAAACAACAAAGCCGGAGCCCTCCCTCGTGGGAGGCGTTCACGGAAGACACCCCACGGCACAGAGCAGCCGAGGCCTGGCCCGACGGGGCCCCCGGGTGGCGCTGCCGGCCCCCTCACCCCAGGTACCACCACCCTGATGCACCCAGACCCACACGAGCGCCCTGGTCTGCTTCAAGGAGAGGGAGCCCCCGCCATTCCCGACACCCAGGGATGCAGAGCCTGGTCAGATGCCCTGCACTGGCTAAGCAAAGGGCCGTCCAGCTGGCCTGACCCACCCGTCCCCTGGCTGGCCCAGGGACCCCCCTCACCTCCCGCTGCGGACAAGCCGCATGGGCGGCAAAGGGTCAGGAGACATCCCGGGAGCTGGAGCCAGGCCAGAAGCTGCCCCCTGGGAAAGGCAGGCGGCGGCCAGGGGCCCACCTCCAAACCCCACCCCCCGGGGGCAACAGGAACCTTCCCCTTGTCCTGGCTCCGGCCATACTGAGCCTGGGCAGGGCTTCCGGAAGGAGACTCGGCTCCTCTTCAAGGTCAAGGTCACGCAGCCCCTCCTCCCCTCCTCCCCTGCAGAGCATCCTCGCTTCATCTCGTCTTCCTAAACGTGCTTAGGAGCTGACGTGACCCTACAGTTGTCTTTCTTTCTTTCTTTTTTTGTCTCTCTTTTGGCCGCGCCGCTCAGCCTGCAGGATCTTAGTTCCCCGGCCAGGGAGGGAGTGTGCGTCCCTACAGCGGACGCACACGTCTGCACCCCTCGAAGTCCCCGGGGCCTGTTTCATAAGGAAGTGTTGGCCATCTCGTGGACTTCACTGGATACTCGACCCAAAGTGAAAACCAGACCGGTCCTCTGGGCCCAGGGGGGTTGTGAGTGTGTCGGTTGTCAACCTTTTGATCTCAGGCTGACCAGGAGCTTTGGCCATGGCCCAGCCTCTGATAGAAGGTGCGACTGAAGGTAGAAAAGCTGTAAGTCTCGCCATCATCAGTCAGGCACCACCTGCATTCACCGGGAGGGGTCTGTCTCAAGGAGTTGGCTCACATGGGGGTGGAGGTTTGTGGGTCCAGGATCGCAGGATGCACAGCAGGCTGGAAACTTGGGGAAGGGTTGAGTTCAGGTCCAAAGGCAGGCTCAGAAGCCCTTCTTCCTGGGGGAGGGCACTCTTTGTTCTATCAAGGCCTAACAGACTGGAGGAGACCCCCCCAAACCCAGGAGTGTGGACACTAATCTCACCCCGAAGATGCTCCAGCAGCAAAACGTCCTGACCAGGGTATCTGGGTGCAGGGCTCTGCCATGCTGGCACAGAAGATTATCCTTCAGGGAGACCATCTCTAGTATTACCGGTGACAGGAAATCCTGGAAATAACACAAAATATGTGCCAGTATAAACAGAAAAGAAACGGACATTTTTTTTGCATGTCCTTAAAGGAAATTAGTGAAGAAGGAAAAACAGATCTGTTTAAAAATCAAACATGTGGACTTGCTTGGCGGCCCAGGGGCTGAGAATCCACTTGCCAGGTCAGGGGACATGGGTTCACCCCTGGTCCGGGAGGGCTGCGTAAGCCACGGGGCAGCTAAGCCCGAGCGCCACAGCCAATAAGCCCAAGTGCGGCAGCTCCCGGAGTCCTCAGGCCCCGGAGCCCGCGTCCACGACAGAGAGACCTGCGCGCCGCGACAGGGTCGTCCCCAGTCACCGTAACTAGAGAAAGCCCATGCACAGCGAAAAGACCCGGCCCGGCCAAATGTTAATAACAGGAAAAGTTAAGATGTCCTACTGCAAAAATAAAAAACAAAACATGTATGTGAATTAGAAGTCCCCAAACGACTTGTAGGGTCAATTCAGTGCCGATCACAATCTCCTCTGTGTGTGTGTAGCACTCGACAATCTGATTCACAAATTACCGAGATTAGCCAAGATACTCTTGAAGAATAACAAGGTAGGGGACATCCCTGATGTTCCAACGGTTAGCACTCCATACTTCCAACGCAGGGGGCAGAGGTTCAATCCCTGGGCAGGAACCTAAGAGCTGGCATGCCGCAGGAAACGGGGAAAAAAAAGAAAAACACGGTAGGAGGGCTTGCCTGCCCGCCCTACAGATACCAAGCTTTCCTTTAAAGCTGCAATAAAGCCACCGCTGAGGAACCAGAGCGTGCGCACCGCCTACACTAGGGAAATACAACCTCCCCTGTTTGCTGGTCCCAGGGACCAGTGGACAAAGGGCAGGCCTTTCCTTACAGCCAGTTTATAGACCTGATTATCCAGAGAGGAAAAAGTATTCATGAGACTCCTGTTTCACACTGTCCACAAAACTTCAATGCCAGAGGGGGGAAAAGGTACTAAATTAAAAGCAATACCAGGTGGATTAAAGACTGAACTATGAATGACAAATCCACAGATCTTTCAGAAAGGCAGAGAGGGAAAATGCGATGACTTCAGGGTAGGGAGGGATTTCTTACGCAGAACACAAAGGGCACAAACTATAAAGAGAAGGAAGAATTAATTGGGCAACATTAAAATGTAGTCCCTTCAGGTCACCAGACACCACACAGAAAATGAAAAGATAAGCCACGCTGGGAGGACACATTTGCAGCACAGACAACCGGCAAAGATTCATTAGGAAAGATATGGAGAACTTGACTATTCCCTAAGGAAAAGTCCAAAAACATCTTTTTAATGGAGTAAAGCCTTGAACAGGTGCTTCAGGGGAAAAAAAAAAAAATTCAAATGGCAAATGAACACAAGCAAAGATGCTGCCCTCACGAATACTTGAAGGGAAAGTGAAAGTCACTCAGTTCGTGTCTGACTCTTCGCGACCCGTGGACTATACGGTCCATGCCCTTCCCCAGGCCAGAATACTGGAGCAGGTCGCCATTTCCTTCTCCAGGGAATCTTCCCAGATCAGGGCTTGAACCCGTGTCTCTTGCACTGGCAAGTGGATTCTTTACCATTGAGCCACCAGGGAAGTCCGTGGAAACGAAAGTGAGAGTCGCTCAGTCGTGTCCGGCGCTTTGCGACCCCATTCCATGGAATTCTCCAGGCCAGAATACCGGAGTGGGTAACCTTTCCCTTCTTCAGGGGATCTTCCCAACTCAAGGATCGAACCCAAGTCTCCCGCATTGCGGGTGGATTCTTTACCAGCTGAGCCACAAGGGAAGCCCAAGAATACTGCCTTCTCCAGGGGATCTTCCCGACCCAGGAGTCAAACCAGAGTCTCCTGCATTATAGGCAGACTCTTCACCAGCTGAGCTATCAGGGAAGCATCACAAATATTTAAGGAAATGCAAATGGACCACAGGCAGGCCTCTTGGACATTGTCAAAGTGTTGAAATTGGACAGACCCTAGGGTTGGCGGGACACGGAGCGTGCGTGGGTCAGGCTCAGAGGGCACCTGGGCCCCAGCCCCTCAGCCACCCGCCCGGGAATCCAGGGAAGCTGAAGGGGTGAGGACCGTGGACACGGCAAGTCCCTTCTGGGCGTTTCAGTAAGTGAGATTTCGGAACCCGGGCGCCAGAATGCTGTGCTCCCAGCGTGCGGCAGGGTGGCTCCTGTGATCACAGGGCGCACGCGGCGATGCCAGTGACCCTCAGCTGACGCCAGCCTCACTGCAGCTAGGCACCGAAGGGATCCGACCGCGTGGCCCCCTTTACGGCAAATTCAGACACAGACGAGAGAGCCGCACGGGCCCAGGGACATCCCTGCAGTGGAGACACTGTCGCGGAAGCCAGAACCGGCTGCCCCAGAAGTAGAGTCAGGGCTTCCAAAGAGCGAGGGGGCTCCGTCTGCCGTCTGCCCCCACCGGAGGAACTACAGCCAGACAGGGCCCACCCCCACCCCGCTCCAAGCTCAGCTGACATGACCCCTGCTCCTTTCCCCTGCCACCCCCCAGTTAACATCCAGTGGCCTGCAGAAGGGCCTCCTCCTGGCCCGTCCCCCGTCCCCCAAGGCCTGCGTGGTCGCAGCGCCAGGGACCGAGCCGCCTGGCCGGGAGGGGCCTGCCTGTGTGGAGGGGGCCGTGGGTCCCGGGTCCAGCGCTGGGTGTGCACGCTTTGGTCGGGTGACCCAGGGCCACTCCCAGGCCCTCACGGCCTCAGTTTCCCCGGGAGGGGGCAGGAGGGTCTAGAAATGAGTGAAGGAGCCAGTGAGTGATTAGCCCCACCCCTCCCTCCTCCTCTGCAGACCCCGCCCCCACCACCCCGCCCGCAGCACTCACTGGACACCTCCAGTCCCTCTTAAAGGGAGAAAGTCTCATCGAACCCTCCAGATCTCACCTCCCTTGGCAGCCACATGTCCAAGTCCAGGAATCCTGCTGCCCCTCCCGCTCCAGAAACCGCCTCCCCAGCCCACCCACTAACCCTGTCCTCCTCCAGTCCCCAGGCCTCCGGCTGCACAACTTTCTGTCCTTCAATTCAGTCACTCAATCGTGTCCGACTCTCTGCCCCACGGACTGCAGCACGCCAGGCCTCCCTGTCCATCACCAACTCCTGGACCTTGCTCAAACCCATGTCCATTGAGTCCGTGATGCCATCCAACCGTCTCATCCTCTGTCTTACCCTTCTCCTCCTGCCTTCAATCTTTCCCAGCATCAGGGTCTTTTCCAGTGAGGCAGCTCTTCGCATCAGGTGGCCACATTATTGGAGTTTCAGCTTCAGCATCAGTCCTTCCAGTGAACACCCAGGATTGGTCTCCTTTAGGATGGACTGGGTGGATCTCCTTGCCGCCCAAGGGACTCTCAAGGGTCTCCTCCAACACCACTGTCCTTACACCACTTTTTTTCCTTGCTTCACTCGGCCCCAGGGGGTGCTCCCTCCCTCTCTCCCAACTCCCCCCTTTTTCTGAAAACCCACCTCCCCGGACCCTACCACCCACACAAGCTGGAGCCTGGCACACAATAGGAGCTCAAGCAGTGTCTTCTCCCTGCAGCCAGTGCGTTTGCTCTGCACACACTCACATGCACCCAGCAAGCGTAGACTCTTAAGGACCCAGGGGCCACCACCCCCCCCGGGGACCGTCCCAAGCAGGAGGGTGGGCGGTGGGGCCGGGTGGCCACGGGCAGGGGACCTTCTGTGGTCCTGGGGACGGCCGTAGACGGGGAACAGCTGGAGCCCTGAGGCCTCCGTGTCTGGTGGGATCTGCCGTGGGGCCGGGCTGAACAGAGGATTTCAGGTGTGGACTGGAAAGGAATTTCCAGACATGAGACCAAGTGAGAGGAGAACAAAGTTTATTAGAGTGGGAGACACTGTTAGAACAGCAGGCTGGCTCAGGGAGAGCCAAACACTTTCGCAGACTTGCAGCCAATTTTTATATTCTCAAGACAGAGAAAATTCCCACTGGAAGGGTGGTATTAGGTGACTGGTTACGATGCTCTGGGGTGGGTAATAGGGTAGGTGTTTTACCTAATTAATATGGGGTCAGGGAACTGGCTGGGTTAGGTCTGGAGGCTCATGCCAGTAGCTGGTATGGGGCTTGGCCCGTTCTAGATTTTTGTCTTGTGATCTTTTTTTTTAACATTTCTCTGAGAATATTTTATCAAGTGCAGAAAAAATAAAAATAGGAGTATCTTGAATGATATCATTAATAATTTAAATATAATAGACCTCTATTTGTATTAATTTATATTAATCTTATGTCCTACACAAACATATTTAAAATTTTGATCTCATACATTGTTATTAGATGTCCACGGGACATTTAGAAAAATTTTGTCCTGTGATCTTGATAAAGGGCTCCACACCTGTGACCTTGTATGGGGCATCACTGTAAACATGGAGGAGACAGCATTCCACATGATGCCAAGGGTCACAGGGCCCTGGGGACTCAAGCAGCCAGGTCACACACGTCTGGGGAGATGCTGAACTCCTGGGACAGGGCAGAGCCCTCACCGCATCACCAGACAGGGCAAGAGGACCGACATCCCAGACGTGAGCGCCGGGCTGCTCCTTCCCTGCACGCCATGCTCCCGGGAGGCTACAGGGCCGTCCTTCAGTCCAGGCCCGGCAGGGCGGTACTGGGCAGGGGGCTGCCGGGCGGGGGCTGTGAGGAGGCTTGGTCATCTTCCCCTTGATGCCGAAGACACTGTCCCTCATGGAGAGCTGTCTCCTTTCCATCCTTTTACAGACCAAGTTCACGGCCTCGTCGCTCCTATGAGGCTGCAACTGTCCATTTGTCTGTGCCCATCACTGCCGTGAACCCAGCCCCTGAGCGCGTGCGCGTGCACACACACACACACACACACACACACACACACCCCGGTCAAGGGGTGTCCAGCAGGGCTCCTAGCCACAGATCCAACAGGGGCAGCTCTGACCAAGGGCTGGCAGGAGCCCCGGACCCTGGGAGCCCTCACTATGAGCCTTAGGTGTCAAGGCTTCTTTCAGTGAGCTCCACTGCCAACATCACACAGAAGGAGGAACTGGGGGTTGAATCTGGGCCACACACACCTACGTCTGCACCGTGATCCCAGACGGTGGGGACAAGACAGGACGAGGAAGGGGAAAGGGCAGAAGGAGGCGGGGCAGGGCCTCCCAGGCATCAACAAGTCCTGTGGTCCAGAAGGGGCCTCGCTTTAGCTGTGGGTACTTTTTCTAGCGTCTGCAACCTATTAGGTCCTTTAGGCAGCGTTGTTGGCTGGCTGGATGAACGGGTAGATGAATGAACGGGTGGGTGGCTGAACGGGAGGGTGGGCTGATGGACAGATGGATGGGTGGGCGGGTGAGTACGTGAATGAGCAGGTGGGAGGCTTATAGGGCTGTTGGACAGGAGGCTAGGGTGTGTAGGATGGAGGGTGACGGGGTAGACGGCTGAAGAGGAGGAGGAGTGGGTGCTGGTGTTAACGTGACTTTGCTTCTAGGTCTGCGAGCTGGCTTTCTTTACTTAGGAAAACTATCCAGAAATCCATTTTCTTCATTAAATTTTCATTTATTAATGTTACAAAACCAGAAACCTAGATTTTTTCCTTCCCTTAAACTCAACTGAATCTCATAATACTTTTAAGTCTAACAAATTTCAAAATGCTTTTTAGGGGTTCTTTGATTAACATTATGTCCCATGATCAAACTTACTTAGGAAAACATCTTCAGAAATATAATTACATTCATAAACATCATGTACTTTATTTTATCTAATGAATCTTCCCAATATGTTAGGTAACTCTTATAAATCTAAAAAGATAACTTCTTGGGACTTCCCTGGTAGTCTGGTGGCTAAGACTCTGTGCTCCCACTGCAGAGGAACCAGGTTCGATCCCCGGTCTGGAAACTAAACTCTACGTGCCACAGCGGAGGTCTGAGATCATAAGTTTAAGTTAAACAACTAAGTATACATTTTAAATCTGAGTTAAAAAGTTGACGTGTTCTCCTGATTGTTCAAATTCCCTCGAACATCATAAATGCTTATAATATCAGACACCTAGATTCCTTCCTACAAAAATATCAGTACTGTGGAGCGGATATCATTACACAATTCTGTACAGTGGAAGTGAGAAATAGATTTAAGGGACTAGATCTGATAGACAGAGTGCCTGATGAACTATGGTCAGACGTTCGTGTCATTGTACAGGAGACAGGGATCAAGACAATCCCCATGAAAAAGAAATGAAAAAAAGCAAAATGGCTGTCTGAGGAGGCCTTACAAATAGCTGTGAAAAGAGAAACCAAAAGCAATGGAGAAAAGGAAAAATACACCCAGTTGAATGCAGAGTTCCAAAGAATAGCAAGGAGAGATAAGAAAGCCTTCCTCAGTGATCAGCGCAAAGAAATAGAAGAAAACAATAGAATGGGAAAGACTAGAGATTTCTTCAAGAAAATTAGAGATACCAAGGGAACATTTCATACAAAGATGGGCACAATAAAGGACAGAAATGCTATGGATCTAACAGAAGGAGAAGAT
Organism: Capra hircus; assembly: GCF_001704415.2. Taxonomy (NCBI): domain Eukaryota; kingdom Metazoa; phylum Chordata; class Mammalia; order Artiodactyla; family Bovidae; genus Capra; species Capra hircus. Next base: position 115,509,545 of record NC_030813.1, read on the forward strand.
ATTAAGAAGAGGTGGCAAGAATACACAGGAGAACTGTACAAAAAAGATCTTCATGACCCAGATAATCACGATGGTGTGATCACTCACCTACAGCCAGACATCCTGGAATGTGAAGTCAAGTGGGCCTCAGGAAGCATCACTACGAACAAAGCTAGTAGAGGTGATGGAATTCCAGTTGAGCTATTCCAGATCCTAAAAGATGATGCTGTGAAAGTGCTGCACTCAAGATGCCAGCTAATTTGGAAAACTCAGCAGTGGCCACAGGACTGGAAAAGGTCAGCTTTCATTCCAATCCCAAAGAAAGGCAATGCCAAAGAATGCTCAAACTACAACACAATTGCACTCATCTCACATGCTAGTAAAGTCATGCTCAAAATTCTCCAAGCCAGGCTTCAGCAATACGTGAACCGTGAACTTCCAGATGTTCAAGCTGGTTTTAGAAAAGGCAGAGAACCAGAGATCAAATTGCCAACATCCACTGGATCATCGAAAAAGCAAGAGAGTTCCAGAAAAACATCTATTTCTGCTTTAATGACTATGCCAAAGCGTTTGACTGTGTGGATCACAAGAAACTGTGGAAAATTCTGAAAGAGATGGGAATACCAGACCACCTAACCTGCCTCTTGAGAAATCTGTATGCAGATCAGGAAGCAACAGTTAGAACTGGACATGGAACAACAGACTGGTTCCAAATAGGAAAAGAAGTACATCAAGGCTGTATATTGTCACCCTGCTTATTTAACTTCTATGCAGAGTACATCATGAGAAACGCTGGACTGGAAGAAACACAAGCTGGAATCAAGATTGCCGGAAGAAATATCAATAACCTCAGATATGGAGATGACACCACCCTTATGGCAGAAAGTGAAGAAGAACTAAAGAGCCTCCTGATGAAAGTGAAAGAGGAGAGTGAAAAAGTTGGCTTAAAGCTCAACATTCAGAAACAAAGATCATGGCATCCAGTCTCATCACTTCATGGGAGATAGATGGAGAAACAATGGAAACAGTGACACACGTCCTTTCCTTGGGCTCCAAACTCAGTGCAGATGATGATTGCAGCCATGAAATAAAAAGACGCTTACTCCTTGGAAGAAAAGTTATGACCAACCTGGGCAGCAGAGACATTAATTTGTCATGTTTAAAAGCAGAGACATTACTTTGCCAACAAAGGTCCATCTAGTCAAGGCTATGGTTTTCCCAGTAGTCATGTATGGATGTAAGAGTTGGACCATAAAGAAAGCTGAGTGCTGAGGAATTGATGCTTTTGAACTGTGGTGTTGGAGAAGACTCTTGAGAGTCCCTTGGACTGCAAGGAAATCCAACCAGTCCATCCTAAAGGAAATCAGTCCTGAATGTTCATTGGAAGGACTGATGTTGAAGCTGAAACTCCAATACTTTGGCCACCTGATGTGAAGAGCTGGCTTGTTGGAAAAGACCCTGATGCTGGGAAAGATTGATGGCAGGAGAAGGGGACAACAGAGGATGAGATAGTTGGATGGCATCACCGACTTAATGGACATGAGTTTGAGTAAACTCCAGGAGTTGGTGATGAACAGGGAGGCCTGGTGTGCTGCAATCCATGGGGCTTCAGAGAGCTGGACACGACTGAGTGACTGAACTGAACTGATACTTAATTCTTAATACACTTCTGAGTTTAAATTCCTTATTGACTAAGCAAACAACCAAGAGCTTTGGAGGCCATTATCCTGCTGATCTGAGGTTGCAAGATACTAGCCCCTCCATCTCTAGGTTGCTTTGGTGCTTTGATGATCCTTCCATCTGCACAGAGGGAACTTCCAGAGTTTATGCTTTATTATGTACGAGGACTTCAGAACTGAGTCCAGTCTTCAGCCCTTGACCCCATACATTCCCATCCCCATCCTCTGATGCACACCCACAAACTCCGGCCCAGAAGCTCTACTGGATTTTGCATTTATCAAACCCTCCACGAGGAGCATAGCCTTGCTGGTAAGACCACACATCCCAGGTACTCAGAAGATGCCAATCGGATGACAACAATCTCAAAACTGGATTGGAGTCTGCAGACAAGCCTTCTAAGATCCCACCACTGCTGTGCGATGTTCGGATAACTTGGTGGGTGAGGGACTGTGATGTGGTGGAGAGACGGCTTGGCGAGCGGATATCAGAGCAGGGGTGTATGTGGGGGGATACAAGTTTCACGAGTGTGGGGGTGAGTGGGCAGTAGGGCAGGTGGGTGGGGAGTGGGGGATCAGGTGTGTGTGTAGGAGGTGAGCGAGTGGGTGCATGACGGGGAGAGGGGCTGTGGATGGAGGAGGGGCAGCTGGGTGTGTGGCCCTGCAGAGAGCCAGTGGAGGAGGTGGGTTTGTGCCAGGTCAACAGTGGTGGGCAGATTGAGGGTCGCATGGCTGGATGAGGCCACCAGGAGGTGGATGGAGGGGCAGGAAGCTCAACTGGGGGAAATGTGGGGAAAAGCATGTTCAGCTGGTTTGTGGGGGGATGGATAAATGAGCAGGGCCTGAGTGGGTGGAGGGGCAGGGGGCTGGGTGAAGCGACAGAGGCGGGATGGGAGGCTGGTGGACGCAGTAAACACAGAAGCTTGGAGTTCAGATGATTTGTTGGAAGTTACCTTGCTTTCACTGCCAAGGGTCTGATCCCTGGTCAGGGAGCCAAGATCCCACAAAAATAGACAAATAAAGGGGACCAGCACCCCTCCCAGAACCCTCTCTGAGCGTCTGCCCCTCTGCCAGGCTGTTTCCCCATCTGCTCCGCGAGCATCTTGGCACAGATGGAGCCGATGGGCTGTGCCTGCAGCAGCCATCCAGCCTCCCAAGCCAAGCCCGGGTGCCTAGGAGTGACACCCCAGGACACGGCACTTGCCCCTGGGGCCAGGGTCAGCAGCCACTGGCCAAGCTCGCCCCCTGGGGGCCAGCTGGACTGGGAGAAGCCGCTCTGTCACCAGTGGTTGCTATAGGAAACCCCTCGCTGCTTGTTTTTCTCCTCGACTGATTAAGGAAAGAGACGCGTAAAGTGACAGCGCCTCACGGGTCCTTGCCTCCAGCCAGCTCTGACCCGTCCTCTGACATTTCCCAAGAGCCAGCTGACCTTTTCTGCCACAAATAAGGCTAACGGGGCTCCCTGGAGGCGACTTGGCCTGGCAGGGTCCGGTCTCAGGGGAGTTGGGGACCCAGGGGCAGGAAAGGGAGTCAGATGATGATAAAGACCAGGCAAGAGGGCGGGCGGCTCTGTGGGACCCGCGCGTGCAGAGGTGGGTGGTGGGGCTGCAGGAAGACAGACTCCCAGTGGGGCAGGTGGCCATGGGCACCCATGGCCCCAGAGATGGTGAGCTCGCCGTCCTTGGAAGTGTGCGAGTTGAAGCCACTCGACCACCTGGCAGGCAGGTTGAAGAGTCCGAGGGTCAGTGAGGTCTATGAATTCCCAGCCAGCCCTGCATTTCTGTGAGTCTAATGCTTTTTCATGGGATTCCAGGATTCTGGGTCTTTCTGCAAGGAATCAATTAGGCAGCCACTGTCTGGTCAAGGGATAAGGCCAGTTTGGCTGCAGTAGTCAGGGAGGGCAACCTGGAGGAGGTGCCATCAAGCCAAGAGCTGGGGGAAGGGTGCTGCTGTCGTAGGGAACAGCTTCCCAGGTGGCACCAGTGGTCAAGGCCCTGGAGGAGGAAAAGGCAACCCACTCTAGACTTTCGTCTGGAGAATCCCATGGGCAGAAGAGCCTGGTGGGCTACAGTCCGTGGGGTCGCAAAGAGTCGGACATGACTGAGCAACTTAGCCCAGCACACAGCACCGGGCCTCAGGGTGGGTAAGTTGGGGCCCAGATGGTAAAAGCACGAGGGGCCTGGGAGGGCCCGGCTCCAGCCTGGGCTCAGGGCCACGGTCTGAGCACGGGGGCCTGGGCAGCTGCAGGGGGTCAAGTGGGAGGTGCCAGGGGGAGCCCCTCTCCCGCCTCCTCTCCTCGCTGCCTCCCTGAGCCCCAGCGGCGGGGTGGGCGCCTCCTTCCCCAGGGCTCCTGGGCTTCCCTGGTGGCTCAGATGGGAAAGATTCTGTCTGCAATGCAGGAGACCCGGGTTCGACCCCTGGGTTGGGAAGATCCCAAAGAGTCAGATACAACTGAGCGACTTCACTTCACTTTCCCCAGGGCTCTGCCTTTCTGACCATGAGTTTGGGTGGGGCTGAGCCGCTGGCAGCCCCTTTTTCAAATCTGAAGGCCCCAGGAGTGGGCTCTGGGCCCAGCATCCACGGAGCCCTCATGGCAGAATCTCCCCAACCAGGCTTCTGGGGGCCGGGTGCCCCTGTGGTAGGAGAGGCAGTGCCCCCTCCTGCACAGCCCAGTGGGGCTGTGGGACCCCCTTGCCCTACAAGGAGCCAGTCAGGGGACTCACGGCCCAGGGCAACCCCTCGGTGGCCTCTGCTATGACTTGGGGGCCTCAGGAGCAGGGCTGGGGGGGTTCCCGGGTGCAGGGCCCACGAGCCTGCCTCTGGCAGAGCAAGGCTGGTGAGACAGGGTCCTGCACCTCTGGGTCTGGGGGTGGCCGGCAGCTGCGGGGAGCTGGCTCTGCCTCCAGACTGACCCTCGCTGACCTGCAGCCCAACCAGGGAGCTGTCCATGGGCGCTGGGCCCAGCCTGGATGGAGAGACTCGGGAGGGGCCCAAGGCGGCTTTTAGACACTTCGGTGCTTCTGACTGTAAATCAAGCATTAGCCAGTGAGCTGCTCCCGAGACAGAGCTGCTTGCCCACAGGATCCGAGGCTGGTCTGAGCCCCAGCAGAAGGCCGCTTTCCCTGGAAGGCCTGGAGGGGGGTCAGCGAGCCGGCATCACGCCTCGTGGGTGGCTTGAAACCTCACCTGCAGACCAGGAAGCCAAGGGAGAGGCCTGCCTGGTCCCACAGCCAGGACAGGGTCGAGCTGAGACCACAGTCAGGCCCACCCGGGGCCCCACCCGGCCTGTGTCCTGTCCACGCTGCACCCCTGCCTGGGGTGGGGGATGTGGGGTGAGGCTCATTCTCCCACCTTGGAGGCCAGGAGATGCCCTGCTAGGAGCTGGGACAGGGTTGGAGAGGTTGATGAGTGACCAGCTCGTGGACAGAGGGGCCCAGGCCAATGGAGCCCCCTCTGGGTTTGCTTCCTCCAGACACAAACACAGCTGAACGCACAGCCTCAAGCTGGGAGGGGGGCTTCGGGCCACTGGGCCCAGTTTCCTGGTTTTATTGACGGGAAAGCTGAGACCCAGAGCCACACACATCTTGGGGTCTCGAGCGATCCCAGGTCCCTCCAGGGTCCGGACTTCCAGAGACCCGCCCTCCAGAGACCCTCCCCTACCTGGGGACCCAGCCCCCTACCTGGGCAGTCAATCTGATCAACACTGGCCTCCATGCCCACATAGGGCCACTGGTCTTCAAGCGAGCATTCTGGAGCAGATGGCACCAGGCCAGGGGTGCGTCTAGAGACACTGGGCCAGCCTGGCCCCCGACAGTGCTTTGGAGCAAGTGTGATGGCCAGACCAGGCTGACCCCACCGCCCCCGTCCACGTCGCAGTGCCTGGAGGGAAGAAAGGGGCTATTTGTGCCAGGGCAGGAGGTGAGGAGGGGGGTCCCACCTGAGATACCCCCGGGACCCACGCTTGACAACTGTGACTCAGCGAGTGTCCCCTTCACAGTTGGGCTGTGTGCAGCTGTGTTGAACTTCCCAACGCCCAGAGCATGGGCATGCTTGACCTTGGGAAGCCAGCTCTGTGGGGCAGTCCTTCCACACTAACCACCCCAGGGCAGGCGCTGGGCTTCCCAACCCAGAGGGACAGTGGGGAACTTGGTGAGGGGAGGGGAAAAAGGAGAGGGAGGGAGGGGGAGGGGGGCCAGGCAGTGGAGGGGCGGGGGAGGTTATTGTCCCTGCAGAGAGTGTGGTCTGGGAGGTGGCTCAGCACAAGGAAGTGTCTATGGCGTGACGAGGGCAGGGCCTGGTGAGGGCGGCCACTGTGTGGGCGGCTTCTCTGATCCCTGATGGCTTGCTGGGCCACCTGCCCCTTTCGCCAAAGGGGATCAGCACCTGTGATGCCAGAGGAGGCTTGGAAAGCTCCAGAGCCTGGGGTTTGCGCTCGCAGCCCCGGACACAGGAGAGAGGCCACGTACCTGACCCAGATCCAGCTGTGCCACCGGCTGAGGGCAGAGCCCAGCCCAGCCCGCTGGGAGCAGAGGAGCTGTGCACTTAGCCCAGGAGTCTTGAGCTGAATGAGGTCGCTGGTGCGTTTGACTGTGGCCTTGCTGGGTGGCGTGTGGCACCTTAGCTCCCAAACAGGGGTCAGACCTATACCCCCTGCATTGGAAGAGCGAAGTCTTTTTTTTTTTTTTTAATTTGCTTACGCTGACAGCCCTGGGTCTTCGTTGCTGTGCTTGGGCTATCTCTAGCAGCATGAGCAGGGGCTGCTCTCCGTCGCGGTGCTTCTCCTGTTGCGGAGCGTGGGCTCAGTAGGCGTGGTGCACGGGCTCAGTCGCTCCACTGGGTGTGGAAATCTTCCCGGGCCAGGGAGCGAACCCGTGTCCCCTGCATTGGCGGCCGGATTCTTTATCCACTGGACCGCCAGGACGTCCTCAGAATGGTGTCTTAACCACTGGACCATCAGGGATGTCGGGTTGCTGGTGTTTTAAGTCACTTAAGTTTTGAGGGTTTTTAAGCAGCCAAGGCTCCCCTGGCAACAGCCTCCTCTTCCTCAGCGTCTCTGCCTGCACTGGAGGATGAGCTTGAACACAAGACCCTGGTCCATCAGGCGGTGTGGACACTGCCTCCTCGCCTCCCCAGCAGAGCGCTGGGCTTCAAGCTCCCTCCTTCATCGAGCACCCAAGTTCACTGGGTCGAATTTGCTGGAATGAGGAATTCCACATTGTAACAACGCGCCATTTGTCACCGAGATTTCTAAACTAGAAAACAGTGCGGGCATGTTCAGGGCCCCAGTGGCGGCGCTGAGGAGAAAGAACCCTGGCCATGGAGTCAGCAGGTGGAGAGGCTCACGCCGCTCAGTCGAGCTGGTGCTGCGGCTTCGGGAGGACTCAGCGTGGGGGCAGGTAGAGGCAGATGGCCCCGCCCACCCAACGCTAACAGCGTCCCTGGTCCTCAGCCGACGAGGGGGCGTGGCTTCCCCAATCCCCTCCCCGAGGAGGCGTGGCTCCCCATTCTCGCCCCAGAACACAGGGGCCGCCTCTGACTCTGGTCTGTCTCAACCCTGATCCTCCTCGCTGTGCGTGTCCTGGCCCCCAGGGAACCCCCACGACAGCCATTGACCCTCCCAGGTCACAAAAGTAAACTGGAACCTAAAGGCCGCAGGCCGGCGAGGATGGAGGAGGAACAGCAGGGTTCAGGGCACTGAGCTGTCCTGAGAACCAGGGAGCCTTCCCGGAAGAAAAGCTGATCCACGGGGACCAGGAACCCTGGAGCAGCGTCCCCACCCCCGTCCCACTCCCCCCTCCCCCCTCCCCACCACCATCCCCCACCTCCCGGTCAGCACCAGCCCCTGGGCCTAGAGCTGGGGGAGGGACTTCCTAACGCTTTAACTAGGAGCATTAACAACCTAGGAAAGAGACGCAAGAATAGCAGTGATGCCCGTACACTCCCTCCTCACAGGCACGCGCACACACACGTGCGCCCGTGAGACCAGTTAGCACCAACACAAGAACCCCCTAATACACAGTCAGTACTCAAACTTCTCCCAGTGTCCTCTCCGGCCACATTTTTTGACCCAGGATCCAACAAGGAAGATCCGTGGAGTTTGGGTTCCTGTGTCTGCTTTTTCCTTTAATGACCTTGACAGCCTTGAAAGAGTCAGGCTGGTTTCTGTAGCACACAGCACCATCTGGGCTGGCCACGGGCCAATTCAGCAGGGGCACCAACACTCTAAGGGATGCTGGGACACCCCACGGGGACATATGGCATCTGCCTGTCCTTTTGCAGGTGATGCTAGGTTGCATCACTTGGGTTCAGGCCCCCGACACCCCCACCCTATAGTTCCCCTTTTCCTTTGTCAGTGAGTCAGCATCGGGGTGTTCCTCTGAGTGTGAATTTCCTGTCCCCAACAGCCTTTAACTCGAAGGTCTCAGCAGCCGAGTCCATCTCCTCTTGCTGCTGAAACAAGCGACCACAAACTCAGTGCTCTAAACAACACGAAATTATTCTCTTATGGTCCATGGATCAGGAGTCCGAAGGGATCTCACTGGGCTGAGGCCACCGTGTCCCAGGGTGGTTCCTTCCAGAGTTCAGGGGAGAAGCGCGTCCTCCCCAGCTTCCCGAGGCGCCTGCACTCCTCGGCTCCCACGTGGCCCTCCTCCACCTCCAGCCTCTGCCTCCCTCGTAACATCACCTTTTCCTCTGACTGGTCTCTCTCGCTCTTCTAAGGATGCTTGTGATTGCATTTAGATGGAGGAGGAAATGGTACCCTACTCCAGTATTCTTGCCTGGAGAATCCCATGGGCAGAGGAGCCTGGCGGGCTACAGTCTGTGGGGTCACAGAGTCAAACATGACTTAGCAACTGAGCACACACACAACCCAGAATAATTCCCTGCCATGCCCGGGGAGGCAGAGAAGGCAATGGCACCCCACTCCAGTCCTCTTGCCTGGAAAATCCCATGTATGGAGGAGCCTGGAAGGCTGCAGCCCATGGAGTCGCTGAGGGTCGGACACGACTGAGCGACTTCACTTTCACTTTTCACTTTCATGCACTGGAGAAGGAAATGGCAACCCCCTCCAGTGTTCTTGCCTGGAGAATCCCAGGGACGGAGGAGCCTGGTGGGCTGCCGTCTATGGGGTCACACAGAGTCAGACATGACTGAAGAAACTTAGCAGCAGCAGTGCCCGGGGAGGAGGCGGCCCTGGTAAAAGTGGCTCAGATGCCCCGCTCCTGCCTTATTTCTCCATGGGCTCAGGACTCACAATGGAAGCGTGAGTGATCACTGGTCCCCTCGGAGACCCCGGTGACTCTCTACCCCATGGCTCTGTTTTATTTCCTCGGCAGCACTTAGCACCATCGAAACCTCTGAAGCGTCTGCCTCCCCGCCAGGAAGCCCAGTGCACAGAGCAGGCCCGTGGTTGACCCCCAGCACCTTGGCATCGCGGGTGGTATGTCGACCTCTGCTGGATGGACGGATGGCCGTTTGGTAGTGGATGCAGGATGGGGAAAGGGTGGAAGGAAGAAAAGAAGGAGGGATGGAGGGCTAGGTGGGGGGTGGCACCTGAATGGGAGATGGATAGATGGGCAGATGGACGAACAGATGTGGTATGAGCAGATGGAAGAACGGAAGCAGAACGGAGGTGGGTAAAGGAAGGAAGGAAGGCGGGAAGGGAGGGAGTGAGGGAGAAGCCGGGTGGTAGATGGATGGAAGACGGAGAGGTGGGTGGGCGGATGCAAGGATGGATGGGTCGCAGAGCAGCTTCAGCACTGTGCTCTGTCTGTCCCTGCATCACCAGCCCTGGGCAGGGCACAGACAGAGGGGCTGAGTGGTATTCTAGAGCCAGTCAAGATATCGTCACAGGGACTGAGATGGCCCCCAGTCCTATCGCCCAGACCAAGACCCCCCACAAGCCTCCTGTCCCCACCTCCAGCCACTCTGGAGTCTACAGCACAGCCCAGGCCTGGGTGCTGCCTCCAGGCTCCTCCTGGGCAAACTTCACAGCTTCTCTCTCCTATCGGCTCCTATTTCGGGCCACGAGGACCAACACACAGTTCACGGTGGCATTGAACAGGCTCGATTCTGTGCGGCCATTTACAAAGCCAACTGGAATACAGTTGTTCCCCTGGGAAGCTGGAGGGGGTCTTGCGCTGCACCCCTCCCCCAAGAGAACCCTCCTGCATCTGCTGTCCAAACTTTGCGACCCCATGGACTGCAGCACCCAGGCTTCCTTGTCCATCACCAACTCCCAGAGTTTACTCAAACTCATGTCCATCGAGTCAGTGATGCCATCCAACCATCTCATCCTCTGTCTTCCCCTTCTCCTCCTGCCCTTCAATCTTTGCCAGCATCAGGGTCTTTTCTAATGAGTCAGCTCTTCGCATCAGGTGGCCAAAGTGTTGGAGCTTCAACTTTAGCATCTGTCCTTCCAGTGAATATGCAGGACTGATCTCCTTTAGGATGGACTGGTTGGATCTCCTTGTAGTCCACGGGACTCTCAAGAGTCTTCTCCAACGCCACAGTTCAAACGCGTCAGTCGGCCCCTCCCACGTCCCTCACGAAACTGTTGGGCTGTGCGAGAGCCCGGCCGCCATCCGCCCAGCCTCCTCCTGGCACTAAGCGAGGGGCCTGGTCCGAGGCGAGTGCTCAATGCCGCTGAACGAATGAATGGTGCAAGAATCCGAGGGCTTCGCACAGCGATGGCACCGCTCCTGGTGCAGGGCTGCAGTCCAGGAGGACGTGGGAAGAAGCAGGTGCTCCAGGGCAGAACCGAGCCACACACAGACACACACGTGCGCACCAGGTGTGCGCAGGAAGCGCAGGCAGGGCAAGTCCTTCCCTTCCAGCCACAGAGCAGGCACCTCTAAACGCGCCCCTCCCCCCATCGAGGCTGGAAGGTGACTCCACCGTTAGGGTTCTCTCTTCTCCAGGAGCCCTCCCTCCGCGCCACATCCCCGAGCTGCAGGAGCCCCCAGGGCAGGCCGCTGTGGCTCTGCTCCCATGCACGCCACCCATGGGGAAGCTTTGCCAGGAGGATGTTGTTTGCACCCCAGGCTTCCGGGGTCAGAGTCATGTTGATGCCGGAATGCAGACATTGCCAGCCAGAAGGAGGGGCACTTCAGAGTCTGCACCCACCTGTCTTCCATGAAGGTGTCCTTGGGTGATGCCCTCTCTCTACTCAAGGCTTACCTAGCACTTCCAGCTGTGTGACCCTGAGCAAGTGTCTTCACTTCTCTGAGCCTCCATTTGTCATTTGGTAGACAAGTGGTCAGGGTTATGACGAATACTGGCAATAATATATCCATCATGGCTTGGCTTGGCTGCACGTAAGCAATCCGAACAAAAGAGGCATAAACAAGATAGAGGCTTCCTTCCTAGGTAAAAAAAAGTCTCAGGTTGACAAGTCCAGGGACTCATGGCGGCTCTGCAGTGTCCTCAGGGACCCAGACTCTTGCTGTCTGCTCTTCCCTATCCTCAGGGCATGGCTTCCATGCCCAACCCACTTCATAGTCCAACATGGCTGCTGGAGCTCCGGCCATCAAGACCACAGGACAGGAAGAAGAAAGCTGAGGAAGTACAGGGCAGGAAGGGCCCCTCCCAGGAGTCCCATTTGAGTCGGCTCATTTTCCAAGCAGCCATTCTGGAAGTCTCACAGAGAGCTTCCTCTTTTGTTTCATTAGCCAGAATGCAGTTGCTTGGCCCCGTTTAGCTGCCAGGGAGGGAGGTTAGGAGTTGTACCTTTTATCCAAACCAACTACCCTGCCAGGTAAAACTTGGGGTCTGTCCCCACAGAGGACACGGAGCAGGAATGGCCAGGAAGACATGGTCCCAGCACAAGGCTGACCCATAACGAACGGAGCTACTGCTCTTGCTGACGTTGCCAGCATCCCTGGGGACCGCCCACAACTCTGCCTTTCCTGAAGTCACACCCCCTTCACCAGTGTTCAGCCCAGGCAGTTCCTCCTGCAGCTGGGAGGGGACCAGGGTGCAAGGGGACAAAACCACATCAGAGAGGGAGCTGAGGCAGAGGCCACCCAGGGAAGGGGAGTTCTGGGGCTGCCCGGGTGGGGGGCCCTCTCCCTCTGCCCCTTTCCCGCCCCCTCCTCTCCCCTCACCCCCCTGCTGTGGACTTTTCATTGTATCCCCCCAAGTTCATGCGCTGGAACCCTAACCCCCCGTGTGATGGCTTGTGGAGTGACGGGGGTCAGATGAGGTCACAAGGATGGGGCCCTGTAAGGGATTAGCTTCCTCATCTGATTGGGATCAGAGGGGAGATCTGTCAGCCCCGCTCACCGTGTGCACCCCCAGAAAGGCTGTGAGGACGAACCAGGCAGGGGCCTCCCCAGAACCGAGCCTGACCCTGCAGTCCCTCTGGGAGACTGAGGGGTGAACGTCTGTTTAAGGTCTGTCTGTGATGTTCTCTTTACGGCAGCGTCAACCTGCCCAGAGGGGACACGCACCCCGGCTCTCCGTGAGGTAGGAGACTGTGACAACCAGGGTGGGACGGACCCCCGCTGAGGCTCTCGGACAGGCCTGAGCTAGGTGCCCCTCTCATGAACCCTTTGGGGCCCAAAGTGGGTGCTGGCTGGGAGGTGAGCCGCCGGGCTGGCAACCTCTGTCCCAGGGGCTCTGCAGGGGGATGCCGGGCCAGGGGCGGGCGCGTGCTCTCGTGGGACCTGGAGCTGAGCGCCGACTGAGAGCCCACGCTCTCCTGAAGGTTTCTTTACACTTGATTATTCAGACACCCGGAGTATCTAGTGAAACCTTTTTAATCAACATTTTATCACAAAAATCTTCCAACACACAGAGTCACTGCCTATTTGTTTTGTTTTGTTTCTAGTTTGCAGGATCTTAGCTCCCCAACCAGGGACCAAACCCACGCCCCTGCTGTGGAAGCACGGAGTCTTAGCCGCTGGACATCCTTGTCACTGCTTTTTATTTTTTTGTAGATATGCTTTGGGTTTCTTAATTGTTTATTTTTGGCTGTGCTGGGTCTTCCCTACTGAGCGGGCTCTTCTCCGGTTTCGGACAGTGAGATTCTCGCGGCAGGGGCTTGCCTTGCTGTGGACCACGGGCGCTCAGCTCTCTGGGTTAGCCTAATCTGGGCTAGCTCAACTAACCTAGGGCTCTAGGCGCTCGGGCATCAGTGGTCGTGGCTCCCGGGCTTCATTCCTCTGCGGCGCGTGGAGTCTCCCCGAGGCAGGGGCCCAATCCATGTCTCCTGCACAGGCCGGAGGATTGGACCACCTGGGAGGCCCCGTCATCGCTGTTTAAACTCACTCTGCCCTGCTCCGGGCAGGCACCAGCCTCCCTCTGTCCCCGAGGTTTCCTTCCACATTCCCACTTTCCGGCCACAAACTCTCCTGGTTTCCCTGTCCACATTCCTGATGGAGACGTCAGGAAACGCCACATCTAGACAGAATTCACACTTAAGAGTTCTAAGCAGGGTCTCCAGAGACGATGGCAGAGTCCCGGGGCTGCCATAAACAGTCCCGCGGGCTGGGCGACTGGAACCAGGAGGTTATTGTCTCAGTTCTGGAGACCAGACGTGCTCAGTCAGGGTGTCAGCAGGGCAGGTTCCTTCTGAGATGGTGAGGGGCCTCTGTACATGGCCTTCCCCCTGTAGTCGAGTCTACAGGAGGGTCCCCAGGTCCCCTCTGCATAAGGATGCCTGTCAGAAGTGGATTCGGGATGCACCCTGCTCCAGTATGACTTCATCTTAACTAATTCCATCCGCAGGGACCTGTGTCCAGATAAGGTCGCATTCTGAGGAGCTGGGAGCTTCACGTATGAATCTGGGGGGACGGGGGGACACGACTCACCCCGTAGCAGTGAGATATGCAAACCTCCACTGGGTCACCCACAGAGCTCAGCAGATGCAAACCCCATCAAGCAACCAAGCTTGCCCGTCACCCGAAGCCCACCCACCGTCCGGTGTGGCCACCCCTGCAGAGGCAGCCCCGTCCCGCCTTCTCCCCACAGGTCGGGTGGGCTGCTCTCGAACTTCTAAGGATGAAGTCGGGCTGAGCTGGCGGGCGCGGGCCAGTAGGGCCTTAGGGCCACTGTCAGCACCACCACCACCCTCAGCAGGGCAGCAGGACCTTGAGGCGGAGCCCATCCACATGCCAGGCAGAAACGCACTGCACTGAGGGCAGGAACCATCTGCACGTCCAGGGAAAAGCACGCCACGTGAAGGCGAGTGACAGGACCACACTGTGGCCCCACAGGTGAAGTCTCAGCAGGTGACTGCCGTCAGAACCAGCAACCCCGGCACCTGAATCTCCAACACGAACTTCAGCTCTGAAGGAAGACTGCGATCCAGGGCAGGTGGGCAAACAGCATGGAGTCTGACACGGGAACCGACGTAATTCAGGGAAGAAATGGAGGGAAAGGCAAAACCATTTCAGAAACAAAGCGATGACTTCACGAGGAGGTGAGACTGCTAAGTCACTTCAGTCGTGTCCAACTCTGTGCGACCCCATAGACGGCAGCCCACCAGGCTCCCCCTTCCCTGGGATTCTCCAGGCAAGAACACTGGGGTGGGTTGCCATTTCCTTCTCCAATGCATGAAAGTGAAAAGTGAAAGTGAAGTCGCTCAGTCGTATCCGACTCTTAGCGACCCCATGGATGCAGCCTACCAGGCTCCTCCGTCCATGGGATTTTCCAGGCCAGAGCACTGGAGTCGGTGCCATCGCCTTCTCCAGAAGAGGAGAGAAGAGAGATGGAAATCACAGTAAAGGGACAGGTGAACAGATGAGAAGAAATAAGGAAGAGATTAGACAGGATTCGAGAGAAAATGGCAACCATAAAAGGCAGGGAAAGAGTTAAAACACGCTCATAATTGGAGTCCTGCAAGGTGACCACCAAAAAATAATCAGAGTATTAGAACAATTGCTCAAGAAGGCTTTCTTGAAATACCTTGGAACGCTTTCTTGAGGTTGCGCGTCTGTGTATCAAAGTACATGCTGTGTGCATGGGTTTACTGACCACAGAACGGTCAGCAGCAGGACGCAGCCTGGTAAATAACCTGGCTTGGAAAGTAGAGAAAACATCTTCTGGGCAACTGGACAGAAAGAACAAGCATCTTATCAGGGGAGGAGAACCAGGCTGGCAGTAGAGTCTCAACAGGACCATCGAACGTCAGAAGAGTCAGAACAATGTCTAGAATCGCGTTGCTGTTCAGTCGCTCAGTCGTGTCCGGCTCTTTGCGACCCCGTGGACCGCAGCACGCCAGGCCTCCCTGTCCTTCACCATCTCCCGGAGCTTGCTCGAACTCATGTCCCTTGAGTCGATGATGCCTTCCAACCATCTCATCCTCTGTCACCTCTAAAAGATACCTGTGGGTTGAAAGTGTCCCCCCTTCCAAAATCTAGGCTGAAGCCCTGAGCCCCACACCTGCTGTGGAAGTAGGGTCTCGGTAGGTGCGCTCATGTTACAATGAGACCATACTCCATTCGGGTGGGCCCCGATCCAAGGTGACTGGTGTCCTTATAAGAAGGGAAAAAAAGACACAGGTATGGGGAGGAGGCCATGTGAAGGGGACGCAGAGATTGGCGTGTTTTGGCCACGAGCTTGGGCCTTCGAGGATCGCCAGCAACCCCAGACGCTGAGAGTACACAAAGCGGGGGGCACACGTGGTTTCCTGGCGGAACTGTGCTGGCTCCTCCCACAGAAAGAGAGGGATGGAGGGCAGCCAGTGCAACTAACTGAAAACTTACCAAGGGTGGGAATGAGCCTGGCCCAACAGAAAAGGAGAGCAAATGTGTCGTCAGACAATGACACAGAGCGAATAAACCCACAAGCCGGGGAGACAGGCTGGCTCCCTGCTCAGCTTTGTAAGCACTGGAGGGCGGGAAACGGCAAAGCTGGCGGGCCGGGTGCACTCAGCAGCACAGAGCGAACACACAGAGAGCGTTACTGACCAGGTGGGGAGTGGAGGACGATGGAGACGGGCTGGGAGGCACTAGCCGGACACCCCCAACACAGGCACACGTCCAGAGGCGGCCCCAAGAGCAGACACACAGCAGGACCGGCCCAGAGGCGGGTGTCGACCCTGGAGCTGCACGTTCGGGTCCTGCGTGATTCCCTGCTTTCCAGCCCAGTGATGTCTCCCCATTTTAATCCTGGGCTCTACCCCATTCCCTCCGCTGTGTGATGTCCCAGATGAAGGGCCTGCCGTGTCTCCCCTGCAGAACCCCAGACCCTCCCACACACCCAGGACCCCCAGTGTGGAAGGACCCCACCAGGCTCCGACCCCCTGCCCCAGGCAGGTCAGGGCCAAGGGAGAGAGTGCCAGGGGTTAGTCTGGCTCTCATGGGCCAGGTGGGTGGTAACCCCTGCAGACTCTGCTTCCTTCTGGGGGTCTGGCAGGGGCCCAGGGACTCAGGTGGCCATGGGGGTTTCTGGCATGGGTGAGCGGTGGGGACCCCCTTCCCTCCCAGGGCAGAGGGGGCCGTGCACTTACCAGGCTGGTGAGGAGGAGGTGCCAGGCCAGGGATGGGGCAGGCCCAGCCTGAGGCTCCTCCAGGAACCAGGCTGGCTCCCAAGCGGGTTGCCATAGCTGCCGCTGGGGAGCCCTTGGCAACAGGGCTGCCTTGTCCTCCAGGACACCAGGAGGGGTTGTGAGCAGAGGCTGCAGGGGGAGAGTCTGGACGAGCTTCCTTTCCCACTCAACGGCCACCCAGACGCCTTCCTCCGCCGGCCTTTGTGGGAGTCCCCGTCGGGGAGGTGGCAGCTGGGGTACAGGTTCCCCCAGGACTCATCTTGTGTGACTGTTCACACCCGGCTCTCAGGAAAGCCTGCTGTGCAGTGTTTGCAGAGATGCCCGCTGTGGCTGACGTACAGCTACAAAGTGACACCACACCCCACCAGCTCTCACTGTAGAATCAGCCTGGAGTTTCAGTCTGAAACTTGCATGTGAAAAGTTGGGAGGAAAGACCCCTCTAACAGTTGTTGTTCACCCAGTCATGTTCGATTCTTTGCGACCCCGTGGACTCCAGCATGCCTAGCTTCCCATCCTTCTCTATCTCCTGCAGTTTGCTCAGATTCATGAGTACATCATGAGAAACGCTGGACTGGAAGAAACACAAACTGGAATCAAGATTGCCGGGAGAAATATCAATCACCTCAGATATGCAGATGACACCACCCTTATGGCAGAAAGTGAAGAGGACCTAAAAAGCCTCTTGATGAAAGTGAAAGAGGAGAGTGAAAAAGTTGGCTTAAAGCTCAACATTCAGAAAACGAAGATCATGGCATCCGGTCCCATCACTTCATGGGAAATAGATGAGGAAACAGTGGAAACAGTGCCAGACTTTATCTTTTTGGGCTCCAAAATCACTGCAGATGGTGACTGCAGCCATAAAATTAAAAGACGCTTACTCCTTGGAAGGAAAGTTATGAACAACCTAGATAGTATATTCAAAAGCAGAGACATTACTTTGCCGACTAAGGTCCGTCTAGTCAAGGCTATGGTTTTTCCTGTGGTCATGTATGGATGTGAGAGTTGGACTGTGAAGAAGGCTGAGCGCCGAAGAATTGATGCGTTTGAACTGCGGTGTTGGAGAAGACTCTTGAGAGCCCCTTGGACTGCAAGGAGATCCAACCAGTCCATTCTGAAGGAGATCAGCCCTGGGATTTCTTTGGAAGGAATGATGCTGAAGCTGAAACTCCAGTACTTTGGCCACCTCATGTGAAGAGTTGACTCATTGGAAAAGACTCTGATGCTGGGAGGGATTGGGGGCAGGAAGAGAAGGGGACGACCGAGGATGAGATGGCTGGATGGCATCATGGGCTCGATGGATGTGAGTCTGAGTGAACTCCGGGAGATGGTGATGGACAGGGAGGCCTGGCGTGCTGCGATTCATGGGGTCGCAAAGAGTCGGACACGACTGAGCGACTGAACTGAACTGAGTTGATGACGCCATCCAACCATCTCATCCTCTGTCACCCCTTTCTTTCCCATGATTGGGGCTTCTCCAGTGAGTTGGCTCTTCACATCAGGTGGCCAAAACATTGGAACTTCAGTCCTTCCAATGAACATTCAGGACTGCTTTCCTTTAGGATAGACAGGTTGGATCTCCTTGCTGTCCAAAGGACTCTTGAGAGTCTTCTCCAACACCACAGTTGGAAAGCGTCGTTTCTTTGGTGCTCAGCTTTCTTTATGGCCCAACCCTCCATCGTGTCTGATTCTTTGCGACCTCATGGACTGTAGCCTACCAAGCTCCTCTGTCAATGAGGTTTTCCAGGCAAGAGTTCTGGAGTGGTTTGCCATTTCCTTCTCCAGGGGATCTTCCCATCCCAGGGATCGAACCCAGGTCTCCCGCATTGTAGGGAGACGCTTTACGGTCTGAGCCACCGGAGGATCTTTCTCTTTACGGCCCAACCCTCAATCTGTACACGACTACTGGAACTATATGGTATTCGTCCCTATCTCAGGACCCATATTTGCCTACCTTGTCTGGCCCAGGCACCACATTCCAGAGCCAGTCGCCCACCCCCAACACCCCATCCTCCACTCAGAGGAGGCTGGAACACCCTCCTAGAGAGAGAACTCAGCCAGTAACCAAAGGACACCGCTGTCCCACTCCCAACCAGGCCAAGCCCCTCCCCTCTCCAAACCCCTCCCCTCTGGCCCTGGGCCTGACTCACAGGTCACTGAACAGCCTGAGGGAGTCGGATCCCCACCCACCCCAGGGGGCTCCGCACCGCCCCCCCTGGGAGCTACACATTCCTATCTCCAGGCCCTCCCTATCCCGGAGCGACTCTGGCTGGGCCCAGAGGCCGGCTCAGATCCCCCTCCTCTCGGAACTCCACGCACCATTCTCACTGGAGCCCCCCTACTGTGGGAGAGGACCGGCCGGACAGGGACAGAGCCCAGCCCCTCACACAGCAAGCAAATGGTGGAGGCGCCAAGAGGCCGGGTCAGAACGGCCGCCGCACAGTCAGGAGGCAGACAGCAGCCAGGAGTCCCCTGCTCACGAACGCCCAGCCCCCAGGGAGCGTCCTGTCCCGCCGGACAGGCCAACACCCACCCCAGCAAACAGCCAGGCCAGGGGCCGCTCAGCCCTGCCTCTGGCCAGCCAGGGAGCCAGGGGCTGGGGCTCCTTTCTGAGCCGTAGCTCTTTCATCCACACAAGGGGTGTCGCACTCGAGTGTGCAGAGCCTGGGCCTGCAGGCACGCTGGGGGACCCATGCTGCATCCCACGTTCCGCTCCCTCCTCACACACAGCAGCAGGCAGCTCAGAGCTCCTCGGGAGCCCGGCCTGGCCGTGACCACCCCTCAAAAATGCAAAGAGGTCCTTCAGGCCTCAGTAAGGTGATTATCTTCCCAAACAGGTAACCTTAGCGATCCCACCGTGGAATCTCGCCGGACAAGCTCAGAAGGCCTCCAGGACCTGTGGTTACAGATTCCGGACTCGCTGGGGTGGGCCCGGGTCTGGAGATGCAGGTGGGGGGAGTCCTGTGGTGGGCGGCGGCAGGAGGTGGGGGCAGTTCTGGGCTCTCTGCTCCTGGCCCGGCCTCACCAGCTGCATCTGCAAAATGGGGACAAAAGCCTTTCCTTCTAGATGCTTGGAAGCACGGGAGGACGAAATAAGGACGTGATCTGGAAGGCTGAATTTCTCCGCATACGAGGTGTTTTCTGATGCAGAGTAATGGGGATGCAAACCCTGAGCTGTGGGACTGGCACGGAGGGGCACCCAGCCCTCCAGGACCCTGTCTTTCTGTGGAATGGGAATAGGAGTCCTTGTACCCACCCCAACTCCCAGCTGCTTCCCTGACCACCAGACGGCAGAAACCCGTAGATCCCCGAGATCGCCCCAGCCCTGGGACAAGTCAGCACCTCTGCTCAATACCAGGCCCCCCTCCCACCCCCGGCTCTACAGGTGGGACTGGATAGTAGGGTGGGGCTGCCCCTAGCATCCCTGGCCTCCAGCCCCGAGAGGCTGGTTTCCCTCTTTCTACTGGCTGGTGACGACCACCTTGCCAACTGTCCCCGGGGGGATGCGGAAACTTTCCCCGGTCGAGAACTAACGATCTGGAGAGCATCCTTTTTACCATCTCTGACTCCTTCTCCAGACAGGGAGCCTGTCTGACTCCTCCTCCTTCAGGCGCAGGCCTCATCCAGCTCAGGTTTTTATAAACCAAGCCCACACCCAGCACCGGGCCCCACCCTGGGGAAGGGAGGAAGGAAGCAAGGGCAGGGTGTGAGAGAGAGCGGCACATTATGGGGTGACCTCGTGGGAGCTCTGGTTTGTCGCGGCCCACCTGCGCCAGGTGCCACATGGAGCGCTGCAGGCGGCCACCCTCAAGCAGGATTCTAGGAGGTTCTGTCTTGCCCCTGCAGTGCACAAGTCCCCGTCCAGCGATGACGCCAGGCCTCACGGCCCCCACACTCCCCAGCCTCTGCCGGGTCCTTCCTCCACCCCGGCCCAGCTGGCGGGAGGCAGGTGGCAAGTGGGATCCAGGGAGCTTCATGGGGCATGAAGCTCACACGGCTTGGGGCTCTCTCTACAGAAGAGAATGCAGAGTTACAGAGACAAGGTGAGGTGTGAAACGGACACTCATTTAGAGCGAGAAAAAATGAAGACAACTTAAAACTCCGACAAACACACAAAAGCTGAAAAAACAAGATGTTTTTATTAACTAGCTGCCTGGTTCATCTCCATCGTACTCTTCCGGGTATGACCTGGTCACATCTTTGTCAGTTATCTCGGCATATGGCGATGTGATGTCACGTCTGAGAGAAGGAATAGAAATGCTGTTGCCGTTCTCCCAGCAGGGCTGCCTGAAATGCATTTTCTCTTATTGAGATTTAGGACACATAGAACGTGGTCCCCTATCCCACGCAGTGTGTATAGATAGCTTCCCTGGTGGCTCAGACAGTAATGGATCTGCCTGCAACGCAGGAGACCCGGGTTCTATCCTTTGGTCGGGAAGATCCCTTGGAGGAGGGAATGGCAACCCACTCCAGTACTCTTGCCTGGAGAATCCCATGGACAGAGGAGCCTGGCGGGCTGCAGTCCATGGGGTCACAAAGAGCTGGACACGACTGAGTGACTAACACTTTCTTCTCTTCTCTATGTGCATACATTTTGTGCTTAGTTGCTCAGTCATGTTCGACTCTTTGCAACCTCGTGGACTGCCAGGCTCCTCTGTCCATGGGGTGCTTGATGACTTGAGAATTTAATCTCATCAAAGAACCATTTCAACATGGAGGAAAGGATGAATCTTGTTTAAAAAGAATTTTTGGGAGTCACTAGTTGGATGGTACCACCGATTCAATGGACATGAACTTGGGCAAACTCTGGGAGATGGTGAAGGACAAGGAAGCCTGGTGTGCAGCAGTCCATGGGGTCTCAAACGGTCAGACATGACTTGGCAACTGAACAACAACAACAGCTCTATCTATGTAGTTTGGATTACCGGATATTTGTATTTGAGGGCCCGTACCTTAGGGCACTGTCCTAGGGCACAGCTAGTTTCTTGTGCCCTAAACAGCAGTTCTGGCCAAGTCCGTTTCCTAAGATTCCCATTTCTGAAAAGGAAGCAACTCATGGTGCCCGCTTACCGTTGCAAACAACGTGGTCGACCCATTTCCGCTCTGAAAACTGCCCGCCCTGAAGCCCAGTGCTCTGTGCCGTGCTAAGTTGCGCAGGCGTGTCCGACTCTTTGCAACCCCTGGATTGTAGCCCACCAGGTTCCCCTGGCTATGGGATTTCCCAAGCAAGAATATTGGAGTGGGTTGCCGTTTCCCACTCTAGGGAACCTTCCCAACCCAGGAATTAACTCTTATGTATCCTGCATTGGCAGGGAGGTTCTTGACCGTCTGAGCTACCAGGGAAGCCTCCTAAAGCCATCCTCAGGAATCAGTCCCAGGCGGAGCAGAGACTCCAACGTGAAAGGCAAAGCCACAGGGTCTTTAGAAGCTAATGTGGGATGTACTCATCTCCTTGACGCTGGAAAGGCTTTACACGAAAGCAGTAACAAGCAAAGGAAAATATTGATCGTTACAGGTATATTAAGCTGCCTGTACATCAAAAGAGGCCATCAAAAGAGTGAAAGCAAGCCCAAGGATGGGAGGAGATAGTCACAACACACAAAACTGATGCAGCATGAGTGTCTGGGTTACGCAAAGAGCTTTGAGGACTTCACACAGAACACTGGAAGGGCTCATGCCAGAGCCCCGGTCAGCTCAGGGGGTGCGTGTGCTGGGCCCAGAGCCAATTTCCCTGCACCTCAGCAGGCATCATCGCGAAGTGGGAGTCACACGGAAAGTGCCTGCGTGCAGGTCTCCTTGGGGAAGGATGGAGGTGGGGGAGGATGAACTCTTACAAAAACGTCAACTTTTTAAAATGCGTTTTCAGTAATTGCTGTTCTGTGCCAAGCTCGGCCTGGTAGGAGTTCCGTGTTGGAGTCACTGAGTAGGAGGTGATAACAGACAGGTTAATCGTCCTCATGCAGCAATGTGGTGCTGAGCGATGATCCAGGGACCAGATGAGGTGCTTCCCCGGGGCTGCCAGGGCAGGAGGCCATGGGCAGAGCAAAGGGTACAGGAACAGGGGGGCAGGGGAAGCAGGGGAGGGGTCCCTGCGGCCCCATCGCAGGGCACATCTGGGCTGGAGAGGCTCCAGGCCAGCCCCCAAGCCCTGGACCAGGAAGCTGCAGCCTGAAGAAACATCGCAGCAGCAGGCACCGCGGGGACAGAGCTGTCTGGAGCCTGGAAAAGGAGGGTAGAGCCGCTTCTCTACCCCACCCCCTCCCCGGCCCCCTTCAGCAGGCCCTGATGGCTGATGTCGCTCCCAGGCCCGCTGTGGACCTGAAGTCCATATGAGATGCCCACCATCTTTCCCTCTGCCCATCACCATCAAGGGCTTTGTGGCATCTTGTGGCTGAAAAAAGACAGCATATTCTAGGACCAGGCTGGGGACAAAGGAAGAATTCATTACGCATCCCTCCATCCATCCATTCGTCCATCACCCAGCAAATCATAGCTTGATTCCAGGCACCTCAAGCCCTTTCTGGAACAGCTAAATGCCACGTGTTAGCCGCTCAGTCCTGTCCACAACCCCGTGGACTGTAGCCCACCAGGCTCCTCTATCCATGGGATGCTCCAGGGAAGAATACTGGAATGGGTTGCCATTCCCTTCTTCAGGAGATCTTCCCGACCCAGGGATGGAACCCTGGTCTCCCGCACTGCAGGCAGACGCTTTACCTGGAGCCACAGGAGGCGCCGTTCAGTTCAGTTCAGTCGCTCAGTCGTGTCTGCCTCTGTGACCCTGTGGGCTGCAGCACGCCAGGCTTCCCTGTCCATCACCAACTCCCGGAGCTCGCTCAAGCTCATGTCCCTTGAGTCGGTGATGCCATCCAGCCACCTCAACCTCTGTCTCTGGAGGTGCTGTACTCAGCCATAAAAAAGAACGAAACGATGCCTCTTGCAGCGAGATGGATGGACCTAGAGATTATCGTGCTAAGTAAGTCAGACAAACACAAATATCACATAATATCGCTTACATGTGAAATCTTAAAAAAATGATACTAATGAACTTATTTACAAAACAGAAATAGACTTACAGACATGGAAAATGGAACTTATGGTTACCAAAGGGGAAAAGGCAGGGAGGGATAAACTGGAAGCTCAGGATTATTAGTTATACACAATAATACATAAATAGATAAGCAACGAAGACCTAGTGTATAGCACAGGGAACCATATTCAATATCTTGTAGTAACCTATTATGGGAAAATTTGAAAAAGTGTATACACACACACACACACACACACACATATCTAACTAAAATACTTTGCTGTGGACCTGAAACTAACACAGCATTGTAAATCAACTGTGCCTCAATTCTTTTTTTTTTAAATAATCACATAAAGAAGCATTTATTTGAGGTTTAACATATAATCATACAAATAAAGTTTGTATAAACACACATCCGCACTGAGTCATAACACAGATAGCAAGAGACAAAGTCCAGCTCACTTTTCCTTTACTTGCTCCTCGTCTGTATATGTGATAAAGCAAAATCCTCTTCTTTCATTTGTTTTTGTATCCACAGGACTTTCAATATTTTCAATCTCTCCAAAGTCTCTAAAATATTCTTTCGGTTGTTCCTCCGAAGTATCTGGGCTCAATCCACCCATGAAAACCTTTTTTTTTTGGGGGGGGGTTCCTTCCCCTTTAAAGCTTTGGACCTTCTCAGTTCAGTTCAGTTCAGTTCAGTCACTCAGCCGTGTCTGACTCTTTCTGACCCCATGAATCGCAGCACGCCAGGCCTCCCCGTCCATCACCAACTCCCGGAGTTCACCCAGACTCACCTCCATCGAGTCAGTGATGCCATCCAGCCATCTCATCCTCTGTCGTCCCCTTCTCCTCCTGCCCCCAATCCCTCCTAGCATCAGGGTCTTTTCCAATGAGTCAACTCTTTGCATGAGGTGGCCAAAGTACTGGAGTTTCAGCTTTAGCATCAGTCCTTCCGATAAACACCTAGGACTGATCTTGTTCAGAATGGACTGGTTGGATCTCCTTGCAGTCCAAGGGACTATCAAGAGTCTTCTCCAACACCACAGTTCAAAAGCATCAAATCTTTGGCGCTCAGCTCTCTTCACAGTCCAACTCTCACATCCATACATGACCACTGGAAAAACCATAGGCTTGACTAGACGGACCTTTGTTGGCAAAGTAATGTCTCTGCTTTTGAATATGCTATCCAGGTTGGTCATCTAGGGTCTATCAATTTGCCATCCAGTTTGTGTTATTTCAGTTTCCAAACCTTATCAACACTAGCAGCATCCTTGAAAAGAACAAATCCAAATCCTCGTGATCTTCTAGTAACAGGATCTGTTTTAACCGTGCAGTCCACCACGTCCCCAAATCGAGACAAATAGTCAGATCTTTCCTGCTTGTAGCCCAGCTCCAGCCTCCAGTAAACACCTTGCCGGCATCCTGCTGGCCCCTGCCCGCGTTGGCCTTGGAGCCCTCTGCGAATTCCTCTCTGTTGCTGCACTGTTCACGACTTCCGTAGCGGCGGAGTTGTCGGCAGAGGGTGCTGGCGCCCAGTCTGCGTCCAGCGGCAGCGGCGGCGGAGCATTGTATGGAGCTGGATTTAAAATGGCAGTGGAAGAGCCTCAATTCTTTTTAAGTAATTAAATTCCAGGTCCTCCCAAGATGCCCAGGTTTTCTCCACTCCCTTCCTTTCATGGACCCTCCACTTGGAATGCCCTCCTGTTACCCCCAGAAACTGGGTTCACCTCTTAGTGGGTATCGAGCCAAACCAATCAAATCAAAAAGTGGGAGAATGATTTATTATCTGCCGCGAGTAAGGAGAACTTCGGGGGTACTTCCCAAAGCAGTGTATCCCAGGACAGCAAAATGGGGGAAGTTTCAAGCTGCGGGAGCACACACGCTCGTGAAAAGGCTTGTGCACAGAGGAATGGAGCATAGCACTGGGGCAGCGTCATCCCAGGCTGACAGAGGCCAGGGTCTTGGCTGACTGAAGCCAGCAAAGATCAACATCGTCAGTGGTCTGGCAGCCAGTTAGTCTGGGGGCCAGTTGTCCAAGGGGGTTTGGACCCTGTTCGACAGCTCAGAGAGTATGCGTCAGACTATTCTTTATCTCGGAAACAGAACTGGCAGTCTCTATGACTGATGTGAGGCTTCCCTGGAGGCTCAGCAGTACAGAATCTGCCTGATATGTTGAAGACTGCCTGCTATGCAGGAGGTCAGGATTCATTCCCTAGGTTAGGAAGGTCCTCTGGAGAAGCAAGTGGCCACCCACTCCAGTATTCTTGCCTGGGAAATCCCATGGACAGAGGAGCCTGGAGCGCTACAGCCCATGGGGTCGCAGAGTCAGACACGACGTACAGACTAAACTGCCAGGACTGACGCGTTATCTCCGGTTAAATTGTTAAATTACTTCCCTGGCCTGGTAATAGCTGTTTGCTCTCACGTGCTCTTGTTTCCTTAAAGTCATTCACTCCCGAGGCCTGCTCTTCCTCACAGGCCAGCGCTGTGGCCAGGCTGAGATGGCAACACGGCCTAGGCCTACAGTGGCTTCTCTCATGTCAAGAAAGCTACGCTTGGCTCTCTTCCCTGGGGCACTGCCTCTCAGGCACGGTCCACCATCCTCACCAGACGTGGCTTGCGCGGCTCCGCCTCGAAGCACCAAAGCACCCCCGTGGGTGCCTCTACCTGACCCCAGAAGCTGCTCGAGGCCGCCGTCTGGTTCCCACTCTTTGCGTGCCCCCAGTCTCCCCGCTGGGAGAGCTGCCCTAGCACATTGGCTGTATTCAGGTTTGCTTGTTTACTAGAATACAGCAGGTCGGGAGAGAGAGCAGGTACACAGACATCTCTAATAGCAGAACCAGTGCGGGGGGGAGAAGCGGGTGCAGTTTAAAGTTGGTGTTGAGGTGTAGGCACTCGCTAGAGGGCGGGGGGAAGGTTTGGGGAGGCGGGAACACCTGTGGCTCCCTGGGCAGGAGTGGGCTTGGGAGGGGGTATCTAGGCTTCCTGACAGAGACATGTACGGTGGGGTGCCAGCCAAGGCAAATTTCCAGAGTTCATAATGACAGTGAAGGCTCAACACCGAGGCAGGTGACACAGAAACAAGCTAAGGTGTCAGCCAGACACAGTCTCGAGTTTTGAACTGTTTCTTCTTTCCGTGAAGCTGAGGGGAAAACGCCCTTGTGGGGGTCAACCCAGGATGAGAGATCAGATCTCTGACCCATCTATAGCCCCCAGCAGTCTCCCGTCCCTGCTAGGGCCGCCCTAGCTGCACTGATGCTGAAGCTGAAACTTCAGTGCCTTGTCCACCTGATGTGAAGAAATGACTCATTTGAAAAGACCCTGATGTTGGGAAACAGTGGAAACAATGGAAACAGTGAGAGACTTTATTTTCTTTGGCTCCAAAATCACTGCAGATGGTGACTGCAGCCATGAAATTAAAAGATGCTTGCTCCTTGGAAGAAAAGCTATGACCAACCTAGACAGCATATTAAAAAGCAGACACATTACTTTGCCAACAAAGGTCCGTCTAGTCAAAGCTATGGCTTTTCCAGTAGTCATGTATGGATGAGACAGGTGGACTATGAAGAAGGCTGTGCGCTGAAGAACTGATGCTTTTGAACTGTGCTGTTGGAGAAGACTCTTGAGAGTCCCTTGGACTGCAAGGAGATCCAACCAGTCCATCCTGAAGGAAATCAGTCCTGAATATTCACTGGAAGGGCTGATGCTGACGTTGAAGCTCCAATACTTTGGCCACCTGATGCAAAGAGCTGACTCACTGGAAAAGATCCTGATGCTGGGGAAGATTGAAGGCGGGAGGAGAAGGGGACAAAAGAGGATGAGATGGTTGGATGGCATCACTGACTCAATGGAATGAGTTTTAGTAAGCTCCGGGAGTTGGTGATGGACAGGGAGGCCTGGCGTGCTGCAGTCCGTGGGTTGGCAAAGAGTCGGACAGGACTAAGCGACTGAACTGAACTGAGCCACACTCAGCCCCAGAGGCGCCGGGAGACTCCAGGCCGTGGTCGGGTTGCCTAGAAAACGCCCCGGCGCCGTGCCTCCGCAGGGCGCCTCGGGCCTTGTAGTCCGCCCGCTGCCTCCTTTTGGGCCGGCCGCCCGGGGAGGGACTACAACTCCCACGAGGCAGCGCGGCGGGCCCTGGTGGGCGGGGCGAGCCCGGTGGGCGGGGCGCGACCTTTTCTTTCCCGCAGCTCCCGGGGCTCTGCGTCTAGAGGCGGAAGATGGCGTCGCGGAGGCTCTTGTCTGGGCTGCGCGCGGTCCGGCAGCCGCCGCGCTGCTGCTGCTGCTGCTCCTCGGGCCGTGGGCTGTTGCAGGCCATGCCGGGAAGTACTCGCGGGAGAAGAACGAGCCCGCGCCGCCCTCGAAGCGCGAGCCCGCGGCGGAGTTCCGCATGGAGAAGCTGAACCAGCTGTGGGAGAAGGCCCAGCGGGTAAGCGGCGGCCAGCTCCCTCCACCTCGGGGCTCCGCGGGCCGGGGCGTCCTCTGATCGTGGGGTCCGCGGAGCGCAGGCCCGGTCTCCAGTCTCGAGGGTCCGCGGGGCGTCCTCTGATCCTGGGGTCCGCGGGGCGCAGCCCCGGGTCTCTTCTCTCTCGGGGGTCGGCAGGGCGTCCTCTGATCCTGGGGTCCGCAGAGCCCGGGCCGGGGTCTCTTCCGTCTCGGGGGTCTGCTGGCCGGGGCCTCGAGCCTTTGACAGCCTCAGACTCGCTCGCACATACAGGTGAGAGTTGCTCTTACTACGTTGCCTGTACTCTTCATCAGGGAACAGGGACCCTGGCCTGGTGATAACAGGTGAAGACAGGAGGCCTTGGCCTGGGCAGAGGGGCTGCCCGGTCAGTTTGAGGCCGAGATTCCCTCCCAGCGGGCAGGCCCAGGTCTCCTGCCTTGCAGGTTTTTGCCTTTTCTACATTGTGTTTCCCTATATGGAGAAACAAGAAAATGGGTGATGCTGGTCATGAGGACAAGTCAGGGATACAGAAATCCTGGAAGCAGACAGGTTCTTAATAAATTGGGTGAGAGGATGTGGTGAGAAGGGAACGGCTACCCACTCCGGTATTCTGGCCTGGAGAATTTGCAAAGAGTGGGACACGACTGAGCGACTCACTTTCACATGTGGTGGGAGGATAACACCTGAAACTTAAGACTCAAGTGAACTGAATGCGACCTTCCTCGAAGCCCAGAGGGCAAAGGACGCCCCTAAGGTCACTCCGCCTGGAGGCAGCTTGCCAGCAGCTTCCTCATTAACATAACAGTCCCTGCTGTTTCAGGCGGGGTGTTTTTCGAGAAATGAGTATTTACAAGTTTCCCCCAGCCTCTGGGCCTCCTGTCTTCATCTCTCAAATGGAGTCTCATCAGCTCCAGTCTTCCAGTTTTAAGCATTCCTGAGTCCTTGAAAGAGAGCCAAGTGAGGACTAAGTTTTGGAAAAGAAAAGAAACTGAGGGGGAAGAAAGGTGGGGGAGGAATGGGACAGAGCCACCTGCGGGGCGGTCAGGGCCCAGTAGATACCCCCAGGCCCTTAGCTTCCAGGCCCCGCACTGTTCCTTGGCCAGTGCCCTTGAGGATTCAGCTCGGGGTCCCTAGCTGTCAGGGCCACTGTCTGCGCAGCCTGCCTGGTGAGAGAGCACTCTGGGTTGGAGAGGCTGGAGGGCTTCCTGGAAGAAGGGGCGCTTGTGCCCGCGAACCTGCCCAGAGCCCTCCTGCCCGCAGGGCCGTGCTGGTCAGCCCCGTCTTGTCTGTCCAGACGCCGCTTTGCATCTGCCAGCCTCCTCACGCCTCCTGGCCGTCGCCCGCCCTCCAGCTGCGCCTCAGTGACCCTCCCCGCCCCCGTGTGCAGTCCACTGCTGACCTGGTCAGTCTCAGGTCACAGCTGTCTGAGAGGGCCTCCTCTGTTCTCTGGAAACCCCAGCACTGCGGGCCGGCCTTGGCCTAGATGTCTTTCCTGGGCCTCTCGGCCCTGAAACTCTCGAACTGCATGTACAGGTGTTTTCTGCTGAACGAAGCACACAGGTCTTCAGGGTGGGGTTCATGCCCGGTGGCATCATGTTTTGGCTCCCTGAGCAGACCTGTGGAATACAAGCTGGCCTGTCCCAGCCTTCCTAGCCGGTGAAGCTTCCAGAAGCTCCTCGGGTGGTGGCAGGAGCCCGCAAGGGGGCCTGTGTCCCAGGGTCAGCACTCCCTGCCCAGAGCCGAGCCCAGACAGGAGGCAGGGCCAGCATGAGGCACTTTTGATTCTTAGCCTTTTGGTTTTGTTCTTGGGATAATTTGGTCTCTGAAAACATCAAGACTTTGGCCACCTGACGCAAAGGACTGACTCCTTAGAAAAGACCCTGATGCTGGGAAAGACTGAAGGCGGGAGAAGGGGACGATAGAGGATGAGACAGTTGGAGGGCATCACCGACTCTATGGACATGAGTTTGAGTCAACTCTGGAAGTTGGTGATGGACAGGGAGGCCTGGCGTGCTGCAGTCCATGGGGTCGTAAAGAGTCGGACACGACTGAGCGACTGAACTGACTGAAAACATCACGTTTCTTTTTTTCTAAACGTGAGGTGTGTCTTGCATGGCGTGTGCTCAGGGTGGGAGAAGGCGTCCACTGTCGTCTCTCGCCAGTCCTTCTGTGGGCCGGGGTGTGGCTCCTACCTCGGTCCAGGGTCGGCGTGCAGGGCTGTGGCTAGAGCTGACTGTGCGTGGACACTGGGTCCCAGGAGTTTTTTTTTTTGGTTGGTTGTTGATTTTGGCTTTTTGTTGTTTTGTTTTACCATTTTTGAGGTATGATTGACCTCTGAAAAGTTCTATGTCGTTAATTAGTTTGGAGATAAGTGTACAGGCCCACAAACACACCCACCACCTCCCAAATATTCTCCTGAGCTGTTTGTTTGTTATTATTTGCGGTAAGAACCTAAGATCGACACCCTCCCACCCCCCCCCACCCCCCCCACCCCCCACTTAGGCAAATTTTTAAATGGGATTCCCATGTGGCTCAGTGGTGAAGAGTCGCCTGCCTTGCCGGAGACCCAGGTTCAATCCCTGGGTTGGGAAGATCCCTGGAGAAGGGCATGGCAACCCAGTCCAGAATTCTTGCCTGGAGAATCCCATGGACAGAGAAGCCTGGAGGGCTACAGTCCACGGGTCACAAGGAGTTGCACACAGCTGAGTGACTAAACAGCAGATAGGTACAGTCTGGTTGCCAGGGTCACGCTGAGCAGCGAGACGCACGGCTGACTCTGCGCCCTTCGACCAGCCCTTCATTCACTCTCGTCTGCCTCTTGTCCACTCTCCGCCCCTCGTGTTAAGCACTGTTGTGGAGAAGTGTTTGCAGATACGTCTGGCTTATCTCCCCAGCGCCTGTGTCTTCACAGAGGGCCAGTTCCCCTTCTGTTTTGAGGCTCGTAGTCCGCTGTGTGTCTGTCCCGAATTTTCCTTACCTCGATGGACATCTTGGTTGAGCTGTTCCCGTGTCTTGGCGTTGTGACTGGTGCTGCAGGAAGCTTGGGAGCACCGGTCTTTCTTGGAGATTCTGGCTTCAGGCCCTCTGGGTCAGTGCCCGGCGGGGGTTGCTGGGTCGCACCGCACCTCTGTCTCCGTTTCTGAGGCGCCTCCTCGCTGTTTGCCTCGGCAGCTGTGCCCGTTTGCATCCCACCAGTCGCCCGCAGGGGCTCCCTTTGTTACCCCCCAGCAGGGGCTGCTTTCCATTCTCCAGAGTAACCGACCTGTAACCGGCGCGAGGCGGTCTCTCGTGGGGTTTCCATTCCTCCCGATGATCTGCGATCTGGAGGGTCTGTTCATGTCCCTCTTGGCCATTCATGTGTGGTGTTTGGAGAAATTTATATTCAAGTCCTTTGCCTGTTTAAGAATTAGGTTATTCTATTCAACAAGGAGTGGAAGCTCCAGGCAGAATAGCCGGGCAAGAAAAAGAAAAAAAAAAAAAAAAAGAAAGCATCCAGATCAGAAAGGAAGAGGTGAAAGGCTCTGTTTGCAGATGATGTGATTTTCATTTGTAGAAAACCTGAGCGCTGCCCAGTCACTAGATCTGCTCAGCAGCCTTGCCACGGTTACAGCGCACAGAAGCGACATGCAGGCCTTGCTGGCGCTTCCGTCACCAGCATCCAACTCTCTGAGAAGGAAATTACGCCCGCCCCCCTTCCAGTAGCAGCAGAAAGGGTCCAGTACCCAGGGACCTGCAGCCGTGTCCTCCAGGCAGGGTCTTGCCCTCCTGGGGCCTCTGACGGGAGCGGAGGCGAGGGCCCAACTGAGAGCACCTCCAGGGGGGCAGCCAGGACGCTGCCCAGTGTCTGCCCAGCCGGGCAGGCGGACAGCCAGGGAAGTCGGGGCGAGCGGGGCCCCGGCACCTCTGCCGCAAGTGCTCACCCTGCCTGGCAGCTTCAGTTTCCTCTCCACACCGTCTTCCTGCTCCCACTGAAGGTTCTAGCCCCGAGAGGTTTCCCTCCGCCTTCCTGCTCCTGTGTATGCGCAGGCACGCACACGCGTGTGCCTCCAAGCCCGGCCTCGTGAGGGTCCCCTTCCTGCAGGACACGCAGGCTGTATGGGGTCAGGTTCCAGCGCCCGTGCCTACCTGGGGTAGTGGGGCCCCCCCAGGGAGCCGACAGGGGGGCGCACAGAAGGGCTGCCTAGGGGGGCCCACACTGCAGCCCTCGGTCTTCACCGTGTCACCCTGCCCACGCTTCAAGGCTGCAGGTGTCTGCCAGGCGTGCTAATGCGTTGATTTTTAAAGTTGCACGTTTAACGGGCCTGACCACAGCCTTCACATGCTGGTTCTGGCTCAGAAGCGAGGAGGTGCCCTCGGCTGAGCCATAGCTGCCTCTGCCAGGAGCCGGAGGGCCCTTCTTAGCCCTGCAGCTCGTATCCAGGGAGGCCCAGCGCCCCTCCGTCAGCCCCCAGCACGGGCAGCGACCCTGGGGAGCCGTAGCTGTGTCTTGTTGTCTAACCGGAAGTGTTCCGTAAATATGACCTGTTCTCCAGTCCTTGCGGTTTGCCTTTCATCCGAGTTACACACGCAGGGAGAAGTTTCTCCGGCGAGCCCAGTGTCCGTGCGCCTGCGTCCCCGCGCCCAGGTGTGCACAGGCGCCCGGGGTCCAGGCCGGAGGGCAAGCTGGCCTGTCTCCCCAGCGCCTGTGCGCAGGCCGCCACCGCCCCGGAGACCGCCACCGCCGCAGGGCTCCCTGGGGACCCGGTGTCTGCCAAGGCTGGAGAGCGAGCCGGCCTGTCTGCCCAGCACCTATGCTCTCGGGCCGCTGACGCCCCGGGGCTCCCTGAGGACACGGTGTCCCCCGAGGCTGGAGGGTGGGTCTGGGGCCTAAGGGCCGGTGGGCTCCACGCTGCGCACAGAGGCCCCTTTGACATTCTCGTGCGGGAGCGCAAGCGGGATCTTGAGCGCCCAGGATCCCAGCTCCTCCTCCTGGCATCTCCTCTCCGAGGTCAGTTTCTTCCGGGCTGTCATTGGTCACAATGCAGCTGGGGGTCAGGCGTCCTCTCTTCTCCCGCAGCTCAATCTTCCTCCTCTGAAGCTGTCCGACCTCCACGCCGATCTGAAGATTCAAGAACGGGATGAATTCAAGTGGAAGAAGCTGAAGGCTGAGGGCCTGGATGAGGATGGGGAGGAAGAGGCGAAGCTGGTCCGCAGCCTCGGCGGTACCTCTCCTCGCTCCTCTCTCCTCTGGCCAAGGGCAGCAATCTCCCCGGCTTAGGCTCCAGCTTGTTGCTCCGACTTGGTCTGCGGGCAGGACGAGAGTCAGGACCGCCCCCGTGACCCTGAGCCCTGCAGGGCGGCCCTCGGCTCCAGGCGGGTGCCGCTGTCAGGCTGCCCTCAATGGGCCTTGGCCGGCGGGAGGGGGTCCAGGGCAAGGGCGTCTGGCCGAGCGAGCTCCTAGCGGCCAAAGCCCCGGGTCTGTCTGGTCCGGGAAGACGACGGGGCGGCCTGGAGTCACCTGGACGAGGAGGAGGGGTTTCCTGGGGTCTGTTCCTCCGGGAAGAGCAGAGCCCTCAGGGTGCACGGCTGTGCCCAGGCAGGCTGCCCTGTTTGTCTGGGTGACACTGGTCTCTGTGGGCGCCCAGGTGACCTGGCAGGAGACCCAGCTGGCCTGGAGAGCCGGGGCCTGAGCTGGGCCTGCCGATCTGGGGGTGGTGTTCCCTGAGCGGCCGGCCATGTTCTGGGTGTGGCCCCAAAACCCCACATCCCACCCACCCCCCCAGCCGACCCAGCCCCTTTACAAGGCAGATGCCACACCTAGGTGTCCACGTAGTGTGGCATCCAGACCAGGACCCAGTGGTGGTGGCCAGGTCTGCCCTGCGCCCTGCAGACGGTGGTCACCCGTGCCTGGCGTCTCGGGGAGCTGGCGTGGAGGGCTGGCCTGGCGGCTGGGCTGACAGCAGACCCGCCCCCCGAACAGGCTGCACCTCCTGTGGGTCTGGCTCCCGTTGCTGGGTGAAGGGCTTCTGTAGTTTAGGGAGAGGGTCACGCATGGGTTCTTAATGTTTCAAAAACCACAGGCTGGACACCAGGAGCATAGCCTCTCCACGGCTCACTCAAGGCCCCTGTGGGCTGAGCCCCCAGGCAGGGTAGACAGGGCAGTTTAGCCCCACGTGGTGACCTCAGGCTGCACGGGGCCCAGGGTGCCTCCAGCAGCAGGCGGCGCCCAAGGCCAGGAGCTGGGTTCGGGGGCTGCACAGGGGGCTGCGGGCCCCTTGAGGACCACGAGTATCCAGTGCTCATGGGGTCAGGCCCAGAGGAGGGGCTGGGGGTCAGAGGCCAGCTAGCCTCGGCTTCAATGAGGACGCCGGGAATGGAAGGCAGGGGAGAGGAAGCCCAGGCCCCTGGGAAGCCCTGGAGTGAAGCCTGGAGGGCGGGTCCTGTCTACAGCCTGGGCGCCCCATCCCTCTGAGCAGCAAGGGGGGGGCGGGGGAGGGGGGGCGCCGATGGTTGATGGGAGTGGGCGGAGACACCGGGAGGGGCATCCAGGGGTCGAGGGCCGACCCAGCAGCCCAGCCCCGCTTTGGAGAGAGCTGCCTCCAGACCTCCCCAGGCACCCTCCTGCGCTGTGTGGAGACAGCGGCACGGAGATGCAGGTCCCTGTGTGATGAGGAGGCCATTGGTGGGCGCTGCGTTCTGGGAGCTCTGGAGAAACGTCAGCCGGTCGCTGGCCTGCAGTGACCAGCCAGCAGCGGCTAAGCCAGTGTCCCCCGGCTCCACTGCCATTAGTAACTTTACTTTGGAAGCTGTTGACAGCAAGATCCCGCCTTTAGAAATCTCCAGATAAAGACATGGGTGGTGGGGGGGTCTGCCCCTGCCCATGCGGCCTGTCCACTTCCACCCCAGCTGGAGCTTGCCCCTCGACAGGCGAACCTGTGCAGCTGGTCCCGAAGGCCTGTGCGCGGCTCTCCACCCAGAGCAGGGGGTGGAGGGTCGGCCGAAAGCCACGCGGGGGTTGCGGGGAGCCTCGGGTCCCCGCTTCTTCCCCAGGTCCTGGGCAGGTGGAGGAGGGTGCAGCCCCCAGACCACCACCCTGACCCCGCCCTGCTCCCTTCTAGTCATCCTGGCTAAGTACGGTCTGGACGGCAGGAAGGACTCGCGGGTCGTGAGCAGCAACTTCGTCGACCACGGCCCCGACGACGAGAGCCTGGAGGATCCCCGGCTGGAGAAGCTGTGGCACAAGGTACCCTCTGCCTCGAGAGCCACCCTCTGCCCTGGCGTCCTGCCCGGGGCGGCTGGCCTCACCCAGCAGGCGCTCCTCCCCGGCCCCGCTGGCCTGTAGTGTCGTGTCTGCCCCACCTGGAATGCTTGCTACTGTGAACAGGAGCTCGCAACGCGTGTCTGCACGGAGTGCCTTGTGGCATGTGCGGGCCTGAGCCGCGCGCGTTACCAAGCGTGCTCGCGAACCTGTGGTCGGAAACGCAGGCTCAGGGTGTCACGAGCGGCTCTTTTCACTTGGTGCCTGTACTGTCGACCTGTGAACAAGGCGTGTGACGGGGCCACTGACCGTTCCCTGCCCAGGGAGCATCCGCGTGTAACTGGGAGTCAGCCCTCTGCGGAGGCAGCCAACTGCCGATCGCGTAGTGGTGCAGTGCTTTTCTGAAAATGACCTGCACGTAAATGGGCCCCCGCGGGTCAGACCCGTGTTCGGGGTCATCTGTGTGTGATCTGCGATTGGATTCTGTGGATGGTTTCTGTGAGCGTGGCCGGGGTCGGGGAGCCGTGGGGGGCTTCTCTCGCTTGCTGGTTCCTCTCTGGGACCCGCCATCCTTGGTCTTTAGGGGTGGGGGCGGGGAGGGGGGAGGCTTCCTCGGGGTTGAGCTCAGGATCCGTTCTTCCCTCATTTGTCTGCACCCTGCACCCCCACCCCTGGGCAAGTGGGGCGATGCCCTGGGGAGTGGCCAGGACTGCCCCTGGCCCCGACCCCGGCCCAGGGTCCTGCTGGGGTCCATCCTCATGCCCAGCTCACTGGGTGGTCTCCCCGCCATCCGCCCTGGAGGCAGTCAGGTCTGGGCTCCTGCTCTGCCCCGCAGTAACGTGGGTAAAGGCTGAACACCGGGCCTGCTGGCTCGGGTGATCACGCACCCCGGGGCGCTCACCGGAGGCGCTGCCCTTCCAGGCGAAGACCTCCGGGAAGTTCTCCAGCGAAGAGCTGGACAAGCTGTGGCGGGAGCTGCAGCACCACAAGGAGAAGGTGCAGGAGTACCACGCACTGCTGGAGACCCTGGGCGGGACCGGAGGTGCTCCCTGCGGCGGCCGGGCCCAGAATGTTCCAGAACAGGGCGCGGGGGGGGGGGGGGCCCACGCCCTCAGGAGCGGGACCAGAGGTGCTCCCCGCGGCAGCCCGGGACCAGAGCCTTCCAGAACAGGGCGAGGGGCGGGGGGGGGGGGGGAGGCCACGCCCTCAGGGGCGGGACCAGAGGTGCTCCCCGCGGCAGTCCTGGGCCCAGAATGTTCCAGAACACGGCTCGGGGCGGGGCGCGGCTCCATGCCCTCAGGCCTCCCGGCTTCCGAGCAGGAACGTCAGCGTCTCGGGCCCCATCGGGTGCTCAGACGGACCGGTGCTTTGATGCCGGCCACCTCTCCTGTCGCCTCGGGGGTGGCCCCCCAAGGGGTGGTGGTCTCGGGGCCCACCTTGGAGTCAGCAGGGCCGGGCGCAGAGTCCCAGGCCGGCCCCTCACAGGCCCCCCGGCCTGGCTCCAACAGAAAGCCACGAGAATGCCATCGGGCCGGTGGACCTGAGTGGCGTGCAGGCGGAGGCGCTGGCGAGCAGGCACGCGGAGCTGAAGGACCGGCTGCGGAGCATCGGCCAGGGCTTCGACCGGCTGCGCAGGGTCAGCCACCAGGGCTACGGCGCCGAGACTGGTGAGCCACCACCCAGCTGTGACACCTGTCCTGGCTCCCCCACCCTCCGTTTACCGAGCGCTGACCGCGGGGCGGCCACTGCTGTTCGCCCAGGGGCACGTCGAGGCCGCGAGACGGGCTCCCTGCTCCTCAGCCCAACCCGGGCGCCCTGGGCTCGCTCAGCCCGCCGTGGTGGGGCGCCTGGACCATTGTGCCGACCTGCTGAGTTTCCGGGGACCAGGGACCCCCGCGGGCCTGGCCGTGTGGAGGGGTGGGGCCGAGGCTGGCCTCAGTGCCTCAGCCCCTGCCCTCCGGGGGCCGCACACCTAGACCGAGGCTCCTCCTGTTGGAGTTCTTCCTGCAGCCCCGGGCGACAGGAGAGGTCTGCGGGGGGTGTGGGGGGTTTGCCAGCCGCGTGGCCCGTGTGCTCCCAGCCTTCTCCAGGGCTGGAGGGAGGCGGCTGACGAGCGCTGACTAAAGGGTCTCCTCTGTTTGGTTTCCATTGCTCCGGAGCTGTGAGGACAGGTAG
The DNA here is from genome assembly GCF_001704415.2 of Capra hircus. Taxonomy (NCBI): domain Eukaryota; kingdom Metazoa; phylum Chordata; class Mammalia; order Artiodactyla; family Bovidae; genus Capra; species Capra hircus. Next base: position 115,546,577 of record NC_030813.1, read on the forward strand.
CAGCCTGAGCCTCAGCCTAGAGCTGCGGGTGGGGGGACCCCGCAGAGTCAGAGGCATCCCCCAGCCTTGGAGTGCACCCTCTGCTCACTCGAGCAGCGGCTCCTGCGCCCTGGGGAGCGGCGGCCTGACCTGGGAGCTGCCGGCTAAGCGCGGGAGCAAGGAATGCTTCTGAAGGAGGCTGGCACACGCCTTGTGCCCTGCACAGGTGGCATGTGGGCCCCCGGGCGTCCCAGGCAGGAGTCACAGCCCGTCTTCATTCCCATGCAGAGTTCATGGAGCCCCGGGTGCTGGACCTCTGGGACATGGCCAAGTCAGCCAACTTCACCGAGAAGGAACTGGAGTCCTTCCGGGTAAGGGTGGTGCCCCAGCCCCGTGGGGTGGCAGCATCTCCTTGGTGAACGCACTAAAGACTCGGAGAAGGCCCTCTTCTCCAACCAGAACAGACCAGCTTGTGCACAGGACCGTCTCCATTCGCCCCCCGCGGCCCCGAGTCCTGGTTGGTGGCCCGTGTGGGACAAAGCCGGCCTCCAGCGGCGGACACTGTGTTTCTAGGCTGAGTCTGGGGCTCACCGGGTGTGAAGAGTGGGCTCTTAGGACAAGTGGATTGGGAAGGTTATGGAGGCGCCCCTGAGGCCCTGCAGGGCCCATGCTGGGCCCAGAGGAAGGGAGGGTCTTGGGGTCACTCACCTCCACGTGGTCCTGTCGTGGCAGAGGCACCACAGGTCAGGGGTCAGGGAAGGGCACGGGCCCTGGGGCTGTGAGGCTGCTGTTTCCCTGGACGGGAGCGCGGGGCGGGGTAGGCGCTGCGCTCTGGGGGCCTGCAGAGCCGAAGGTGGTGGGTGTGTGGGGGAGGCGTGTCGCGGAGGTTGAGTTGTTTCAATTTCATCCCAGGAGGAGCTCAAGCACTTTGAAGTTAAAATTGAAAAGCACAACCATTACCAGAAGCAGCTAGAAATTTCTCACCAGAAGCTGAAGCACGTGGAGAGCTTTGGGGACCAGGAGCACGTCGCCCGCAACAAGGAGCGGTACGCCCTGCTGGAGGAGAAGACCAAGGAGCTGGGCTACAAGGTGGGTGTGTGGCCGCCTGTCGGCCCCCCGCAGCTCACCCGCACCCACGGAGCTGGCGGGGGCTGCACAGCCCTGAGGGGTTCGGGGCTGGGCTGTGGGACAGGGGCCTCCCAGGCCTTCCCACCGCCCCCCCGACCCCGCCTCCGGGCCCTCCACCAGGTGACCAGCAAGAAGTTTGGTGTAGCTACACCCACGGGGGCGGCAGGCAGGACAGAGCCGGGCTCTTCCAGCCGCACAGCTGGGACGTGTGTCCCGCCCTTGGTCCTGAGTGACCTTCACCCCTGAGAGCTGCCCGGTGGCCCTGGGGGCTCCTGAGTGGCCACAGGAGCTGGCGGAGGAGCTTCGGGCCTGGGACATGTGGGTTCCACACTCGGTGCCACAGAAAACGGACCGCAGCAGGCGGCCTGCACAGGGTCACTCCCCATGTGCGGCCCCTCGGGGCTCGCGGATGCCCTCAGTGGGGTGACCTGAGAATCCGAGAGAACGTGCAGGACGTAGAGACCGAAGTCCCCTCGCTGGGGCACCTGACCCAGCAGGGCCTCCCGCTGGTCATCGGTGGTGGTCCCACAGTTCAGGGCACCTCCCAGGCACTGAGACGTGAAGGGCCCGTCTCCAGAGGGGGCTCGGGTTCAGGCTCAGTGAGGGAGCGAGGGGCAGGCGTCGTGGACCCTCCCCGGAGCCAGCGGCACAGGCATGGGCATCACTGTGGGTGCACCGGGGAGCCCAGGCCCGCAGCGGGATCTGCAGGGACTCCTCTGTGCCTCCTGTACAGGGCGCCCTCCCTGTTCAGGGTAAGTTGGAGGGGGAGGATAGGAAAATACCAGAATGGAGGGGACGACCGGGGAGAAGCCAGACCCCGCTGTGACGAGAGGAAGAAGAGAGAAGCTTCAGCAACGGTGCTCTGTGGAAGCCCCAGCTGCTGCCCTGCTCCAGGGCCCCGCCAGCCCAGGGGGCTCCTCCCCGCGGGCTCTGTGTGCCCGGGGAGCAGGGCAGAGCCAGGCCCTGGGAGGCCGCTGAGGCCCCCGCCGCTGTGATGAGGACAGAGCCCGAGGAGCCAGGGTCGGGCTGGGTCTTCATTCACTGCCTGTCGTCGGCGTCGTGGTTTTTTGCTGCACCCTGAGACCACAGAGCTTGAAACTCGGGTTAAACTACAAGGGGGGGAAATTGCAAAAGCCGTAACACAGAGGCTACACAGGAGGCTCCTAAGCAATCGGTGGATCACTGAAGAAACGGAGGAAGAAATCAGAAGTGGCCTGGAGAAGATGACCTTCCCAAGGCCCAAACTTAGGGGACGCCCAGAAACAGCTCCAGGAGGGCGGCTTGCAGCCACATAAGCCCACCTCGGGGACGGAACAAGCAACCTGACCTTACACTTGAACCAGAGAAAGAGCAGACAAACCCAGAGTCAGCAGAGGGCTGGAGTGAAGGCCAGAGCAGATGCGGATGAAGGGGAGAAAGGCGACTAAAAAATCAGTAAGGGTCAATGAAACGAAGAGCTGGTTTTCCCGAAAAGATAGAGAATTTCCTGGGGGCTCGGGCGTGTGCCCGCAGTGCAGGAGACCCGGGTGCCATCCCTGGGTCAGGAAGATCCCCAGAGAAGGAAACGGCAAGCCACTCCAGTATTCTTGCCTGGAGAATCCCATGGACGGAGGAGCCTGATGGGCTACAGTCCATGGGGTCGCAAAGAGTCAGACACAACTGAGGGGCCTTACTTTCAAACAGAATTGATAAACCTTTAGCCAAACTCATAAGGAAACAAGAAGTGAGGATTCTGGGGTGGGGAGAGAGGCCACTCATGGGGTTCCCCAGAGGCTGTTTCTGGTTAATGAGCCGCTCCGATAGTTTATCTGATGAGTTATGGATGGGGGCCGGGGGAGGAGGCGCTTGGAAAGCAAACTGCCAAGCTCCGACTCTGCCGCGGTAGGCTGAGTATCGGGTCGTGCGCAGCTCTCCTGTGTGACCGGCCTGCGCTGTTTCTGCAGGTGAAGAAGCACATGCAGGACCTGTCCAGCCGCATCTCCAGGGCCCGTCACAACGAGCTCTGAGGCCACGGCGAGCTCCGAGGCTCCGCAGCGCAGCCAGCCGCACGGAGGAGTCGGCGGTGGCCTGGGCTTCCCGAAGAGGGGCCCAGGCCCTCAGGAGTCACTTGTCTGCCCCCAGAACCTCAGGGAAGGTGTAGAGGGGACTGGTCAGGAGGGGCCATAGCCGGAAGGGCGGACGAACTGCCGCGGGTGCCCCGGGGCCAGGAGGAGGAGCTCCACGAGCCCGCGCCCCCTGCCTGACAGCCAGCCGCCTGCTGTGTCCAGAACGCAATTCCCAGCTGCCCGTGGAGTGGTGGCCACTGTGCTACAAGGCTACGGTTTGCACCGAAATCCTATGACTCTGCCACTGGAAATGCTGTGTACAGGGGTCCTTACAAATACGTGACAGTATTTAATTAAACCTCGCGGTCACAGCTGTCACTGGCCCCGCCTCACTCCGTCTGCTGGGCCTGGAGACTCCAGGCCCTTCTCCCGCCCCCTCCCCGCGCCCCCAGTCTCTGTGGTGGGAGATACAGGAGGGCTGGTGGGCTTGGCTGGGCCTCTCTGGCTTGGCGCTGAATTCCCAGGGTGGCGGAGCAGCACCCTGGCCTCTGACATGAGGTCCTACCCCTGTGGGTCGGGGTTGTGAGGGAGCCCAACAGTCTACACGGCTCACCGAGCGCTCCGGACTGTTCCCTGGCCCCTCTGCCAAGGGCCCAGGGCCCCAGACACTCTGCTGGGTGCCGTGTCCTGCTCCCGGCCACGTCTGACTCGCTGTCATCACTGGCACCCCAGGGGCAGATGCCCTGTTAGCTGGTCTTAGAAGGAAGGCCAAGGCAGCCATCCCGGACCGTCAAGGCGCCGGGAAGAGCAGGGAGGGGGCCCCGTTGTAGGAGGTCCCCCCCACCCCCAGGTAGCTGGGCCTGGCTGTTCAGCCCCAGAGACCCACCCGGGCCCTCACATCACGTCTGCCCCCCACTTTGCCCACTGCCGTGTCCCTCCCAGCCGTAGCCAGGCCGCGGGCAGGGCTGTGGCCGCTGCATTGGGACAGCCAACTGAGGACAAAGGAGGACCTTTGGCTTCCAGGGTGGAGCCCAGGCATCCAGGGTGCTCAGGGGCTGAGGGGGGTCAGAGCCCCCAGCCACAAACTCAGGGACTGAGACGCTCTCTGCAGGAACCTCCTGGCCCTCGTGGGCTCGCAGTTGGGGATGGTGCAGGGTCCGCCCAGGATATGGGCGCTACGGGGACTCAGTGTACCGTCAGAGGAGCCGAGAGCCTGGAGGCTGCTCCTGGGCTCAGACGTGCCAGAGGAGCACCGGGCCCTCCCGTCGCTGTTGCCCTGGAGGCCGTGGGTGAGGTGAAGGCCCTGGTCGGACAGCGGCTGCTCTGTGCAACCGTGGCTTCGCGATGACCATCTGGGGCAGACAGTGTTCATACCGAGCAAAGAATGTGCCTGCGGCTCGGCGGGCTCCCCACGAGTGCCGGGGACCCGTGCCAGCTCACCAAGTGCAGGGCCCCCCAGCACTCCTTTCCTAAAGCAAGCCACTTAGGGTGTCCCCAAAACCTCCATGTTGGAACCTAACCCCCAAGGTGATGGTACCCAGAGGCGGGGCCTTGGGGAGGTGATCAGGTCACAAGGTGGGGTCCTTATGAAGGGCAACAGTGCCTTTACAGGAGAGACCTCGGGGAGCACCCTGGTCTCCTCCAACGTGAGAACACAGTGAGGAAGAGGAGGCTGGCCCCACCAGACCTCCCGCAGCTGACCTCTCCTTCCAATCTCCAGAACTGGAAGTAAATGCTGTTTAAGCGCTGCCCCCGCCCCCCCTCCCCCCATGGGGTTTTTCGGTTACAGTGGGCCTGCATCACGGTGACACTTCGCTCCTCCCGACACCCAGCTCTCGGACCCGGGCCCTGGCCAAGGGTGCTCGCGTGTGAGCCCACAGAAGGCTACCGGGCCGGGCCCATCCCCACACCCAGCTCCTTACTTGCCTCTCTCGGGCTTTTCTCAGGTGCTTTAAACATGTTCCTGCCGATGGATACTTAGAACCAGACGTGGAACAATGGACTGGTTCCAAACTGGGAAAGGAGTATGACAAGACCCGTTTATTAACTTACATGCCAAGTACATCATGCAAAATTCTGGGCTGGATGAAGCAGAAGCTGGAATCAAGGTTGCTGGGAGAGGTATCAATAATCTCAGATATGCAGATGGCACCACCCTTATGGCAGAAAGGGAAGAGGAACTAAAGAGCCTCTAGATGAAAGTGAAAGAGGAGAGTGAAAAAGCTGGTTTAAAACTCAACATTCAAAAAACGAAGATCATGGCATTTGGTCCCATCATTTCATGGGAAATAGATGGGGAAACAGTGGCTGACTTTATTTTTCTGGGCTCCCAAAATCACTGAATGGTGATTGCAGCCATGAAATTAAGATGCTTACTTCTTGGAAGGAAAGTTATGACCAACCTAGACAGCATATCGAAAAGCAGAGTTAGCACTTTTCTGACAAAGGTCCGTCTAGTCAAGGCTATGGTTTTTCCAGTGGTCATAAATGGATGTGAGAGTTGGACTGTGAAGAAGGCTGAGCGCCGAAGAATTGATGTTTTTGAACTGTGGTGTTGGAGAAGACTCTTGAGAGTCCCTTGGACTGCAAGGAGATCCAACCAGTCCATCCTAAAGGAAATCAGTCCTGAATATTCATTGGAAGGACTGATGCTGAACCTGAAACTCCAATACTTTGGCCACCTGATGCGAAGAGCTGACTCATTGGAAAAGACCCTGATGCTGGGTTAAGATTGAAGGCGGGAGGAGAACGGGACGACAGAGGATGAGATGGTTGGATGGCATCACTGACTCGACGGACAAGAGTTTGAGGAAACTCAGGAGATAGTGAAGGACAGGGAAGCCTGGCGTGCTGCAGTCCATGGGGTCACAAAGAGCCGGACACAACTTAGCAACAATAATGGTACTGGTATAGAAAGTGAAAGAAAGTGAAGTCGCTCGGTCGTGTCCAACTCTTTGCGACCCTGTGGACTGTAGCCCACCCGGCTCCCCCATCCATGGGATTCTCCACGCAAGAATACTGGAGTGGGTTGCCATTTCCTTCTCCAGGGGATCTTCCTGACATTGGAGGCAGACGCTTTAACCCCTGAGCCACCAGGGAGCCTGGTGTAAAACAGACACACAGATCAGTGGAACAGAACAGAGGTCAGAAACAGACCCCACTTAGGTGGTCAGTCAATTTGTGACAAAGGAGCCAAGAATGCACAGTGGGGCAAGGATCACCCCTTCGATAAATGGCGCTGGGAAAACTGGGCCACAGGTGGTGAGAGACGTGGGTTTGATCCCTGAGTCGGGAAGATTCCCCGGGGGAGAGCATGGCAAGCCACTCCAGTGTTCTTGCCTGGAGACAAGAGGAGCCTGGTGGGCACAGGCCACGGGGTCACAGAGTTGGATGCAAATGAAGCGAGTCAGCACACGTCTTACACCAGGTACAAAAATCAACTCAAAATGCATTAAAGAATGCCAGACTCGAAACCATAAAACTCCTAAAAGAAAACCCAGCCAGTAAGCTCCCTGACGTCGGTCTTGGTGATAATGTTTTGGACCTGACGCCAAAAGCAACAGTAAATAAGTGGGACTACACCAAACCAAAATGCTGCTGCACAGCAAGGGGGCCACTAACAGGGAAAAGACAGCCTGAGGATGGGAGGAGAGAGCGGCGAGCCACGCACCTGAGAAGGGGTTAATGTCCAAAACGTGTGAACTCGTATTACTCAGCAGTGAAAGAAGCAACAACAAGATGCTCAACATCACTAACCATTCACTTCAGCTCAGTCGCTCAGTCGTGTCTGACTCTTTGCGACCCCATGGACTGCAGCACGCCAGGCCGCCCTGTCCATCACCAACTCCCGGAGCTCACCCAGACTCACCTCCATCAAGTCGGTGATGCCATCCAGCCATCTCATCCTCGGTCATCCCCTTCTCCTCCTGCCCCCAATCCCTCCCAGCATCAGAGTCTTTTCCAATGAGTCAGCTCTTCGCATCAGGTGGCCAAAGTATTGGAGTTTCAGTTTTAGCATCAGTCCTTCCAAAGAACACCCAGGACTGATCTCCTTCAGAATGGACTGATTGGATCTCCTTGCAGTCCAAGGGACTCTCAAGAGTCTTCTCCAACACCACAGTTCAAAAGCATCAATTCTTCGGCGCTCAGCCCTCTTCACAGTCCAACTCTCACATCCATACATGACCACTGGAAAAACCATAACCTTGACTAGATGGACCTTTGTTGGCAAAGTAATGTCTCTGCTTTTCAACATGCTATCTAGGTTGGTCATAACTTTCCTTCCAAGGAGTAAGCATCTTTTAATTTCATGGCTGCAATCACCATCCAGTGATTTTTGGAGCCCCGAAAAATTAAGTCAGCCACTGTTTCCCCATCTATTTCCCATGAAATGATGGGACCAGATGCCATGATCTTCGTTTTTTGAATGTTGAGCTTTAAGCCAACTTTTTCACTCTCCTCTTACTCTTATGAAGAGGCTCTTTAGCTCCTCTTCAGTTTCTGCCATAAGGGTGGTGTCATCTGCATATCTGAGGTTATTGATGTTTTCTCCCAGCAATCTTGATTCCAGCTTGTGCTTCTTCCAGCCCAGCGTTTCTCATGATGTACTCTGCATATAAGTTAAATAAGCAGGGTGACAGTATACAGCCTTGACATACTCCTTTTCCTGTTTGGAACCAGCCTGTTGTTTCATGTCCAGTTCTAACTGTTGCTTCCTGACCTGCATACAGATTTCTCAAGAGGCAGGTCAGGTGGTCTGGTATTCCCATCTCTTTCAGAATTTTCCACAGTTTACTGTGATCCACACAGTCAAAGGCTTTGGCATAGTCACTAAAGCAGAAATAGATGTTTTTCTGGAACTCTTGCTTTTTCGATGATCCAATGGATGTTGGCAATTTGATCTCTGGTTCCTCTGCCTTTTCTAAAACCAGCTTGAACATCTGGAAGTTCATGGTTCACATATTGCTGAAGCCTGGCTTGGAGAATTTTGAGCATTACTTTGCTAGTGTGTGAAATGAGTGCAATTGTGTGGTAGTTTGAGCATTCTTTGGCATTGCCTTTCTTTGGGATTGGAATGAAAGCTGACCTTTTCTAGTCCTGTGGCCACTGCTGAGTTTTCCAAATTTGCTGGCATATTGAGTGCAGCACTTTCACAGCATCATCTTTCAAGATCTGAAATCGCTCCACTGGAATTCCATCACCTCCACTAGCTTTGTTTGTAGTGATGCTTTCTAAGGCCACTTGGCTTCACATTCCAGGATGTCTGGCTCTAGGTGAGTGATCACACCATCGTGATTATCTTGGTCGTGAAGATCTTTTTTGTACAGTTCTTCTGTGTATTCTTGCCACCTCTTCTTAATATCTTCTGCTTCTGTTAGGTTCATAGCATTTCTGTCCTCTATCAAGCCCATCTTTGCATGAAATGTTCCCTTGGTATCTCTAATTTTCTTGAAGAGATCTCTAGTCTTTCTCATACTGTTGTTTTCCTCTATTTCTTTGCATTGATCGCTAAAGAAGTCTTTCTTATCTCTTCTTGCTATTCTCTGGAACTTTGCCTTCAGATGCTTATATCTTTCCTTTTCTCCTTTGCTTTTCGCCTCTCTTCTTTTCACAGCTATTTGCAAGGCCTCCTCAGACAGCCATTTTGCTTTTTTGCATTTCTTTTCCGTGGGGATGGTCTTGATTCCCGTCTCCTGTACAATGTCAGGAACCTCCGTCCATAATTCATCAGGCACTCTGTCTATCAGATCTAGTTCCTTAAATCTATTTCTCACTCCCACTGTATAGTCATAAGGGATTTGATTTAGGTCATACCTGAATGGTCTAGTGGTTTTCCCTACTTTCTTCAATTTAAGGCTAACCATTGCTGCTGCTGCTAAGTCGCTTCAGTCGTGTCCGACTCTGTGCGACCCCAGAGACGGCAGCCCACCAGGCTCCCCCGTCCCTGGGATTCTCCAAGCAAGAACACTGGAGTGGGTTGCCATTTCCTTCTCCAGTGGGTGAAAGTGAAAAGTGAAAGTGAAGTCGCTCAGTCATGTCTGACTCCTAGCGACTCCATGGACTGCAGCTTACCAGGCTCCTCCGTCCATGGGATTTGCCAGGCAAGAGTACTGGAGTGGGGTGCCATTGCCTTCTCTGAAGGCAATGAGACAAGACCATGAGACGTCACCTGGCGCATATCACAAGCACTATTACTAAAAAAACAACAGGGTTTCCCTGACAGCTCAGGGGCAAAGAATCGGCCTGCCAATGCAGGAGATGGGTTCCATCCCTGGTCTGGGAAGATCCCACGTGCCACGCAGCAACTAAGACCGGCGGCCACAACGCCTGAGCCCCGCAACTACGGAAACCTGCGCTCCCAGGAGACGTGCTAAGCAACAGGGAAGCCACTGCAATGAGAAGTCCAGGCACCAGAAGCCGAGGGCAGCCCCTCCAGGGAGAAGTCCCTGCAGCAGAGAAGACCCGTGCAGCCAAAAATTTAAAAATAAAATCGTATAAAAGACAACAGATACCAAAGGCCGGCAAGGGTGTGGAGAAAGACCACCCTTGTGCACTGCTGTCAATGGGTGCAGCCTCCTAAGTGAAAGTCGCTCAGTCCATGTCCGACTCTTGCAACTATGCAGTCCAGAGGATTCTCCAGGCCAGAAACACTGGGAGCGGGTAGCCTTTCCCTTCTCCAGGGGGTCTGCCCAACCCAGGTCTCGTGCATTGCAGGCGGATTCTTCACCAGAGCCGCCAGGGAAGCTTAGTCCTAAGTGGAATAGTACTCGGCCATTAAGAAATGAAACCCTGCCATTGGTGACAACTTGGACTACCTAAGAGGGCATTGGACAGAGAGAAAGCCATATGGTCTCATATATATGTTCAATCTTAAAAAAAACTGAACGTGTGGAACAGATGAACCTGGTTGCCAGAGGTGAGAAAGAGACGAGGAAGCTGGCGATCCAAGAGGGATCAAGGCAGCTGTGCAGGTATGCAACGGATGTTGCAATTTGATTTCTGTTCCTCTGCCTTTTAAAACCAGCTTGAACATCTGGAAGTTCACGGTTCACGTATTGCTGAAGCCTGGCTTGGAGAATTTTGAGCATTACTTTACTGGTGTGTGAGATGAATGCAATTGTGCAGTAGTTTGAGCATTCTTTGGCATTGCCTTTCTTTGGGATTGGAATGAAAACTGACCTTTTCCAGTCCTGTGGCCACTGCTGAGTTTTCCAAATTGGCTGGCATATTGAGTGCAGCACTTTCACAGCATCATCTTTTAGGATTTGAAATAGCTCAACTGGAATTCCATCACCTCCACTAGCTTTGTTGGTAGTGATGCTTTCTAAGGCCCACTTGACTTCACATTCCAGGTTGTCTGGCTCTAGATGAGTGATCACACCATCGTGATTATCTGGGTGGTGAAGATCTTTTTTGTACAGTTCTTCTGTGTATTCTTGCCACTTCTTCTTAATATCTTCTGCTTTTGTTAGGTCCAGACCATTTCTGTCCTTTACTGAGCCCATCTTTGCATGAAATGTTCCCTTGGTATCTCTAATTTTCTTGAAGAGATCTCTAGTCTTTCCCATTCTGTTGTTTTTCCTCTGTTTCTTTGCATTGATCACTGAAGAAGGCTTTCTTATCTCTTCTTGCTATTCTTTGGAACTCTGCATTCAGATGCTTATATCTTTCCTTTTCTCCTTGGCTTTTTGCTTCACTTCTTTTCACAGCTATTTGTGAGGCCTCCTCAGACAGCCATTTTGCTTTTTTGCATTTCTTTTCCATGGGGATGGTCTTGATCCCTTCATGATTGTACATGTGCGAAGTGATGACATAGATTCTAAGGCACTAGATCTGATCAGATCTAGAGTGCCTGATGAACTATGGAATGAGATTCGTGACATTTGTACAGAAGACAGGGATCAAGACCATCCCCATGGAAAAGAAATGCAAAAAAGCAAAATGGCTGTCTGAGGAGGCCTCACAAATAGCTGTGAAAAGAAGTGAAGCAAAAAGCAAAGGAGAAAAGGAAAGATATAAGCATCTGAATGCAGAGTTCCAAAGAATAGCAAGAAGAGATAAGAAAGCCTTCTTCAGTGATCAATGCAAAGAAACAGAGGAAAACAACAGAATGGGAAAGACTAGAGATCTCTTCAAGAAAATTAGAGATACCAAGGGAACATTTCATGCAAAGATGGGCTCAGTAAAGGACAGAAATGGTCTGGACCTAACAAAAGCAGAAGATATTAAGAAGAAGTGGCAAGAATACACAGAAGAACTGTACAAAAAAGATCTTCACCACCCAGATAATCACGATGGTGTGATCACTCATCTAGAGCCAGACAACCTGGAATGTGAAGTCAAGTGGGCCTTAGAAAGCATCACTACCAACAAAGCTAGTGGAGGTGATGGAATTCCAGTTGAGCTATTTCAAATCCTAAAAGATGATGCTGTGAAAGTGCTGCACTCAATATGCCAGCCAATTTGGAAAAACTCAGCAGTGGCCACAGGACTGGAAAAGGTCAGTTTTCATTCCAATCCCAAAGAAAGGCAATGCCAAAGAATGCTCAAACTACTGCACAATTGCATTCATCTCACACACCAGTAAAGTAATGCTCAAAATTCTCCAAGCCAGGCTTCAGCAATACGTGAACCGTGAACTTCCAGATGTTCAAGCTGTATTTAGAAAAGGCAGAGGAACCAGAGATCAAATTGCCAACATCTGCTGGATCATGGAAAAAGCAAGGGAGTGCCAGAAAAACAACTATTTCTGCTTTATTGACTATGCCAAAGCCTTTGACTGTGTGGATCACAATAAACTGTGGAAAATTCTGAGAGAGATGGGAATACCAGACCACCTGACCTGCCTCTTGAGAAATCTGTATGCAGGTCAGGAAGCAACAGTTAGAACTGAACATGGAACAACAGACTGGTTCCAAATAGGAAAAGGAGTACGTCAAGGCTGTATATTGTCACCCTGCTTATTTAACTTCTATGCAGAGTACATCATGAGAAACGCTGGACTGGAAGAAACACAAGCTGGAATCAAGACTGCTGGGAGAAATATCAATCACCTCAGATATGCAGATGACACCATCCTTATGGCAGAAAGTGAAGAGGAACGAAAAAGCCTCTTGATGAAAGTGAAAGAGGAGAGTGAAAAAGTTGGCCTAAACTCAACATTCAGAAAATGAAGATCATGGCATCCGGTCCCATCACTTCATGGGAAATAGATGGGGAAACAGTGGAAACAGTGTCAGACTTTATTTTGGGGGGCTTCAAAATCACTGCAGATGGCGACTGCAGCCATGAAATTAAAAGATGCTTACTCATTGGAAGGAAAGTTATGACCAACCTAGACAGCATATTCAAAAGCAGAGACATTACTTTGCCGACTAAGGTCCGTCTAGTCAAGGCTATGGTTTTTCCTGTGTCATGTATGGATGTGAGAGTTGGACTGTGAAGAAGGCTGAGCACCAAAGAATTGATGTGTTTGAACTGTGATTGGAGAAGACTCTTGAGAGTCCCTTGGACTGCAAGGAGATCCAACCAATCCATTCTAAAGGAGATCAGCCCTGGGATTTCTTTGGAAGGAAATGATGCTGAAGCTGAAACTCCAGTACTTTTGGCCACCTCATGCGAAGAGGTGACTCATTGGAAAAGACTCTGATGCTGGGAGGGATTGGGGGCAGGAGGAGAAGAGGATGACAGAGGATGAGATGGCTGGATGGCATCACGGACTCGATGGACCCGAGTCTGTGTGAACTCCGGGAGTTGGTGATCGACAGGGAGGCCTGGCGTGCTGCGATTCATGGGTTTTCAAAGAGTCGGACACGACTGAGCAACTGAACTGATCTGAACTGTTAGAGTTGACTGCTGTTTCTGCATATAACCGCCCCCCCTACTCTGTCTCTAAATGCACTCACCCCCTGCTTGTCAGGGGGTCTGGGGAGTCAGCCTTTGGATAGATGTCCACCAGCCTCCTGCCCAGTTGCTGGCATCTGAAATAAAGCAAACTTTCATTTCCACCAACCTGGCCTGTTTACTGGCTTTTGTGCAGCGAGCAGCCGGGCCCCCGTGCATACCTTTCAGTGATATAACCACTGGACCACCAGGGAGCTCCCCCAGCTCTGTTTTAAGTGAGATTTCCCTTTGTTAATTTTCACACATCCCGGCACTGCCTTGCCTGCATCTTGGCCCAGTGACCATGAATAAAGGCATTAGTGGTCTCCATGGACTTGAGTCCTGCCCTCACATCACTCACACCAGCAGCAGGGTCCTTCACACAGGGTGGGCATGCAGTTCCAAAATCCTTAGTGGCGGCCTGCCTTCTGGAAGGGTTATACTTGACCTGCTAGCCTCAGCCAGGGCTCCCTAGAGCACAGAGCCTGTGGGAGGGCGGTTGAAAGCAGGCCGGGAGGGGCACACAAGGCTGTCCCCAGAGCTGGCACAGTGCCTGGCTTTCTGCCCAGTGATGCAGGTCGTCTCTGGGCTGCCTGTGAACAGCTTCACTTGGAGCAATCTGACCTGGTGAAGGGATGAGAAGCGAAACCCAGGACCTTCTTTCTCAGGCCTCTCATTGCCCAGTCATCAGCCTTGGAAGGCTGGAGTGGAGCCAGGACCCACGCCAGGGCGAGATCATCCTCTGGGCTGGGTGTAGGGTCTGTGCTGCAGAACTGTCTGGCTCAGCTGCCCAGCCTTTTGCGAGGCTGGCCTGGCCAATGCAGGCTGTCAGAGCTGCAGCTGTGCTCTCTGGACTGTCGCTCCCACCCCATTCAGGTGTTAAAACCCTGACCCCAGGCTGATGGTGTTGGGGGCGGTCCTTAGTGAGGTGATCGGGCCATGAGAGAGGAGTCCCCACGAGCAGGATTAGTGCCCTTACAGGAAGGGACGGGCTTCCCTGGAGGCTCAGCTGGTAAAGAATCTGCCTGCAACTGGGGAGACCTGAGTTCGATCTCTGGTTGGGAAGATTCCTGGAGGAGGCATGGCAACCCACTCCAGTATTCTTGCCTGGAGAATCCCATGGACAGAGGAGCTGGAGGGTTGCAATCCATGGGGTTGCAAAGAGTCCGACACCACTAAGCGACCAAGAACGGCACAGGAAGGGATATGAGCTTTTGTCCTCTCTCTCTGATCTCCACCTTCTGAGAAGACAGCTGTCTGTAAACCAGGGAGAGGGCCCTCAACAGACGCGGATCCGTCTGCACCTTGATCTTGGAACTTCAGGCTCCAAAAATGTGAGAAATAAACACTTGCTGTCTCAGCCCCCAGTCTGTGGTGTCTGTCATAACAGCCCCAGCTGACAAGTGGCACCTGGTGCTCCCTGCTGGCTCAGTGAACAGGTTGGCCAAGCGAATCTAGGCGTTTCTGGAAGATCATACATCCACCCCGCTAACTGCTACCCAATGATACTACAGACTGGTGGCCAGAAACAGCAGAGGTTTCTACCTCAGTTCTACCCTTTGGAGGGTAGAATTCTATGGTCAAGTCGTGCGCAAATCCATTGTCAGGTGAGGACTTGCTTCCTAATTCACAGACAGGTGTCTCTGGTCTGTATTCTCTTGTGGCCCATGGGGATGAGGGTGCTCTCTAGGGTCTCTCTTGTATGTGCCACTAATCTTGTTCACGGGACTCCATGTTCATGACCTCATCACCGCAAATACCGTCACATTCGGGGACAAGCTTCAACACGTGAATTTTGGGGGGATATGGTCCGTAGCTGTGCTGTTGTAGAGACCATTGGCCTCAGTGCCTGAAAGCTCACGCTTCCTGCCCTCTGCTGGGCAGAGCTCGTCCCTCCCACTGGTCAACACACTCCTGCCGACACAGGTCACATCCAGGATTCTGTCTGAGGAATTTCATTTGCAAATATAAGGGGAAGACATGTCCGACAACAAGCCAGGCAGTGCCAAGTTTACCCTTTGCTGCCGCTTTGGGAACACTGAAGGGAGGACGAAGCATCAGGTAAGATTTTCTGATTTTCTACCGTGAGTGAAAGGGCTTGAAGTGCGATGTCTGGTGTATTAATATCTGTCTGCGATGATTTATCCTACAAGCGAGGAGGCTCTGGCCAGGTTTGAGGCCAGCCTAACAACTGAGAGTCAAGGTCTGACCAGCCAGGAGTCCTGAGCTTAAATCTTTCCTACTCTTGGCTTGTACAGTAAATGCCCAGCCGACTGTTTCCTGCAAATGCTCTGGCAGGTCGCTATCAGGTCAGTGACTAGCGGTAATCGGAATTTCCAAAGGAGTGATTGCTGAGGAGGAAGACAACGGGATGTGGGAGGGACGGTAACCCTGGATGGTCCTCCTGGGAACAAGCCGGGTTCAGGAAGAGAGGAGGGAGCAGGTGCCCCTGGGACCTCCAGGACAGCGGGGTGGAGCTGGGCACCTGCTTGGCCTGCCTGCCCACTCCCTCTTGTTGGGGGACTAGGGGGTGGCTGAGTGCTGTTGGGGACACCACACTCCGTTCCGCTTCCCTTCCTCAAAAATAAAATGATGTCCCAGGCAGAATAGGGTCTGGTGAGCCTCAAGGTTGCGGAAGGCTGTCGAGAGGAGGGGGCGGGGACCCCGAGATGTGGGGCGCAGAAGTGTCAGCGCGCCTTCGGAAACCGGGTGGAGGGCGTAGGAGGGCACCCGGGGCGGGAGGGATACGGGCGGCGCTGGCTGGGGGGGGCGCAGGGCGTCTACAGCCAGAGCCGGACCCTCCACCTCGCGCGGGCAGCGGAAGTCCCGCCCCAGTTCTGGGGGGCGTCCCCGCCCCTCCAGATCTGCCCCTTCGGGCTCCGTCCTCGGTTTTTTCCACCTTCCTCCCTCATGCTGTCCACTGGACGCCCCATCCCCGCCCAGTAGACCGCGCACACCGGCCGCGTCCTGAGAGCCGCCCACAGCCTTGGAGGCCAAGCCCGCCCCACTCCCTTCCTGGAGGTCCAGCTCCTTCACGGACATGCCAAGGCCCCGCCCACCGCGACGCCCTACTCGACCTCTCCCTTCATTGGTCCAGACAAGGACAGCCCCGCCCACCAAGGATGGACCACCTCTTCAAAGGCCCCGCCCACAAGTCCCGCCCCCACTTCGACCACGCCCACGCAGGTTCCCCGCCCTCTCATCGGCCCCGCCCCTCCCGGCCCCGGGCTACGGCGGCTGTGGCCGTTGCGCGCGCTGGCGGAGCGGATCGCGGCCGGAGAGCGAGCGGCCGGTAGGTTGCAGGCCGGGCGCCGGCGCCCCGCCTCCGCTTTCTTTCTTCTGAGGGGCGCGCGCTCGCGGCCTCCGCGGCCCGCTCCGCCCGGCCGAGCGGAGAGTGCCGGGGGCGGCCGGCGCCTCGGGGTCCTACTCCTCCGGGCCGCCCGGCCGCCGCCGCCCTCCTTTTGTTCCCCAGCGCGACTCCGGCCGGGCGGAGGGGCGGCCGCGGGACCCGAGGGCTCGGGATCGAGGCAGGGCCGAGCGCGCGGGCCTGCGACGCCCACCGACGGCGGGCGCCGCGGGCCGAGTCCTCACGGGCTCCCGAGTTTCCTGTCCGACCTCCCGAGCGGCCGCATTGTCTGACCAGAGGCCGCCTCCCGAGACCCCAGCTCTGGGAATGCGGCGCCGCGACGCAGCCTTGTGCTGGCTTCCCGGTGCGGGCTCCGAGCTGCGGCCCAGGGCAGGGGCTGGGGACGCTGCGAGGCCCCGGAGCTGCGGGCGCAGGCGGGGTGGCCCGGAGTTTTGGGTGTGAGGAATGTGGCCGGAGATGGTGTGCAGAATGGTCCTGGAGTTGTGAGTGTGAACAGAAGATGGTCCTGGAGTTGTGGAGTGTAGAACCTGAAGTTGTGCCCGGAGTGGTAGACTGGAGTGGCCGGAGCTGCGGTGTAGAGGAGTGCCGGAGCTGCGGTGTAGACGGAATGGCCGGAGCTGGTGTCGGGAGTGGCCAGGAGCGGGTGTAGAGTGTGACAGAATGGCTGGAGCGCGGGTGTAGACGGAGTGGCCCGGAGGTGGGTGTAGAGGAGACAGAATGGCCTGGAGCTGCGGGTGTAGACGGAGTGGCCCAGAGCTGCGGGTGTAGACGAAGTGGCAGAGCTGCGGGTGTCGATGGGTGGCCAGGAGCCGGGGTGTAGAGTGTAGACAGAATGCTGGGCTGCGGTGTAGACGGAGTGGCCCGGAGCTGCGGGTGTAGACGGAGTGGCCTGGAGCTGCGGGTGTCGATGGAGTGGCCCAGGAGCCGTGGGTGTAGAGTGTAGACAGAATGGCCTGGAGCTGCGGGTGTAGACGGAGTGGCCCGGAGCTGCGGGTGTAGACGGAATGGCCTGGAGCTGCGGTGTCATGGAGTGGCCAGGAGCCGTGGGTGTAGAGTGTAGACAGAATGGCCCGGAGCTGCGGGTGTAGACGGAGTGGCCCGGAGCCGTGGGTGTAGAGTGTAGACAGAATGGCCTGGAGCTGCGGGTGTAGACGGAGTGGCCCAGAGCTGCGGGTGTAGACGAAGTGGCCTAGAGCTGTGGGTGTACAGTGTAGACGGAGTGGCCTGGAGCTGCGGGTGTAGACGGAGTGGCCCGGACCCGTGGGTGTAGAGTGTAGACACAATGGCCCGGAGCTGTGGGCGTAGATGGAGTGGCCCAGAGCTGCGGGTGTAGACGGAGTGGCCCGGAGCCGTGGGTATAGAGTGTAGACGGAGTGGCCGGGAGCTGCGGGTGCAGACAGAATGGCCTGGAGCTGTGGGTGTAGACGGAGTGGCCCAGAGCTGCGGGTGTAGACGGAATGCCCTGGAGTTGTGGGTGAAGACAGACCCTAGGGCAGGCGACCACGCTCTGTGCCTCGGCTTCCCTGTTGCAGAGCTGGGTTTGTAGCAGGACCTGCCTGTAACCATGGGGTTGCTCAGGATTGTGAGTGGATCTGAGTGGTCAGTGTCCATCAGTGTCACGTGCTGTGGTTAAAGGGCGCCTGTGAGGCCGTGGGACCCTCAGACGGATTGTGAGGCTGGCAGAGAGGGAACTGCTCCTCCGGAGACCCCCCACCCCAGGTCTGAGACAAGTGCCTGGATAGGCGTTGGGCAGCAGGCAATGAGCAAGAAGAGAGAAGGTGTTTAAAACCCTGCCTTAGGGACTCATCGTCGCAGTGGGACGTTTCATCAGAATGTCCTCCAACCCGGTGCTCTTGAGCCTAGAGGTCCTGGCTGTGGGTTGGAGACGCGGCCTGGGCCTCAGGGATGCTCCTCAGACGAGGACAAGCCCATTGCTGAGGTGTCCACCCCGGTGCTGGGTGACCGCCTCTGGGAGAGGGGAACGTGGGCTGGCGTGTGGAGCAGACCTGGGGCGGGGTGGGTGGTGGCATCCTGTGCGGGGTCAGGAGGTGAGCAGCGGTTGCTGGGTGGGCCGGCACCCCAGGCTTCAGGGCAGGCTCCTTTCCCCCTCTTCTAGGAGGAGGGCGTCCAGGAAAGGGCCAGCGACCAGGCAGAAGAGCAGCTGCAGGCTGGGAGGCCAGGACCGGCTGGCCTTGTCCGAGGAGGCAGCTAGCCTGCAGGGCGCGCTGGGCGGGGGAGGCGGGGAGGTCCAGGGCTCCTGCAGCAGAGAGCACAGGCGCTTTCTGATTACACTGCCTTTAGACGCTTGCCTTTCTCTGAAGTGGGTCAAGCGAGAGTCAGGATGAAGGAAGAACAGTGTTATCATTAAGACTCGACACAGGCTGTCCAGCGAGTACCCGAACACAGTGAAGCCATGGCGTGTTGCGTTTCCTTTGAATTTGGTGGAATTCACAGAAACATTTTACTTTCTGGTTAACACCTGTATGAGTTTCCCGTGGCAGCTGCAACAAAGGACCACAGCCTAGTGGCTTAAAAGCAGAAACGGCCGTCCTCTCGGCTCGCGGGGACACCCTTACACCCAGCCCGCGCCATCCTTCCCTGCCTCCTGCTTCCCTCTTTCTGTCCTGGCTCCTCGCTCTGCGTCCCTCCCGAGAGGACACGCATGGTCACGCCTGCATGTGGAACCTGGGCCCTCTCCCTGCACAGGCACTTGAGCGGCATCACGCCTGCCAAGGCCCTGTTGCCTGTGCGGGGGCGTTCACAGCTCCAGGGCCTCTGGCCTGGTGTCCTTGTGGACTGCCCTGGCCACTCTTGCAAGAACTGGGGTCTCTCCTGTCGTGGTCTGGGGAGCAGCTGTCTCGCACCCTGCCCTGCCCCCCGCCCCCAAGGGGACGCTGCTGCTGCCGCCTCGTGCATCCCTGCCCAGCGCTGGAGGAGAGGCCGCAGCAGTCCCTGGGAGGAGATGAGCCTGGCTTGGTGCTCCCGGCTGGCGGATCGCTCATGTTTACTTTTAGGGGTGGTGGTTACCTGCTCCTTTGGCCATCCAGGGACTTCTCTGGTGGTCCAGCAGTTAGGACTGTGCTCTTCCACTGCAGGGGGCCTGGGTCCCATCCCTGATCGGGGAGCCAAGATCCTGCATGCTGCTCGGTGCGGCCTACATAAATAAATAAATAATGTAAGAAAAAGAAAATAAAAGCTGTAGTCCCCGAAGTACGCTCAAACCACGGGCACGTTCAGTTTTAACAAGCAAGCTTCCCTGTGGTTCCTGGGGGTTCAGCAGATTCAACCCCGAGACCGTGGGCTCGAGGCAAAGGAGATGCCCGGCTTGTCCTTCCTGTGGCCTCCCTCCCTCCTCCATCCCCAGCCCTGGCATCAGGTGATATCCCACGTGTCCCTCCTTGACTTTCTTTTTTTTTTGACACACGCTGCTATGTATTTATTTTTCCCTACGTCTCATTTTTGTCCCTTGCTGTGGTCTTGGCCACCCTTCTAGGACACTTAGATGGGGAGCTAAGCCTACTGATTAAAGAATGAAGACGCCAGGCGCTCTCCTGTCTTGCTGTCCGCATCTCCTGGGCAGGCACCCCAGCTCCCGTCTCCTCAGGCATTTCCTGCCAGCTAAGCTGCTGTCTTGGTCTGTGTGTGTGAGTTCTCTAGAAGGTGCGGGACCCGGGCTCTCCCCTCCGAGGCGGTGACGCTCCCTCCCTCATTTCCTGGCTCAGTCGCTGCACCACTGGTTACACCAGCGTCTGCTGCTCGCCCGTCTGTTCTGGAGCGAGCTGCCGGAGCACAGGCCCTTTCCTGTGCAGGCCTATGGCTCCCCGCTTGTGGTGGCCCCTGGCCTCCGGGTCCGGCTTCCTGCCCTGCTCTGTCCTGGCCCCGGCGTGCCCACAGGTGTCTGCGCTCAGGACCTCTCTTCCCAGTCTGGGCTCACCCTGGCTCTGTGGAAGCGCATGTTCATGATAGCCAAGAAGCCTCATCTGGAATTTTCCTTTGCTCTTGATTTTGAAAATTGCTTTTCAGCTAACTTGTAGTTTAGCTGGGTATAGAATTCCCCCGAGGCGTGTTTTCTCAGAATGTCGAAGCCGCTGCTGTGCGGTCCGTGGCACTTTGCCAGCTCTGGTGGGAAGCAGACGCCCTGGCGACTCTCTGTGATCTGGCTCCAGGAGGCCCCCAGGAGCAGCCCTTGCTCCCTGAGCTCTGGACCGTCAGAGCACGACGGCGTGCCCCCATCGCGAGTGGGCGAGGCAGCCTGCTCAGCCTAGGCTGGGCCTGTTCCCTGTGCTTTGCTCTGTTTCAGTGCCGGGCTCTCCCTGGAACCCCCTTTATTCAGAGGCTGGAACTCTGGGGCTGGCCTAAGCCTTGGTCCCCCTCCTCCTCTTGTTGACCTGCTTGATGCCTGCCCCGCTCGAGGCGCGAGCAGAGAAGAGCCTGCCTGCCAGCGCAGGGGAGGTGGGGGGTGCGGGTTCCACCCCTGGGTCGGGAAGGTCCCCTGGGGGAGGAAACGCAGCCACTCCAGTGCTCTTGCCTGAAGAATCCCACGGACAGAGGAGCCTGGCAGGCTGTTGTCCGTGGGGTTGCAGAGTCGGACACAACCAGTCTCTGGTTCTTCTGCCTTTTAAAAATCCAGCTTGTACACGTGAAAGTTCTCAGTTCGTGTATTGTTGAAGCCTAGATTGAAGGATTTTGAGCATTACCTTGCTAGCATATGAAATGAACACAATTGTATACTAGTGTGAACATTCTCTGGCATTGCCTTTCTTTGGGATTGCAGTGAAAAGTAACCTTTTCCAGTCCTGTGGCCACTGCTGAGTTTTCCAAATCTGCTGACGTACTGAGTGCAGCACTTTAACAGCACCATCTTTTAGGATTTCAAATAGCTCAGCTGGAATTCCACGATCCCCACTAGCTTTGTTCGTAGTGATGCTTCCTAAGGCCCACTTGATTATAGATAATATTTGGAACACTATTAATACTAATTAAAAAGTGTTGCTTGTGGAAGATATGAGGCTACAGACAGAGTAAACAGAAGAATGAGGCGCGCCCAGGTGGTTGTCGCTCACCTGTAAGGGCCTGTGGCGTCTGGCCCGCCTTTCCGGCCTCCTCTTGACTCCGCCTGCCCCTCACTCTCCCTTCGCTCTGTTCCACGTGGATATTAACAGGGCCGACTCGGGTCACTTTGCTTCCGTTTGCCCTACGTTTTTCTTGCTGTTGCTGCTTTCCCTTTTCTATCTTGTTTTGGGTTAATTGAGTGCATGTGTGTCTGTGTGTGCTCACACAGGGAGGCACGTTTGTATCTGTGGGTGCGTGTACCAAGTGTGTGTGTGTCTGTAATGAGTACACACGTGTTTTCTAGTACTGCGTCTTGGCATCATTTTAGTGGTCTGAAACGCCTATCCTAACTTTTTGCCGTCTGTTTCGGGTTAATTTTGCAACACGTTAGCTGAAATGTAAGTGCCGTGTGCTGCGGCAGTAACGCACGCTCCCTTTGTGCCGCCTTTGAGCGACTTGTCCTCGTCCGTCTTACATCTGCACGTGCTCTAAGCCGTGAGACACTGTTACAGTTTTTGCTTTAAAAAGTCATGTGCACTTTAAAGAGATTGAAAGAGGGAAGATCATAGTTTTAAAACGTTTACCCAGTGTTCGCCGTCTCTGTTGTGCTCCCTTCCTCCGTATAGGTTTGACTTTCCATCTGGTATCATTTTTCTTCAGCTTGGAACACTCCTTTAGCATTTCTTGCCTGTTGGTGACAAATCCTCCCAGTTTGGGTTTATCTGAAGCGTGCTCATTTCTGTTCCACTTTAAAGGACCTTTTTGCTGGCTTGGAGTCCAGGTTCTCTTCCCGGCCCTCTGACTGGTCCGCTCCGTCTTGTGGTGGAGTCAGCCGTCGTGTCAAGCCCGTCGTAACCGCCGTGTGTCACGTGGGGACACTGCCGCCAGCTCTTGTCTGTGTCTTTGACCCCCAGTGCTTGGACTGTGATGTCCTTGGGAAGGTTTTCTCTGACTTGATCCTGTTCAGGGTTGGTTGAGCTTCTTAGATAAATAAGTCTGTGATTTTGTTTTACCAAACTTGGGGAAGATTTCGTCATGGTGTATTCAGATGCTTCCCCCGCCCCGCTTCTCTCCTCCTGGTGCTTGTATTACGTGTCTGTTATTGTCTCCCAGGGCACTCAGGCCTGGTTCCAATTTTAAAATTTTTTGTTTCTTTTTCTTTTTTCTTCCATCTGCAATCCAAATTAAGTCCATTTCAATGAGTTGTAAAATTTCAATTACTGTAGGGTTAATTTCTAGAGTTTCCACTTGCTTCTTTTTTCTTAATAGTTTCCACTTCTCTACTGAAATAGGCCACCTGTTTACTGTGGTTGTGTCCCCACTGCATCCTTGAACACACTGTCCTAGCTGCTTCAAAGTCCTGACCTGTGACTTCAGCTCTTGGCTTATCTCAGGATCAGCTCCCCTGGCCTCTTTGTCTCTTGACTGGGTCATGCCTTCCTGTTTCCCTGAGCCTCTAGTACGAGGTTGTGCGCTGGGCATCACAGCATCCGCAGGAGTGGCTCTCTGTCCTGAAGGCGTTGGTCTGTCCTGCGGGTTGACTTGTGAGGACCCAGGCGGCTCCGCCGTGGTCTCTGGGGTGCTGGGGCTGCTGGCCCCTCATAGTCTCCCGGCCCGGGGGGCTCAGGGCTCCCCAGGGCCTGGAAGAGTTTACCCCCAGGTTTCGGGTCGTCCTCTCTCCAGCTCCCTCCTGTCTGAGATACTGAGATGCCCCTCCCTTTGCAGCCGCCTCCGGGCCCAACTCGGTCCTGTGCCCGAAGCTGGAGGAGTGCTGTGCCCGAAGTTGGAGGAGTGCAGCGTCCGGCTGAGCCCCGGATGTGCCCAGACACCAGTGCCCTTCCGCACCCCACACGGCCCTCTTCCTGCAGGGAACAGCACCCCCGGTGTCCACCCGCCCCCTTGCGCTCAGCCCCCGCGGTGGTTGGGTTGTGTAGCGTGTCCCAGCCGGGCCAGGAGGCCGTGTGAGGCTCTCCCTTCACTGGGGGACCTGCGGGTCTGGGCGTTGCCCTCGGAGCTGAACTGTTGCTGGTCTGGAGAAGTGGGGAGCCAGGGAGTGACCACTGTAGCCCAGGAGAAAGCCCTCCAGGGCCGGTGGACGCCCAGGGCTGCGCTCCCCACGCACCTGCCTGGGGTGCAGATGGCGCGGTGAGCGCGGTGGCCCTGTGTGCCGCTCACTGTCCCCCTCCGGTGAGGTCGCCGAGGGTCAGGAGGGCGTCTGTCCGCTGACCTCTGACGGGTCGGTTCTGCTGCTGTGGGCTGAGCGGCCCAGCCCAGATCGCTGCCCTGGGTGCCCGCCCTTCACCCGCCCTGCTGTCCGGCCCGGCCTCAGCACTGCCCTTCTGTGCCAGTTTCCGTCTGTGAAGCGTGGTTAGTGCAGAGACTGCCGTGCGGGTGAGCTAGGGGAGCGAGTGTGAGACGCCGGTGGCCATGTGGCCTGCGGGACGTTGCTGGTGCCCTTGGCCTGGCTGCTCTGAGCGGGTGGGCACCCGTGGCGCATCTGCGTCCAGCCCCTACTTGGTGCCAGCCTGTGGCTCCACAGAGCCCGGCCTGGGACACATTTTACCTGGAGGTACTTGGGCAGCATGAGGTGCCCAGACCGCCGTCTGCCCCTGAGGCCTGGAGTCTGGCCCAGAGGGATGGGCCTGAGGAGCCAGGCTGCTCCGCACCATGGGGCTGAGCGGCGGGGGCTGGAGAGGCCCCTGAGCCCTGCGGCTGTCGTAACAAAGTACCACCAACTGGGGGCCTCAGATGTGGAGGTTTTTTCTCTCTTCTGGATGCAGATCCCTGCCTGAAGTGTGGGCAGGGCCCGCCCGCACCCGTGCCCACGCCCTCCGGAGGCTCCTGGGGCCCCAGGGCCCACCTCCGTCTTCACATGGCCTCCCCGGGCCCCCTTTCCCTCTGCTCCCCCTTACAAGGACGCGTGTGATGGACGGAGGCCCGTGGGTAGCCAGCACGGCCTCCTTCTCTCAGAACCTGCCTGCAGGCCCGTCTGCAGGGCCCTTTCCCCACCGGGGCACTTCCAGGCTCTGCGCATTAGACCTGACGACTTTGGGGCCACTGTCAGCCCAGCACACCGTGGACCTGGAACATGAGGAGCCCTGTGGGGTTGCGGGCAGGGGTGGGTGGGGGCGGAGGAAGGTGGACACGTGCCTCCCGCCACGTGCCCTGCTGCGCCCGTGCCTCCTGGGTGGGTTCCCGTGGGCACTGGGGACCCCGTGTCTCCCTGAGAGCGCCAGAGGGAGATGCAGGCTGCAGAAGCCCCCCGTCCGCCCCTCTGAAGAAAACGGAGTCAGGACAGTGCAGCGCTCCGCGGCTTTTCCCTCTTGCGTCATGCAGCAGGCGGGGGGCAGTGTCCTGTAGGAGGCCTGAAACGGGGCCGTCTTCGTACTTAGATTTGTCAGATAAAACCTGCCAGGCAATATTTGGGGCCTACTTTGAGTAAAAAGTTATTTGTCTTTTTATCTGAAATTCAAATTTAACGGAATGTCCTTTATATTTGTTTGCTAAACCCAGTAACTTCATTTATATCCTTCCTTTGCCAGGTTTAAAAACCACAAACAGAAATAAATACCGGGCTTCCCTGGTAGCTCAGAGGTTAAAGCGTCTGCTTGCAATGCGGGAGACCCGGGTTCGATCCCTGGGTCGGGAAGATCCCTGGAGAAGGAAATGGCAACCCACTCCAGTACTCTTGCCTGGAGAATCCCACGGAGGGAGGAGCCTGGTGGGCTACAGTCCATGGGGTCGCAAAGGCTCGGACACGACTGAGCGGCAAACTACTAGAGATAAAAAGGGAACGTCAAAGACTAATGGGAAGGGAATCTGAGGCGGTGTAAGCTGCAGTGGTTCAAGGTTATTGAAGCAGATTTTGTTTTTGGAGTCAGAAATGTCCCTGAAGTCCCATCAGCTGTGGACCCTGAGACGCTGTGGCTTCCGCCTGTCCTGCTTGCTTTCCCCAGCCGGTTTCGGCCAGGCTGGTGCCCAGAGCCAGCCCGGAGCTGGCGGGTGGGGTCTGCCCTCCGACGGCTGGAGGAGCTCGGCACCCGCTTTTGGACCCGCCTCCCACTCAGGCCTGGCCGTGGGGGGCCGGGTGAGGGGCTGGGTAGGAGCGAGGGGCCTCCTGGTTGGCATAGTGCTTCTGGACCGTCAAGGCCTCTGGGTTCACGGCCTCCATGTGTCCTGACCTTGTGGCTCATGGGCCCAAGCTGATGTTTCTGCTGCTTCTTGCGACTGTCGCGTGGTGGGCGGGCAGGCTTGAGGGGTCTGGGGCAGGTGGGGAACGGGGCAGACTGAGCCAGGGAGCGGCGGAGGGAGGTGGGGGGACAGGTTCCGGAAAGAGCAGCTTTTAAAGCAGATGGGGTCAGGGCTACGGGGCCTCCTGTGCTCCCAGCATCCGAGTGCGGTCGCACTGGCCTGTTGCCCCACAGGGTGGCCGGCCCTGGAGGACAGGCCATCACTGGTCACTTGACTATGCATACTGCCGCCGCAGCGGCCCCTGGCCGGTTCCTGGGTGGACGAGCCAGTGAGCGTGCAGGATGGTCATGGGTGCTGACGCTAGGCCTGCTCAGGTGGCACTGAGGCCTGGGCGGGGCCCTGGGGGCATCTGGGGTGGGGCCCGCAGGTGTGAGCTCCTGCAGGTGCCAGCAGCCCCGCCCCCACCTTGGCCGCGATCAGCCCTGCCGGCTCCCACCTGTCTGGCCGCCTGGCTGCCTGCCTTCTGCGAAGCTGCTTCTTTCCTTAATTGAGACCTTTATGAAATTCCTTCGTGTGTAGAGAGTGTTTTTGTTGTGACAGGAGTCAAAGACTTAGTCCAGAGCGCACGCATCCCCGCGTCCCCATCACGCCCGGCACACGGGGGCGCGGTGCCCGGGGCTAGCAGAGGGCCCCTGGTCCTGTGACGCCCGTGTGCTCGGGAGCGCGATGCCCAGGGCTAGCAGAGGGCCCCTGGTCCTGTGACGCCCGTGTGCTCAGGAGCATGGTGCCTGGGGCTAGCAGAGGGTCCCTGGTCCCCAGTGACGCCCGTGTGCTCGGGAGCGTGGTACCCGGGGCTACCAGAGGGCCCCTGGTCCCGTGACGCCCATGTGCTCAGGAGCGCGATGCCCAGGCTAGCAGAAGGTCCCTGGTCCACAGTGACACCCGTGTGCTTGGGAGCACGATGCCCAGGGCTAGCAGAGGGTCCCTGGTCCACAGTGAAACCCGTGTGCTCAGGAGCATGATGCCCAGGCTAGCAGAAGGTCCCTGGTCTGCAGTGACACCCGTGTGCTCGGGAGCGCAATGCCCAGGGCTAGCGAGAGTCCCTGGTCCCCAGTGACGCCCGTGTTTTCGGGAGCAGTATCTATGGACATGGATACCTGGCCACAGCATGGGATCTTCGTGTCCCCTGAGCTG
Organism: Capra hircus; assembly: GCF_001704415.2. Classification (NCBI taxonomy): domain Eukaryota; kingdom Metazoa; phylum Chordata; class Mammalia; order Artiodactyla; family Bovidae; genus Capra; species Capra hircus. The sequence goes on from NC_030813.1 coordinate 115,573,415, forward strand.
CAGGAGTCTGGCCCCTCAGTGCCTGTGCCAACCCATCCAGGGGCACCTGCTCGTCAGAGGTCTTAGGTTTAAAAAATAATTGTTTTTTAACTTAAATTTTTTGTTGAGGCATAGCTGATTTGCAGTGTTTTACACTTTTATTGTTTTTCTTTTAGATGAGAGAGATCACAAACATTTGCTTCTCTTCATTGGTTACCATGTGGATTTTTCACAATGTAAACTTTATATAGCATCAGAATCAGAAAGGCGTAACACTAATACATCTGAGCGAGTAACATGGACCTTTGTGATTTAGAAGTGTCTCTTCTGCTAAGTCCAGACTCTCTTCTCCGCTTGGAGAAAAGGCAGAGGGCTGGCGAGCGGGGCTGCTTGGGTGAGGCCTGGCGTAGCAGGGGCGCCGGGGACGGCGATGAAATATTCAGGCCGCCCGGGAGGTGTCCGGTTCCGGGGCCCTTCTGCTCTGCGTGCTGCGGGGGCGCGCAGGCTTGGTGGCCCCCTCCTCTGTAGCTGAGCCGCGCTCGCCCGTCCCTCGGAGGGAGGAGGAAGCACAGTGTGAGGCAGAGGCCCTGCGGTGTCTTCTCGTGGAGGGAAGTGGAGCTGGATGAGTTTAAAGCTGGTGTCTTAGGCTCTCTTTAGGCGGTAAGTATGGCATCAGCGTCGCTGTAGGTCTTCAACTTTGCCTTACTTCTGGAATTCCACGTCCTTTTAGCAGTATCCGACCGAGAGTAGTAATTGTGTTCCCGTTTTCCTGAGGTGTTTTGTATTCTTAAGTGTGCAGTCTTTCGTTTCCTCTCTTTTTCTCCTCTTTCCTGATTGTTTATATTTGCTCTATCTCCTGATTCCAAGAGCTACTTCACTGTTTCACGGGTTTGTTTTCTTTGAGGGATAACTGCTTCACGGAATTCTGTTGTTTTCTGCCAAGCACTCAGCCATAGGTGCATCTCCATCCCTTGTGGGCACATGGCTGCCTTGCTGTGACCTGGCTCTTGCTGAGCTGAGATGGACATGCCCCCCAAGGACCGACCCAGGGCATCTGCTCCGCGTCTCTGCAGCCTGGCCTCTTGGTATCTCTGGGCTTAAAGTATTAAAACCTTAAAAACTGACCTTTAAAAGGAACCCTCACAAAAAAGCCTGCATGATCACCAAACGCAAAGCCGGGCGCTTTACACGTTGCATGCTGTTCACTCCATTGTAAATTATTCAACAGCCGTGCATCCCAGTCATCTGGGGAGCTGCTGTCCTGCTTCCTGGACTTAATGTTCCAACGTGGGAGATGAAGCTCCCTAGGAATCGAGACAGGCCGTTTGAGAAGCAGGTGGATAATTGTTGTTAGCAAGAATGCTTCAGGGGAGGTCAGCTTCTACACTGGTATTTGCTCGCATGCTGATGTAAAAAGGGGGGGCAGCCAGGGTCAAGAGCCCAAACTGAAGTCAGTCCCCCCGAGCTGAACCCTAACTCTCGTCTTTGGTCATGGTTGTAGGCGAGGAGCCCGAGCCTTGGTTTCTTCCTCGGTGAGCTGGGACTGTGAGACGCCGATTGGCCAGGTCATCTGATAGTAACAGCTTTTATTAGCCAATCCCCCCATTTCCAGTCAGTTCATCTCGGTTTATGCAGCATGACTCCCTTAATCAGCTCCTCCCAGATTAGAATTGAGGGAAGAATGCTTAATCAGTGCGTTGCTGCTTAGAGATCAGCGTTTGCAGCAGGAATGGGGAAAAACAAGCGACAGCATCCATGCATCGGATTCAGGTCAGTCGCTCAGGCGTGTCCGACTCTCTGCGACCCACGGACTGCAGCACGCCAGGCCTCCCTGTCCTTCACCAACTCCCGGAGCTTGCTCAGACTCATGTCTATTGAGTCGGTGATGCCATCCAACCAGCTCATCCTCTGTCGCCCCTTCTCCTCCCGCCTTCAGTCTTTCCCCCCATCAGGGTCTTTTCAAATGAGTCAGTTTTCTTTGCATCAGGTGGCCGAAGTATTGGGAGCTTCCACTTCAGCATCAGTCCTTCCAATGAATATTCAGGACTGATTTCCTTTAGGATGGACTGGTTTGATTTCCTTGCAGTCCAAGGGACTCTCAAGAGTCTTCTCCAACACCACAGTTCAGAAGCATCATTCTTTGGTGCTCAGCTTTCTTTATGGTCCAACTTTCACATCCATACATGACTACTGGAAAAACCATAGCTTTGACTAGATGGACCTTAGTAGGCAAAGTAATGTCTCTGCTTTTGAATATGCTGCCTAAGTTGGATATAACTTTTCTTCCAAGGAGCAAGCGTCTTTTAATTTCATGGTAGCAGTCACCATCTGCAGTGATTTTGGAGCCCAAAAAAATAGTCTGACACTGTTTCCATTGTTTCCCCACCTATTTACCATGAAGTGATGGGACTGGATGCCATGATCTTAATTTTATGAATGTTGAATTTTAAGCCAACTTCTTCACTCTCCTCTTTCACTTTCATCAAGAGGCTCTAGTTCTTCACTTTCTGCCATAAGGGTGGTGTCATCTGCATATCTGAGGTTATTGACATTTCTCCTGGCCATCTTAATTCCAGCTTGTGTCTCATCCAGTCCAGTGTTTCTCTGCATAGAAGTTAAATAAGCAGGGTGACAATATACAGCCCTGATGTACTCCTTTCCTGATTTGGAGTTAGGTAGCACATCAGTTACTGGATTAGGTAGCACGTCAGTTATTGCTGCCTGTGACAGACCACCCCCAACAGACTAGTGTTTTATGTCGCCCAGTCCCTTTGGTCAGGAGCCCGCTGCAGCTGAGCTGACTGCTCCATGCCGGGTCTCACGAGGTTGGCGTCGGGGTGACGGCCGGGAGCGGGGCGGAGGACCAAGCTCACCATCACGATGCTTGGTGGCCTCGGAGCATCCGTGTCCCCAGTCACTCGTGTGACTGCTGGCCGGCCTCACGGCCTTGCTGGCTGGCACGAGAGGCCTTCTTTGCTGCGTGGGCGGCTTCTGAGGGCAGCTCAGCGCCTGGCAGCTGACCTTCCTCGGAGCAAGTGAGGGAGGGGTGAGCAAGGGAGCCTTTGAAAGCGACCTTGCCTCACATCTGCATGTTCAGTTGGTTTGAAGGGGGCCCTCGTGGAGCCTGCCCTTGGGGAAGGGGCCTGCCAAGAGCGGGCGACCGTGGGCAGGATCACTGGGGCCCCTGGGAGGCCGCCTGTCTGTCCAGCCTCAGTGACTCATCCCTCCCACAGGCAGGACACACGCCCCCAAGACTTAGGTAGGAGGCTCTCCAGTGGTGGCTCCTTGCGTGCCGCTTCGGGGCGCCCCTCCTCTCCTCCCTAGACCTGTGCTGAAGAGATCGGCGCCCAGCCCCTGCCCCTCAGCAGTAAGCGGTGTTGGGACAGACAGGGGATGAGCTCCTAGATGCTCCTCAAAAGCGACGTGCAGGCGTCCTGGGGCACAGCCCCGACGTGCTGGAAGCTCCCCCATCCGAAGGTCTGGGGACACTGGCGCTCCGCCTTCCTGCCTCACGAGGATCGCACACGTTTGCGGTTGAGTTGCTTCCTCAGCCTGCCTCCCGCTGGTGGGATCTGGGGGGCTGGCACCCTGCTTTCATCCTGTCCTCCCTGTGACTCAGCTCTCACTGCCGGGTTTCCGCGGACAGCGCTTGCTTGAGACCTCTGGGGGTCTCCCATGACACCTCCGCGGTGTTGTCTCCAGCAGAGCTCGCTGAGGCCAGCCCTCCTCTGCGTGGGCTCCTGTCGGCGAGGGACAGCCAGCCCGTCTTCTACAGCTGTCCCCACACGCGGCGGCTTTGAGCGGACACCCCGTGCGCCAGGCCTGGGTCGTGCACAGAAGAGGCGGGGGCGTGTCCGCCTGCTCTGGCCCTTGAGCCTCAGGACACCCCTCAGGGTCCAGGTCAGGACTCGGAAGAGGCAGGTGACCTGAGCGGAGAGGGGCGCGTGGCCCTGGCCCCCTGCATGGCCCCTGCGGCTCTCGGTTTGGATGATTGCAGGGACCCTGGGGCGGGGGGCTCCATGAGGCCCACCTGGCTGGGCGGCTGGGCTGGCAGCCGTTGGGGCTATCAGGTTGGCTCGGGGCGCCGGGGTGATGAGGTGCTGGGGTCTGGGGACGGAGTGAGGTGGGCTGCCACTTCCCTCTCGGGGGCCTGGGAACGTGCCCGAGCGGGCTTCCTCCAGGTTTTTCCTGCGTGGTGCCCGCCGCTCCCTCCCCCTCCTTTCTGAGTTGGTGCTGGTCCAGCCTGCGGTTGACAGGCGTGAGGGGGCAGCCCACCCCCTGCCCTGGCACCTGCTTTCCTGCGACCCCCAGCTCACGCAGTGTCTCCTGAGACCCCACAGCAGGGCGGGTTCCCGAGCCTTGGTGGGTCAGGACCGACCTGGGGCTGCAGAGAAGCCGCCTTCCTTTGTGTGCGTCTGGGGGCTGGGTGTGGCTGAGGATGGGGCCTGCGCATCAAAACCCGGGCCCTTTTCAGTCAGCTGTTTTCCTCACGGCAAAGGTCATATCTGTTCTTTGTAGAAAACTTAGCTTTTGTGGACTGAAGTCATTAAATCCTAATACTGAGTGCTGCCAGTCCTGGACTGCTCCCGGCTCTGCGGGGGCTGGCCGAGCACTTCCTCCCACTCCAGGGGGCACAGGACCTGGACGGAGAGCCCTCCCACTGCATCTGCACACCCGCACGCCCCCACATTCACGCGTCCCCACACCTGCACGCCCCCACACGCGCACGCCCCCACACCCGCACATCCCCACACCTTGCGTCCCCACACCCGCACATCTGGACACTGGCACGCCCCCACACCCGCACATCTGCACTCCTGCACATCCACACTCCTGCACATCCGCATACCCACACGTCCCCACTCCCGCACACCCGCACATCCCCACACCTTGCGTCCCCACACCCGCTCGCCCCCACACCCGCACATCCACACTCCTGCACATCCGCATACCCACATGTCCCCAAATTCACACGTCCCCACTCCTGCACACCTGCACGTCCACACACCCGCACCTCCACAAGCCCACGTGTCCCCACTCCTGCACATCCGCATACCCACGCCCACACACCTGCATATCCGCACAGCCGCAGGTCCCCACACCCGCACAGCACCTGCCTTCTGGGCTGGTGCTGGGCCCTGTGGAGGGCGGGTGGTCTGGGAGGGACATTCCAGAGTGGAGGGTGCAGGCGAGGCTGGTGTAGGGGTGAGGGGCCCAAGCCAGTTGTTGCCCTTGGGGAGCTGTGTGGGTCCCCTGTTATCCACCAGGCCCTGTGGCTCCTCAGACGGTGGAAGACTTAGAGTGAGCCTGGCCTTCACTTGCCCCCCAGGAAAGGTGCTCTGGGGTCTCCATTGTACAGGACATGGCCTGGCTGGGCCCCCAGCATCCAGCTCCACAGTCCAGGGCCCTGACTGGAGCGGCCTGCTGTGCTGTCTCAGCTGTTTGGTACAGCCAGAAGGTGGACCCCCAGGATGGCTCCCCCAGGACAGGCTCCCCTCTAAAAAATGGGTTCCCCAGGACGGGCTTCCCCTGGCTGAGTCCTGCCGGGGTCCAGCCCCGGTGGATCCAGGGTGATTGGAAGGTGGGGATGGAGTCGGCGTCCTTGGAAAAATATATGTTTAATCACGGATATAAAGAGAGATTAGAAACGGGTAGTGTAGTAGGAAAATTAGTGGAGAAAAAGAGGCTGAATAACTTGGTTTATGTGGAATAGCATCCATGCTCCAGGTGGGAATTCAGCCAGAAAAATGGGGAGCAAGAAAGAAACGACATGGGGGAATCAGTCTTTCCGGAAACTGATCCAATTTCTTTATTTTTGGGTTTGCTTATATACCTTTTGTTACACATAGGGATGAATACAGAGTCACACGGGGGTCAGCAGTCCTGACCTTTATCAAAATCAGGTGCTTCACATAAAAAGGTCTTAGGAGTATTACATCATCTTCTGGCCATGAGTGAGACCTGCTGACATATTATGATCCTTTCTTTCTGATAGCCAAAAAACTTATTTCTTCCAAGGGTGTTTTTTCTTAAACCAGGCACCACCCTCCAAATACAGTTACATTCCTATAGGGTGAGGGTGTAGTGAGTTACAATCAAGAAAGGAATTTATTTAACCCAAGGTTAACATGATTAATCTTAAAGGTTAATGCTTATTTCTCCTATATGCTAGTTATATTCATTATAAGCATAGGGAACATGGAGATTTAGCAGCAAACATCAACCCAACAAATGAAAATCCTTTCACCAATGTTCCCCTTAAGATCTATTTAGTCTTAAGATAGTGATAAAGTTACATTTTTACATAGCAAGGACACAGTGATTTATAACAAAGTACAGTGATCTATTATAAAAGAGAAAATTCATTAACTCAAAAAGTCTTGTATTGCTAACATCAAAAACTACTATATTTCCTTTTCTATATTCCAAATACATTGATTAATATATTCCCAGGTGCCTAAGGATATGGAGGCCTGGCGGCAATCATTGACTCAACAATGAGAAAAGCCCTATGCTAATTAAGACTCTCAAAATACTCCAAACTCTCTGTGCTGTTTATGGTTGAGAGGTAGTAAACAATCATGTGCTAGTGGCAGGAGTATGGATAATCCTGTCACACAAGCTAGTCTGTCAGCAGAGAGGTTTGACCTGAGACACACTAGTCCCACCCAGGGCAGGGAATTAGCAGCAATTATTGACACAACAAATGAAAAACCCTTCACCAATATAATTCCTAACCAACCCACTATACTAATAATTTCCAACTCCCCAAAAGAATTTGCCTTTAGTAAGTCTAAAACATCTCGTGCCTCTCAGGTTGGGAGACTGTAAACAGTCACATGTGGCTGGACGAACCTGTACAGGTGGGCTAGATAACCTTCAGAGGAGTCCGTAAGCTGAAACACTCTTGTCACGCCCAGGAATTTTTACTGACTTGGAGCTGCACGTTAACTCCTTCTCCGAGACAAATGGTGATGGGGGAGAGCCCCCTGTAAAATCAGAGGTGTAGGTGAGAGCATAAAACAGACTCTGGTTTTGGGGTAAATGCTTGGGAACGGGGTTTCCTGCACGCCTTTGCGTATGCCAAGCCTCCTTCCTCATGACCTTTGCCATGGGCGGAGCTCCTCACGCTGGCCCCCGGCAGAGACCCATGTCTCTCTTCCACTTCCTAGAACAGATCTGCCCGGCAAAGGCCTCCTACGAGTTTGTGGGGCGGATGTGGGGTGAACGTGGGCAGTCACCCATCAGTAGGGCTATTTTAGCACCTCTGGCTTTCAGGGGAGGGGTGAAACTCTGCACTCAGGAGATACTGCCTGACCAGAGGGCCTTTTAAAAAGAGTCCTTCCTTCTTTGCTGCAGAGGCTGAGAAGTCCTTCGGGGTGGGGATGGGGAGCCCGGCAGGCCCCAGCTGTGGCCGCCGGCCAGAGAGCGGACGGTGGGTCTGGGGGCACTGCCCGCAGCACTCCGTCTGTCTGGCGGATTCAGTCTGTGCCTCTGGCAGCGTGTGCGTGGGGCCTGGGCCCAGCCCTGCTGAGAGCGGCCTCTGCTCCTGGCGGGGCCCCTCCTGATGGCCGGTGCGGGCGGCCGCAGGCTCACATTCCTCCCCGTGCTCGACCGTAACACTCAAGTGGCCATGCTGGGCATCCGCCTTTTCTGACCGCCTCACCTTTCACAGCTGCCACAGGTTGAAGTCCTGGCGGAGGGCGGCGATAGCACAGCTATCACGAAGCCTCGGTGTGCCCCGGGCTGAACGCCCAGCCGCGGCCTCCACTTGCCTGCTGGCCCGCGTATGGGGGCCTAGCACCTGGAGGGTGGGCTCTGCTGTCCTCAGACACCTGCTGGCAGGGTCTCATGCTTCGCGCAAGACCTTTCTCTCTGCAGGTTTGGGGGGACTTTTCCACTTACCCTGCTTAGCGCTTCGTGGGCCCTTTGAATGGGAAGGTTCTTGTCTGTCTGTAGCTCTGGGAAAAGGTCCATTAATTTTTGGACCAACGAGGCAAGCAGGTGTTATTGGGCAAACTGTGGCCACCACCAATGAACTCAGTCAGTCCCTGCACCACCCGCTCTCCACCCCCTGCTCACCCGCTCTCCGATCCTGTGTCCACCCGCTTATGCATCCAGTCCTCCGTCCCCCGTCCATCCCTCTGTCCACACGTCCACTCACTCATCCGTGTCCCCACGCGTCTTCTCATTCTCCATCCGTCTTCCATCCCCTACCCATCATGCGTCCATTTACTCATCCGTCTCCCCATCCATCCCTCTATCCATACATCCATTTACTCCTCCCCCATCCACTCCTCTGTCCGCCATCCACCACACATCCACGTATTCATCCGTGTCCCCATCCATCCTCTCCTCCTCCACCCGTTCCTCCGTCCGTCACACGCCCACTTATCCTTCCATTCTGCCAGCAGTGGCCCCACCCGTTCTTCCCCATCCGTTCCCCCGTCCTCCCCAGCCATCCCTGCATTCTCCCGTCCACCTCCCCGTTCCCCATCCGTCCTTCCCTCCAGCCCTCCACCCGTCCACCCGCAACTGGAGCAGTGTTCCCTGGCACTGTGGTAACCAGCTGCTGGTGCCGGAGCAGCCTGGTGCAGGCACCCCTGGAGATGTGGCGTAAGCTGTGGCTTGGCACTTGTGATGAACCGCCGAGCAACTCCTATAGGATCCCTCTGCTATTTCTTCCAGTTTCTTTCCTTTCCCACTCTTTTTTTTTAAGTCAAATGAGGTCAAACATCCCACCAAACGCTAAAGCCTGGCTTTGATTTCAGCTCTGTCTAAGGTTCTCCAGGGATAATTTTGTGTTTCTACATAATCTACAATTTAAGTCATCCAACCCCAAACACACACTACACATTTGGGAACCCCTTCCAGGCTGCCTTACGGGCCCCGCAGTGACCGACGAGCAGAGAGGCTTGTCGCTGAGCGCATTCCCGGCTCCCCGGGGCCCGTCCTCCCGGCCTCTCCCCTTCCCACGGTGCCCCGCTCCACTGTGGACGTGGCCCTGGACTGTCCTCCCGCCCTGGGCTATTTGTGGATTTTTGCGGACTCTGCACGGTTGCTCCTTGTCCGTGACGACCTTTGCTTGAGGCTGCATCTTTCTTGTTTTGCTTTTTGCGGGGCAAATTGTTAATTTAGTCAAAGTATAACTGATGTACAAGGTCATGTAAGTTGCAGGTGTACAGTACAGTGAGTCCCAGTTTTAAAGGTGGTATTCCATTCATAGTTCTTGTAAAATACGGGGTGTGTTCCTGTGCTGTACGATGCGTCTTTGTAGTTCATTCTGTGCATAACGCTCTGTGCCTCCCAGCCCTCCGCCTCTGTGTCGCCCCTCCCCATTCCTGTCCTCGCTAGGAACCACTGTTTCATTCTCTGTGTCTGCTGCTTTTTCGTTATAGTCACTGGTTATTGCAGGTTTTAGGTTCCACATATAGTGACATTGTAATGTAAATGTATTCCACATGTAGGTGACAAGTACTTGTCTCTCTCCAAGGCCACCCATGTTGTTGCAAATGGCGGGATTTCCCTCATTCACATCTTCCTTATCTGTCTGTCTGTTGTTGGACACTTGGTTTGCTTCTGTGTTCCGGCTCTTGTAAACAGTGCTGCTGTGAACATTGGCGTGCATGTGTCTTTTTGAGCTAGAGTTTTTTTTTTGGGGGGGTTATATACCCAGGAGGGCTTCCCTGCTAGCTCAGTTGGTAGAGAATCCGCCTGCAACGCAGGAGACCTGGGTTCAATGCCTGGGTCGGGGAGATCCCCTGGAGGAGGGAAAGGCTCCCCGCTCCAGGATTCTGGCCTGGAGAACCCCAAGGGCAGTCCATGGGGGCGCAGAGTGGGGCACGACTGCGCCGCTTTCGCCTTCGCATGCCCAGGAGGGGGGGGCGGGTCACACGATGATTCAATGCTTCGTGTCTTGAGCAGCCTCCATGCTCTTTCCCACAGTGGCCGCACCAATCCACGCTGTGACCAACAGTGCAGGGGGCTCCCTTTCCGCCCCGTCTTCGCCAACATTTGTTATTCGTGTCCTTTTTTTATGATGGCCATTCTGACAGGTGTGAGGTGGCATCTCACTGTGGCTTTGACTTGCATTTCCCTAATGGCTAGCGGTGCTGAGCGCCTTTTCATGTGCCTGTTGGCCATCTGCACTTCTTCTTTGGAAAAATGTCTATTCAGGTCTTCCACCTGCTTTTCTAATCAGATTTTTTTTTTTTTGATGTTGTTATAGTAGCTGTTTGTATATTTTGGATATTAACCCCTTACAGGTCACATCGTTTGCAAATAGTTTCTCCCATTCAGTAGGTTATCTTTTCATTTTGTCGATAGTTTCCTTTGCTGTGCAAAAGCTTCTAAATTTAATTAGGCTCCATTTGTTTATTTTTGCTTTTGTTTCCTCTGCTAAGGAAACAGATTAAAAATATTGCTGTGATTTATGTCAAAGAGTGTTCTGCCCGTGTTTTCATGTAGGAGCCTCATGGTTTCTGGCCTTACACTTAGGGTTTTAATCCTTTTGGAGTTTATTTTTGTATGTGGTGTTAGAGAATGTTCTAATTTCACCCACTGAAGCTCTCCAGTTATTTCAGCCCCGCTGAAGGGATTCTCTTCTCCCCTGTGTGTCCGTCCCTCCTTTGCTGTGGCCATGAGTGTGTGTGGCTATTTCGGGGCTTGCTGTTCTGCTCCACTGATCTGTGTGTGAGCTTCTGTGCCAGGACCGTGCTGTTTCGACTCCTGGAGCTTTGTGGTCTAGTCTGAAGTCAGGGAGTGTGATTCCTCCAGCTCTGTTGTTCTTTCTCAAGATTGTTTCGGGTATTCAGGGTCTTGTCTGTTTCAACAGAAAATTTAAGCTTGTTTAACTTCTGTGAAAAACGCCTTTGGCCTTTTAGTAGGGGTTGCACTGAAGCTGTAGGTTGCTTTGTGTAGCGTGGGGATGTCCACAGTGTTTGCTCCTCCAGTCTGTGAACATGGTACCTGTTTCCATCTGTCTGTGTCGTCTTCCTTTTCTTCCATTGGTGTCTATAGTTTTCTGAGTACAGGTCTTTTACCTCCTTAGGTAGGTTTATTGATAACTATTTATTCCTTCTGATGTGACGTATAAATGAGATTGTTTCCTTAGTTTCTCTTTCTGATAGTTCATCGTCAGTGAATAGTAATGCAACAGGTTTCTGTGTGTTAATTCTGTATGCTGCAGCTTTATCAAATTCATTGATGAGCTCTAGTTTTCTGGTGGTGTCTTTAGAATTTTCTCAGTATAAAAGTTTCACTTCTTCGTTTCCCGTTTGGATTCCTTTTATTTCTTTTTCTTCTCTGATTGCTGTGGCTGGGACTTCCAAGCCAGTGTTGAATAAAAGGGGTGAGAGTGGGCATCCTTACGTTGTTCCTGATCTTAGAGGGAATGCTTTCAGCTTTTCACCACTGAGTACGATCTTCGCTGTGAGTTTGTCATGTATGACCTTTATTATGTCGAGGTGGGTTCTCTCTATGCCTACTTTCTGGAGAGTTTTTTTTTTAATCATAAATAATGTTGAATTTTGTCAGAAGCTTTTTCTGTGTCTATTGAAATGGTCATATTGTTTTTATCCTTCAATTTGTAAATGTGGTCTATCACAACGATTGACTTGCAGACACTGGAAAATCCTTGCATCCCTGGGGTAAATCCCACTCGATCATGGTGTACGATCCCTTTTAATGTGTTGTTGGATTCAGTTTGCTAATATTTTGTTGAGGGTTTTTGCATTTATATTCATCAGTGATATTGGCCTTTTTTATTCTTGTGATATAGTTGTCTGGTTTTGGTATCAGGGCGGTACTGGTTCATAGAATGCATTCAGAAGAGTCCCTTCCTCTGCAGTTGAAAATGCATCTGTGTGAATCTCCAGTCCTGATCGGGGTCTTGAGAGTCTTTCTGGAGCCCCCACTTGTGTTGGCCACCCTGCTTCCCCCCCTGCTATGCGACTGAGCTGGTGGCAGGCCAGTCACGGAGCGGGGGTGGGTTTGGGGAAGGGGGTTTGCTTTGACTGGTGAGTTTGTGGTGCCCTTGAGCTTGCCCAAGAGTTGCGGGTGGAGAGCAGAAGGTGGGAGACCCTCCCTGGGGTGGGCGTGATTGCCGGGGGAGGGGAGAGAAGCCACGTGGAGGAGCCTGGTGGGACGTGCGCACGCTGAATCTGCTGAGCGGTTGGGGGAGAGGACCCAGCGTGTCTGCTGGGCTGGCTCGTGTGGTCCTCGGTGGCCGGTGTGAGAGGTGCTCAGAGGCACCAAGGGCTGGGACCCCAGTACGGACGAGCCCTTAAGAAGCTGCCCAGGGGAGTGGCAGCGTGGCCCCGGGGAAGGAGGCCTTTACTCCTTCCGTGTTTAGAGAGGTTTGGGCATTTTCAGACCCCAGCAGGTGGTGTCCGTCCCCCACCCAGAGGTGTGGGGACGGTGTTGAGGGTCCAGGGGAGATGCTGGCCTGAAGGATAGGGAAGGGTGCGCCCTGCCGGGGGAGGGCTGGTCGGCGCGGGGTGGGCTGGTGGGGTTTGTCTTCTCCGTAAAGGAAGAGACAGGCCACAGGGAGGGGAGAGCTGGGCCCCCGAGTGGGTTTGGGTGGTCGTGAATGGCTGGGGGAGAGTGTCAGGGTTGACAGGGGTGCTGAGGGCCCTAGGACTGCGAGTGTGCCTTCGGAGAGGAGCATGGCGGGCAGGAGCGTTCCTAGGCTCACGCCCGGTGGACTGGAGTGGGCGCGGCAGGCAGGGCGGCGGGAGCGGCTGTGGGTAGGAGAGGCAGGGTGGCCGGGGGGTCCCTGTAGCGGGATCTCCGGGGTGCAGGGTCAGCGTGAGGCCAAGGAGGAGTGGGTGGACATGCGTGACCTTGAGCAGGGCTGCAGGCGCAAGCAGAGGCGTGGAGAAGGCCCAGAGTGGGGCATCAGGGGGACGAAAGGGCTGGGCACGAGGGACGGCCTGGGTGGCTGGGTGGGCGCAGGGGCAGGTTTGTGTTTGGGTGACAGGTGGCTGAGAGCTCAGGAAATGGGGTTGGCGCTTAGGAGAGAGTTCAGCAGGCAGTCAGGCCATGGGGTCACCCACGTGGGGGCTTTGTGTTCAGAGAGGAAGCGGGTCCTCAGGGAGAGGGGACAGGGACGGGGAGCCGGCAGCAGCGATCTGCAGGGAGCGTGATGTCGGGGGGGGGGGATGCCTCCCGGGTCCCCCGGGAGCTGCCGGTGGGGCTGCAGACACCCTCAGAAGCTGCTCCTATGGGGGCCTCTGGTTCCTCGACCCCTGACCAGGGCTCTTTGCAGGAAGGGAACTTCCCTTCTGACAGCCCTGTGTCTGGCCCCGTCCAGTGCGTGGCAGGCTGCTGGTGACACCGATGTACAGGTGACAGGCCTTACTGACACCAGCGGGCATGGAAAGGGGCCCTTTCAGGGTGAAAGCTGGGCGAGGGCGCTGCTGGGTGGTGGCCTCGATGAGCACAGCTGCCTGTGGTCCTCCCGGGCGGTTCAGGCCCTGCGGCTGGGGGAGGCAGGTGCGTGGGAGTGGCCGTGGAGCAGGGCTGGAATGGACTGGGGGGCGAGCGGCTGGGGGACAGGGCGGTCAGCGTGCATCTGGTGTGTTTCCGGGGCTGTGTGTGTGTGTGTGTCCCTGGGGGGTGTCTGGGGGAGGCGGTGCCTGGCAGGTGTTGGCGTCAGCAGCCAGGGTGGTGGCTGGAGGTCCCTGCTGGGAAACGGTGGCGTTGGGGGTGAGTTTGAGGTGCAGGGGTCTGCTGGTGGTCTCCTCCCAGCACTGCTCCGCTTCCTCTAGGAAGCCCTTTGTGTGGGGAGCGGGGAAGCCCAGAGCAGCAGGTTCAAGCCCACCTCTGACGCTGAGTAGTTCTGCAGCTGAAGACAAGTTACTTCTTTGTGCCTTTGTTTCCTCATCTGCAAAATGGGAATAACAGTCACACCTACATCACAGTGACATCTTACACACATGCCTTCCCAACTATAAAGTTCTCAGAACAGTGCTGCCAGGAGTCCAGAATCAGTGTCTCTGGGGAAGCCCGCGTGGGGGAGGGGCTGCTCCCTCCTGGAGGCCCCCAGGGGCCCACCTCCACCTTCCAGGCCCAGCGCTCTGCTCTCTGCTGCCCTCATCAAGGCCTCTCTCTGACTCCCACCTCCTGCTTCCCTCTGACGACGACCCTGTGGTCACATCCTCCCCCACCCCGTGAATCCAGGGGCACCTCCCTCCCGGGACCCTTCCCCTCTTCACATCTGCAGGGTCCCCTTGGCCTCGTGAGGTGACAGGTTCCAGGATCCGGATGTGGGGGGCTCTGGGGCGTGCTTCAGCCCACACCCCTTTAGGAGGCCCCTGGGGTGTGCTTCAGCCCACACCCCTTTAGGAGACCCCTGGGGCGTGCTTCAGCCCACACCCCTTCAGGAGACCCGGTGGGGAGAGCGGAGCCCCGTGCACGGCAGACTGAGAAACACCCCTTCAGTGATGGGTATTAATTCCAGTCATATGTGAATGATTAATTTGGCATCACTTAGATATTAAATAATGTGGTGGTTTGGGGCTTCCCTCATAGCTCAGTCGGTAAAGAATCCACCTGCAGTGCAGGTGACCCTGCTTCGATTCCTGCCAGGGTCCAGCCCTGGTGGATCCAGGGTAGTTCCAAGGGGAGATGGAATTGGCGTCCTAGGAAAAAACTTATTTAATTACAGATACAAAGAGAGATTAGAAAAGGACAGTGTAGTAGGAAATATTACTGGAGGAAAAGAGGCTGAATAACTTGGTTTACGTGGAATACCAATAAAACTCCAAGACAAGGAGTTTGCCGAGTATCCACGCTCCAGATGGGAATTCAGCCAGAAGGGGAAAGAAACGACCACACGGGGAAATCAGTCTTTCCAGAAACTGATCCGATTTCTTTATTTTTAGGTTTGCTTATATACCTTTTGTTACACATAGAGACAAATGGAAATTTTAAGTCACGCGGGGGTCAGCAGTCCTTACCTTTATCAAAATCAGGTGCTTCATATAAAAGTATACATAAAGGTCTTTAGGGGTTTTACATCATCTTCTGGCCATGAGGCCTGCTGACATTTTATGATCCTTTCTTTCTGATAACCAAAAACTTACTTTTCAGGAGTGATTTTTCTTAAACCAGGCACCACCCTCCAAAAGTACCAGATCAGTTGCATTCCTATAGGGTGAGGGTGTAGTGGGTTACAACTGAGAAAGGAATTTACTTACCTAAGGTTAACATGATTAATTTAAATGTTAATATTTATTTCTCCTATATGCTAGTTATATATTTATTAACATGTATAAGGGCAGGGGATTTAGCAGCAAACATTGGCCCAATAAATGAAAAAACCCTTCACCAATATAATTCCTAATCAACCCACTATACTAATAATTTCTAACTTCCTAAAAGAATCTGCCTTTAGTAAGTCTAAAACATCTCGTGCCTTTCAAGGGTGGGAGGCTGTAAAGAATCACATGTGGCCGGACGAACCTGTACAGGCAGGCTACGTAACCTTCAGAGGAGTTCGTAAGTTGAAACACTCTTGTCACGCCCAGGAATTTTTATTAACTGGAGCTGTAGGTTAACTCCTTCTCCGAGAGAGGTGATGGGGGAGAGCCCCCGGTAAAGTCAGAGGTGTAGGTGAGAGCATAAAACAGTAAAGTAGGCAGACTCTGGTTTTGGGGGTAGATGCTCGGGAACAGGGGGTTTCCTGAGGCTCGATCCTGCCTTTGCGTATGCTGAAGGCTCCTTCCTCATGACCTTTGCCATGTTCGTGACATTGTACAGGAGACAGGGATCAAGACCATCCCCGTGGAAAAGAAATGCAAAAAAGCAAAATGGCTGTCTGGGGAGGCCTTACAAATAGCTGTGAAAAGAAGAGAGGCGAAAAGCAAAGGAGAAAAGGAAAGATATAAGCATCTGAATGCAGAGTTCCAGAGAATAGCAAGAAGAGATAAGAAAGCCCTCCTCAGCGATCAGTGCAAAGAAATAGAGGAAAAGAACAGAATGGGAAAGACTAGGGATCTCTTCAGAAAATTAGAGATACCAAGGGAACATTTCATGCAAAGATGGGCTCGATAAAGGACAGAAATGGTATGGACCTAACAGAAGCAGAAGATATTGACAAGAGGTGGCAAGAATACACAGAAGACCTGTACAAAAAAGATCTTCATGACCCGGATAATCACGATGGTGGGATCACTCAGCTAGAGTCAGACATGAATGTGAAGTCAAGTGGGCCTTAGAAAGCATCACTATGAACAAAGCTAGTGGAGGTGATGGAATTCCAGTTGAGCGATTTCAAATCCTGAAGATGATGCTGTGAAAGTGCTGCACTCAATATGCCAGCAAATTTGGAAAACTCAGCAGTGGCCACAGGACCAGCAAAGGTCAGTTTTCATTCCACTTCCAAAGAAAGGCAATGCCAAAGAATGCTCAAACTACCACACAATTGCACTCATCTCACACGCTAGTAAAGTAATGCTCAAAATTCTCCAAGCCAGGCTTTAGCAATACGTGAACCGTGAACTTCCTGATGTTCAAGCTGGTTTGAGAAAAGGCAGAGAAACCAGAGATCAAATTGCCAACATCCGCTGGATCATGAAAAAAGCAAGAGAGTTCCAGAAAAACATATATTTCTGCTTTATTGACTATGCCAAAGCCTCTGACTGTGTGGATCACAATAAACTGTGGAGAATTTTGGAAGAGATGGGAATAGCAGACCACCTGACCTGCCTCTTGAGAAACCTGTATGCAGGTCAGGAAGCAACAGTTAGAACTGGACATGAAACAACAGGCTGGTTCCAAATAGGAAAAGGAGTACGTCAAGGCTGTATATTGTCACCCTGCTTATTTAACTTCTATGCAGAGTACATCATGAGAAACGCTGGACTGGAAGAAGCACAAGCTGGAATCAAGATTGCCAGGAGAAATATCAATCACCTCAGATATGCAGATGACACTACCCTTATGGCAGAAAGTGAAGAGCAACTAAAAAGCCTCTTGATGAAAGTGAAAGAGGAGAGTGGAAAAAGTTGGCTTAAAGCTCAACATTCAGAAAACGAAGATCATGGCATCCAGTCCCATCACTTCATGGGAAATAGATGGGGAAACAGTGGAGACAGTGTCAGACTTTATTTTTGGGGGCTCCAAAATCACCACAGATGGTGACTGCAGCCATGAAATTAAAAGACGCTTACTCCTTGCAAGAAAAGTTATGACCAACCTAGATAGCATATTCAAAAGCAGAGACGTTACTTTGCCTACTAAGGTCCATCTAGTCAAGGCTACGGTTTTCCCAGTGGTCATGTATGGATGTGAGAGCTGGACTGTGAAGAAGGCTGAGCACCAAAGAATTGATGCGTTTGAACTGTGGTGTTGGAGAAGACTCTTGCGAGTCCCTTGGACTGCAAGGAGATCCAACCAGTCCATTCTGAAGGAGATCAGCCCTGGGATCTCTTTGGAAGGAATGACGCTAAAGCTGAAACTCCAGTAGTTTGGCCACCTGATGCGAAGAGTTGCCTCATTGGAAAATACTTCGATGCTGGGAGGGATTGGGGGCAGGAGGAGAAGGGGATGACCCAGGATGAGATGGCTGGATGGCATCACGGACTCGATGGATGCGAGTCTCTGTGAACTCCGGGAGTTGGTGATGGACAGGGCGGCCTGGTGTGCTGCGATTCATGGGTTCACAAAGAGTCAGACACAACTGAGCGACTTTCACTTTAGAAATAAATTATGCTTTGTTCATCATAGAATAGGTAAACACCCGTCTTGCAGACCATTGTTCCGTCACCCTTGAAGCTGCGCCTCCCGTCCTGTGATACCGTGCTTTCCATTCTGCCCAGCTCTTTCACTTGTCTGGTGTGGACGCTTCAGTTACCTTGTGTTAGGCTTCTGCTGCTGGAACCTGTTTCCCGAGACCTGAGAATTTCTTCTGACAATGTTAAAACAATTGTTTAAAAAACATACACTCTTTAAAAAAACATGTTCTATTATGTCTTGGATCTTCACAGTATAATTTACTCAGTGCGTTGCTTTTGGAAGTGATCTTTAAAGCGTTTTGTGAGGAGAGGGGTCCTCCCAGCAGCCCTGACTGCCGTCCTCCGAGAGGCCCACGTGTGGGCTGGCGTCCAGGAGCTGGGGTGTCGGGAGGGCCCCCAGCACCCCCACCACCCACTGTGGCAGTGCCTGCCTGCTCCGTCTGTGCTCACACCCTCCCCCCTGGGGCTGGACTGAGTGTCTGCCCAGCAGAGGGGCCCGCAGGGCCGGCCCCCAGGAAGAACGCCGGCTCTGAGTCTGTGACAAGCTTCCCTGGGGACATGTGTCTCTGTGGGTCCGTGTGTGTCCTCGGGACGGGGTTCTGGAAGCTGGGGCCCGTCGCCCCTGGACCCCACGCCGTCCCCCGCTGGTTCTGCTTCGCAGCTTCTGGCTGTGATGGATCGGAGCCGAGAGGACCCATGTGCCCGGTCCGCGCGTCCTCCTGCTGGAGCCCGGGGTGGCCTTGGGGACCCCGACCCGGGTTTGTTTCTGGTGACAGCCAGCCCTTTTCACCGTGCAGTCGTCCCCGTGGGACAGTGGCGTGCAGATGGCTGTGCTCTCCGCGCTGTCCCGTCTGTTCCGCGGAGTGGCCTCCATCCTGCAGGACTTGTTTCAGACCGGGGTATTCTCTCCACACCACGCCTTGTTCCAAATCGATTACTGGAGAGAGGGCTGCGGACGAGAGAACCAGCGGACGGCCCTTCCTGGGGGCGGACTTGGTGTGGACGGCAGTGGTGACGGAGGCCAGGCTGGACTAAGGGCGGCTGCTCTGCCCTGGGCTCTGCACCGACCCCCAGGGCAGGGTGGGGGCCCACTGGAGCGCTGGGGGTCCCAGGACGCGCCTCTCCGCGTCCAGACCCGAGGGGGCAGCTTCTGCTGGAGTCTTCTGCTCCTCACACCGGGAGTGGGGTGGGCCGAGGTGGGGGTCGGAAGGACAGCAGGCCTGCCCCTCAAGGGGGCCCTTGGGCTGCACAGCGACCGTGCCCCTCCTGCGCACTGGCCCCACGGCGGCTGCGCTGGGAGCTGTGCGTTCGTGATTAAGCGAGCACGCCGAACAGGGTGCGGTCTTCAACAACCAGCTCTCTCTTCTTCTTCCTCCGCAGGGCGCCCCTCCGAGGAGACCGCGCTGCCTGGCGGCAGCCTCGCGCCATGGGCCGGCCGGCAGGGTGAGCGATGCGCCGGGCGCGGCGGCCATGCTCCGAGCGGGGGACCCGGCGCCCCCGCGCCTGCGCAGCGTGGAGGTGGCCCGCGGCCGCGCCGGCTACGGCTTCACGCTCTCGGGCCAGGCGCCCTGCGTGCTCAGCTGCGTCCTGAGGGGCAGCCCCGCCGACCTGGTGGGCCTCCGCGCCGGCGACCAGATCCTGGCCGTCAACGAGATCAACGTGAAGAAAGCGTCCCACGAAGACGTGGTGAAGCTAATCGGGAAATGCTCCGGGGTCCTGCACATGGCGATCGCGGAGGGCGGCGGCCACCTGGAGTCCTGCTCCAGTGACGAGGAGGTCGGCTTTTACGAAGGAAGAGGCTGGCTGAAGCCCAAGCTCGACTCTAAGGCTTTAGGAATAAACAGGGCAGAGAGGGTTGTTGAGGAGATGCAGTCGGGAGGGATTTTCAACATGATCTTTGAAAACCCTGGCCTTCGAGCCAGCAGCTCTGAGCCCCTGAAGCTGAAGCAGAGGTCGCTTTCAGAGTCGGCCGCCGGCCGGTGTGACCTTGCACACGAGAGTGCAGGTAATCTGCATCCCAGCCTGCCTTCTAAGGAGGAGACGCCCAAAGCAGGGAACCACGGCTCTGCTTTCGGCTCCGGGCTGGAGGCTCCTGAGGACTTTGGGCTGGATGCAAGCATTCTCAACGTGGCCATGGTCGTGGGCTACCTGGGCTCCATCGAGCTGCCGTCCGCCGGCTGCAGCCTGGAGTCGGACAGCGTGCAGGCCATCCGGGGCTGCCTGCGGCGCCTGCGGGCCGAGCAGAAGATCCACTCGCTGGTGGCCATGCAGGTCATGCACGACTGTGTGCAGCTGTGCACGGACAAGGCGGCCGTGCTGGCCCGCTACCCGGCCGAGAGGCTGGCCTTCAGCGCCGTGTGCCCAGACGACAGGAGGTTTTTCGGGCTGGTGACCACTCAGGCGGGCGACGACGGGAGCCTGGCGCAGGAGGAGGACGGCGTCCTGCGGACGTCCTGCCACGTGTTCATGGTGGACCCCGACCTGTTTAGCCACAAGATCCACCAGGGCATCGCCCGGCGTTTCGGGTTTGAGTGCACGGCCGACCCCGACACCAACGGCTGCCTGGAGTTCCCTGCGTCCTCGCTGCCGGTGCTGCAGTTCATCTCGGTGCTCTACCGCGACATGGGCGAGCTGATCGAGGGCATGCGGGCCCGGGCCTTCGCCGACGGGGACGCCGACGCCCACCAGAACACCAGCACCAGCAGCAACAGCGACAGCGGTATCGGGAACTTCAGCCCCGAGGACAGGAGCAGCCGCGTGCTCGTGGTGGACCTGGGCGCTGCCTCCAGCAGGCACGGCCCCAGCAGCGGCGTCTGGGAGGGCACGGGCGGGAGGGGCCCCCAGCCCTGGGCCGCCCCCTGGAATGGGGCCTTCTGTCTTGACCCCGAGGGGGCCCCGTTCGAGGCCACCCCGCAGGCTGACAGGTGCCGGGACCTCAGTAAGCACCTGGGGCCCGCCCCGCACGCGGAGGGCCCCCCTGCCCCCCTGAGGTGCCCAGTGCCGCCCTCCCGGAGGGGCGCTGTGGGCCCTAGCAGTGGCTCCGGCCAGCGGTGGCTCCCGGGCCACGTGCTGCGGCAGTGGCAGTGTGGGCACGTCAGCGACCAGGAGTCTTACACCGACTCCACGGACGGCTGGTCCAGCGTCAACTGCGGCACGCTGCCCCCGCCCATGAGCAAGATTCCCGCCGACCGCTACCGCGTGGAGGGCAGCCCAGCCCAGCCCCCGCCCAGCGCCCAGCACAGGGACTGGGCCAGGAAGGCCCTTGGCGTGCAGAGCATCCTCGGCCCCCGTCGAAGTGCCAGGAAGACCAAGGAGGACAAGAAGGTGAGCCTGGAGGGAGGGGCAGGGAGGCGAGCATGGCTCCCGACTCGGTCAGTCACTGACGGACGCCGGCACCTGTGCGGCCCACTTCCTCCCGCCCAGCCCGGGTGGCCTCTGGCGGCCTCATGGCACCTCCCTTGGGTTCACCCAGGCTTTGGGTGGGGCCCAGGCGGCTGTCGGGTGGGACAGGTGGCGGTGGAGGGGCGGTGAGTGTCCGGTCGGGGTGAGGCCCTTCTCCCCGCTTCCCACCCTTTCCTGCTGGGGCGGGTGCCACGGGAGCAGGTTCTGGATGCTCAGCCTGCTCCCTTCAGGATGGGGAGCTTCCCCGCAGCATTTCCTCCACCCAGGAGGTGCTGCTACGAGAAAATGCCAGCTGAAGTGGGCCACAGACAGCTCAGGGCAGGCTTGGACTGTGTGTGTGTGTGAGTCCCTTCAGTTCAGTTCAGTTCAGTTGCTCAGTCGTGTCCGACTCTTTGCGACCCCATGAATCGCAGCACGCCAGGCCTCCCTGTCCATCACCATCTCCCGAAGTTCGCTCAGACTCAACGTCCATCGAGTCACTGATGCCATCCAGCCATCTCATCCTCTGTCATCCCCTTCTCCTCCTGCCCCCAGTGCCTCCCAACATCAGAGTATTTTCCAATGAGTCAACTCTTCGCATGAGGTGGCCAGAGTATTGGAGTTTCAGCTTCAGCATCATTCCTTCCAAAGAAATCCCAGGGCTGATCTCCTTCAGAATGGACTGGTTGGATCTGCTTGCAGTCCAAGGGACTCGCAAGAGTCTTCTCCAACACCACAGTTCAATAGCATCAATTCTTCGGCGCTCAGCTCTCTTCACAGTCCAGCTCTCACATCCATACATGACTACTGGAAAAACCATAGCCTTGACTAGATGGACCTTAGTAGGCAAAGTAATTTCTCTGCTTTTGAATATGCTATCTAGGTTGGTCATAACTTTCCTTCCAAGGAGTAAGCGTCTTTTAATTTCATGGCTGCAGTCACCATCTGCAGTGATTTGGGAGCCCCCAAAAAACAAAGTCTGACACTGTTTCTACTGTTTCCCCATCTATTTCCCCTGAAGTGATGGGACTGGATGCCATGATCTTCGTTTTCTGAATGTTGAGCTTTAAGCCAACTTTTTCACTCTCTGCCTCTTTGCTCAAGAGGCTTTTTAGGTCCTCTTCACTTTCTGCCATATGGGTGGTGTCATCTGCATATCTGAGGTTATTGATATTTCTCCACTTGGTGGGAAGTGCCCGCCGGCCCCGTCCTTCTCCATGCGGTCTCAGCTCCTCTGGGACCGGGGTCTGACCTCAGGGACCTGGAGCCAGTGGTGCTGTGCTTGTCCAGGCAGGTGACTGGTCCTGCAGGGGCTAAGGACTTGTCTGAGGTCAGCCATCAGGATGAAGCAGGTTCATGATTCAAACCTTGGGCTTCTTTCTGTTTTTCAAGAGACTGTCTTTTAGAGCCGATCTAGGTTTGTAATGAAGGTGAGGGGAAGGTGTGGCATTTCCTCTGTCCTCAAAGGCACACAGCCTCTCCTCCGTCCCCGTTGGTGCTAAAGGAAAATGAGCTGGCGTGCCATGGAAAGACAAGGCTTTTAGTTAAAGGCACGTCACTGAGTGAAAGAAGCACTCTGAAAAACCTACAGGGGGGACCTTGTCATCATCAGCAGACCCGGACCCCACAGTTTCTCCTGGGGCCCCTCCTGTGGTGTGTATTCTGTGGGCTTGCGCAAATGTATAAGGCCGTGTCTTCACCACTGTGGGTCATGCAGAGTGTTTGCACTGCCTTGAATCCCCTCGTGCTCTGCCTGCCCCTCCCTCCCTCCTGTTGGCCCCGGGCCATCGCGCAGGCTTGTACCGGCTGCACTGCCCGCTCTCTGGGAATGCCAGCACAGCACACGGCCGATAGGTTTTTCAGAGTGCTTCTTTCACTCAGTGACGTGCCTTTAAGTAAAAGCCTTGTCTTTCCATGGCACGCCAGCTCATTTTCCTTTAGCACCAACAATACTCCGTAGTCTGGAGGCATCGTATTTATCCGTTGCCCTCCTGAAGCACACTGGTTGCTTCCAGGTTCTGGCAGCTCTGAATAAAGCTGATCTAAACACCTGTGTGAGGCTTCTGTGTGGGTGTAAGTTTTTAACTCCTGTGGGTAAGCGCCAAGGCAGTGAGACTGCTGAACTGTGGGCTCAGGGTGTGTTCTGCTTCGTAAGAAAGTATCTTCCAAACTGGCTGCACCATTTTGCGTTTCTGCCAGCAAGGATGAAAGTTTCTGTCACCTCGTGTTCTGGCCCCGATTGCATGTCAGTGTTCGGCATTTTTGCCGTTCTGACACTTGTGTAGTGGTTTCTCATTGTTTTGACTTGCATCTCCGTGACGCATGTGATGTGGAATGTCTTTTCCTGTGCTTACTTGTCACCCGGGTATCTTTGGTGAGGTGTCAGTTAAGGCCTTTGCCCCATTTTGTATCAGATTGTTTGGCCACACTGCGTGGCACATGGGGTCTTAGTCTCTCTCGACCAGGGATCAGACCCACGCCCTCTGCACTGGAAGCGTGCAGTCTTAACCACTGGGCTGCCGGGGGAGCCCTGAGTCCTGGGTGGATTGTTTTCTTACCGTAGAGTTTTAAGAGTTGTTTCTTTGTTTTGGATAATGGTCCTTCATAATATGTGTCCTTTGCAAATATTTTTTCCCTTTCTGTGAGTTGTCTTCATTCTCTTGATACCATGTTTCACAGAGTAAAAGTGCTTTATTTTGGTGAAGTCCAGCGGCTTATCAATTCTTTCTTTGATGGATCGTGTTTTTGGTGCTGTGCCAAACACATCACTGAACCCACGGTCATCTAGGTTTTCTCCTGTGCCATCTTCTAGGAGTTTTTTGATTTTTTGTTTTACACCAACGTCTGTGATCCACTTGGAGTTGATTTCTGAAGGGGTTAATTTTCTAGATTCAGTTTCTGGCTGTGGATGCCTGTTGCTCCAGCACCCTTTGTAGAAAAGACTGTCACTGTTCTCTCGTATTATCTTTGACCCTTTGTCAGGGATCAGTGGTCTGTACTTAGGAGGGTCTTGGACTTCTTTTTAATGTTCTTTCACTTTGAACAAAAATGTAGTGAAGCTTCCAGGGTCCTAAGCTGGGGCTCCTGGTGTCCCTCCTGGTCTGGCCTGAGCTGGCGTGAGGCTTGTCTGCATCAGCAGAGGACAGGCCAGGAAGGGATGGAGGCCGGAAGTGCCAGAAGTGCCAAGAGGAAGAGGCGGTAGGCGTGGGAGGGAGAGATGCCAGAGATGGCGGAGGTTGGGTAGGCGGTGCCCGGAATCGCTGTCAGTTCCTCTCCGTGGAAACTGTGGCTTCAGTGTCTTACTCTGTGCAGAGTCAGGCTGTGTCCTCCGGGTCCGGCCCGGAGACAGCAAGCACGCCTGCAGGTTGGACAGGAAGAAGTTACCAGGAAGAACCAGACGAGAGCTGGCCCACCGCCAAGGGAGTGTGAATGGAACCCTGCGGAGGCAGCAGTGGAGGGGGCGAGGGCAGGGACTCAGTGCCCCGAGGGGCAGGCCCGCGGGGCAGCGGGCTGGGGGGCGGCGCTGGCTGCTGGGGAGCAGGCTGCCCCTGGGCGAGGGCCCTGGGAGAACGTGGCCACGCTGGCACCGCGGGAACCAGCACTGCCCTGTAGGCAGAGTGCTGTCCGTACAGCCCAGCTCCAGCGTCTGACGCCCCCGAAGGCGCTGAGTGCTCAGTGCTGGGAGGGAGAGCCTGGGACGCCGGCCCCACCCGCCCCTGGGCCCTCTGCTGCCCTCCCCTCCACACCGTCCCCATGCAGAGTCCTTGTGTTTGCTGATGTTCGTGAAGTGGCTTTTCCGAGCGAATTCGGTCCAGGGCCTTCTTTGTTGTATGTGGCCTCGAGGCCTTGGCCTGTTTCACTTAGAGGTGAGCGGCTGACCGCGCATAGGTTCTCCCGCGTGCCTGGAGCTGGTCAGTCTCGGTCTTCGCAGAGGGGCCCGGGGCGCGTGGAGCCTCCGTCACTCAGCCGGGCACCTGTCACCTGCCTGGGCCTTTGCTCCTGACAGGTGGGCTCTGCTCTGCCAGCACAGCTCCAGGCGGGCACGGCCCTCCAGGGCCCCGAGGAGCTCTGCATGCCCCAGGGGACTTCTCACCAGCTTCTTTTCAGCCGCCTCGGCCGATTGTGCCCCTGAGTGGGTAGCCTGTGACCAGTGGGGGCAAGCAGGCCTGACCCCAGGCTGGGAGGGGCCCTCGAGGGGCGCGCGCTCTGTCTCTTTCTCCCCTCCACCCTCGGGTGCTCATGGTTGCCTCCATGCATGCTCAACAGCTCTCTGTGTTAAATGTTCCCGTTGGATCTCCTGGCACACAGCCTTTCTATTCTGTGTGCGTGAAGGAAGCCAGCTGTTAGCAGGACTCTCATCACCGCCTTCGGTCACCAGTTGGCCCCCAAGGCCTGTCGCCTCTGGGCCCAGACGGCCCTCCCTTCACTACGCGCCTCTACCCGGGCTTTGTCGCTGTCTCCTTGTCCTGTGTACGCTGGCTCAGTCCAGACCTTGGCTTTCTGGGACCCTTTCTGCTGTGAAGCCTGGAGGGAAAGCATTTCTGACTGTTGCCTGTGCAGGCAGACACCTCTCAGGTGTCCTGAGGCCAGTGTCTGAGGTCAGCTGCCCCAGAGAGGCTCGGGCGATGCAGGAGGGGAGGCTTTCAAGGGTGAGTCATTTCCAAACGGGCAGCAGTGGTCATCACCGAAATATGAGTGAATAAAACGTGCTTATTGGCAGTGGAGTGAAGACGGGTGTGTTTTCATGCGGTAGGCTGCTGCTGCTACTGCTAAGTCACTTCGCTCGTGTCCGACTCTGCGACCCCAGAGACGGTAGCCCACCAGGCTCCCCTGTCATGCGCTCATGTACAAGTGACGAGTCTCAGTCTGTTACACAGGACTTCACGTGGCCTGAACCCGCGGAGCTGTGCTCTCCGCTGGTTGGCCTGGGAGGGCTGCCCAGGGCCGGCATGGAGGCGCCGCCGTCAGTAGGAGCCATGTTCCTCCAGGCGTGTAGTTTCTGTGGTCCCCCGTGTGCCTGTGCTTGAACTTGAGGTTGAAGACAGCCGCTGCGCAGGGGTGAGACAGCGCCTGTCCACATTCCAGCCTGCAGGGGGACAGAGTAGGGGGTGGGAGGGGGGTCTGCAGGAGTTGGGGGGGAGGGAGGGAAGTCTGCAGGGGTGGGGATCTGCAGGATTGGGGGAGGGGGGTCTGCAGGAGTGGGGGGGAGGGGGGTCTGCAGGGGTGGGGTGTCTGCAGGGGTGGGGGTGTCTGCAGGATTGAGGGGAGGGGGGTCTGCAGGAGTAGGGGAGGGGGGTCTGCAGGAGTAAGGGGTGGGGGGTCTGCAGGAGTGGGGGGCGGGAGGGGGGTCTGAGGAGGGGGGAGGGGGGCGGGGGGCGTGGAGGCCAGGCTGGGGACCCTCATGCTGCTCCTCATGGGCCTGGCCTCATCACGTGGCTGCCCCTGCTACACGGGAGGCGGGTGTGCAGCCGGGTGGGAGGTGGGTGGGGGGAGCGCCACCATGGGGATAGCCCTCACGGTGCAGGGAACAGGAAAGCCGGGCACACACGCGCGTTTAACATGGTCCTGCTTTTGTGTAAAGCATTTCAATACCCCCCAAATAAACCTGTGCATTTTAAAGCGTACACATGTTTATATGTAAACATATAGAAGAAACTGAAAGGAGACACTTAGTACCGGTTACCCAGGGCAGTAGGTGAAAACTGGGAAGGGTTCCGGACACTAGAATTTTATTTTTTTGTTGTTTTGATTTTGTATTATGGGAATCTGAACATGTTTTACTTAACTAAAAAGAATGCATTTGAAGAAAAAACTTAAAATTATTTTAGTAATTCTTTATTTATTAAGATCAAAGTGAGGATTGGTGCTAGAAGCAGTATCGGTACTCCTGGGGCTTTGCTGAGGACAGGCTCATCCGTCCTCCCGGGAGGACAGTATGGGATTCAGCAGACTGACCTCTCTTCTAGTACAATGAGAGGAAGTTTTAAAATAGACTATATAAAAAAAAAAAAATCTAGAGAATACTGAAAAGGCCAGGCGAGGCCCGGTGATTTAACTGCCTCTAAAAAGAGCAGCTTTGATCTCCCCGCCTTGTAAACAGCACACTTGCTCAGCGTCGCCTGGCTCTCTGAGAGTCAGTGGTGGAGGAAGCCGACAACGATGGGGAGAGTCAGCTGGTCTGGGAGATAACAGGGCCCGTCCCGCCCTGCCTGCCCACTGGTGGACGTGCCCTGCCCCGGGAAGGACGTGGGGTCGTGGGGACGCCAGGATGAGATGTGGCAACGGGACGCAGGGACGGGACGCAAGGATGCTGGGATGGGACGCGGGGACGCGGTCATGGGATACGGCGATGGGACTTGGGGACGCGGAGACACCGGGACGGGATGCAGGGATGGCACTTGGGGATGGCATGCTGGGACGCAGGGACGCGGCGGCGGGATGCCGGGACAGCACGCCGGTATGGGATGCTGGGCCCCTTGGCTTCCCACGCCCGCTCGTCCCGCTGGAGGTGGTCCTTCCGACCTCATGCAGCCCGTGCTCCCCGCTGGGGGTAGAAGCGCTCGGCCCCTCCTGGACCTGGCTTCCAGAGGAGCTGGACGCCGTGTGGAGCGCAGAGACGGGAGGACACCCAGGTGGAGCGGACGGGCATCAAGGGAGCCGGCACATAGCAGGGCCGCCGCCTCCTGTTTTTCGGCTTTAGACAGGAGAAGGGAAAGTGTTCCCAGCTAGGTGGCCAGAATCAGAAGGGTTTGAAGTGCTTGAATCCCAGATTGATTAATTTTGCTTTTCTTAAGCTTTAAAAAGCCTCTTGATGAAAGTGAAAGCAGAGAGTGAAAAAGTTGGCTTAAAGCTCAACATTCAGAAAACTAAGATCATGACATCCGGTCCCATCATTTCATGGGAAGTAGATGGAGAAACGGTGGAAACAGTGTCAGACTTTATTTTGGGGGGGCTCCAAAATCACTGCAGATGGTGATTGCAGCCAGGAAATTAAAAAACGCTTGCTCCTTGGAAGGAGAGTTGTGACCAACCTAGATAGCATATTAAAAAGCAGAGATATTACTTTGCCAAAAAAGGCCTGTCTAGTCAAGGCTATGGTTTTTCCAGTGGTCATGTATGGATGTGAGAGTTGGACTGTGAAGAGAGCTGAGCGCCGAAGAATTGATGCTTTTGAACTGTGGTATTGGAGAAGACTCTTGAGAGTCCCTTGGACTGCAAGGAGATCCAACCAGTCCATCCTAAAGGAGACCAGTCCTGGGTGTTCATTGGAAGGAATGATGCTGAGCCTAAAACTCCAATACTTTGGCCATCTCATGCAAAGAGTTGACTTATTGGAAAAGACTCTGATGCTGGGAGGGATTGGGGGCAGGAGGAGAAGGGGACGACCGAGGATGAGATGGCTGGATGGCATCACTGACTTGATGCACATGGGTTTGGGTGGACTCTGGGAGTTGGTGATGGACAGGGAGGCCTGGCGTGCTGTGATTCATGGGGTCACAAAGAGTCGGACACGACTGAGCGACTGAACTGAACTGAAGCTTAAAGTGGCTTTATGACACAGTGCTCTGTAACTTGTTTCCTAATACTGCATATCACTCCATAGTATCTTCACCTGCAGTTCGTCATGTTAGCTATAAAATAACCCATTGTGTGAGTATTCCACCACCACTACACACAGACACACACACACACTCTCACATACACACACTCACACAGTCACTCACCCACACACACACTCAAACACACACAGCCATTAGCAGAGTGACAGACAGCGCTTTGGTGAACATCCCTGGACACGTCTCCAGGTGTGCATATGAAGGCATTTCTCGGGGTCGTCCAGAGAACGGAAGGGCGGCTTTGGAGCTTTGCAGCAGGGCCGAGTGGTGAGCTTGGTCTCTGCTCCTCCGTGTCGGCTGTAGACGGCCGCCGGGGCAGGCGCGGATGGAATCACTGACGGACGCGCTGCTGGTGTGGCTGCAGTGCCCAGTCCTTGCCCCGGGCCGGAGCGGTGAGGACCGCGTCCGGTGTCCTGCACGCCCCCAGACGGGTCCAGGAGCTCAGTAGAGTTGGCTGGAATGCCCTCACCACGCAGAAGCACGCTGTCTTCCCGACATCCCTGCGCCCACTCCTCTAAGAGCTCAGGTTGCCCGCGTGCTTGCCGAAGCTCGCCTTTGTGAGGCTCCTCCACGTTCTGTCAACCTATTAGTTGTAAAGTGGCACCTTGTTGTGGCTTCAGTTTGCATTCCCTCGATCACAAAGGTGTGGTTTCGTCTTTGCTAAGGGGCCTGCTGAAAACGTGGCCCATTTTGCTGCTGGGTCGTCTTCTCTGATTGGCAGGAGTTACAGGTTCTGGCTGCTAACCTCTGCCAGCTACGCACGGTCCCTGAATGCTCTCTCAGTGTTCCATGCGCTCTGTCGCCTTGATGAACAGAAGTCCTTGACTTTGCTGTTCTCCAGCTTGTCACCTTTCTCTTGCACTTTTGATTTAACACATTCACTACTGTCTTGAGCTCTGAAAGATTTTCTCCTTTTTTTCCCCTAACATTTTATGGAGTTGATTTTTGTGCATGGCACAGAAAGTGGGTGACAAGTTAATTTCTTCCTCTGTGTGGACGCCTGGTTGGAGCACCGAATTCATGCTCTCGGGAGGCCCCGTGGCGCCCTGTGCCGTGTGCCACGTGCCCACATACGTGTGGGTCTCGGTTCTCTGACCTCCGCTGTCGGTACCTCAGCCGCAGTGTTCTTTCAGAATCGTAGCTTTGTATCTGATGTGCCTATTTGATCTTGGCATTGCTTGAGCCTTGCTCTTTTATGCAGATTTTATAATCAGCTAATAACTTCTCCAAAAAAAAATTTGCTACTGATTGTTTTATTGGGACAGCATGCCCAGGATGAAATATCCTGTGTCCTATCCTATCCATGAAAGTGGTGTCTCTTGTCGTTTATTTAGATTTTATTTTCTTTCAGTAAAATCTTATAGTTGCCTTCATAAACATTGTTGACTGCATTATTCTTAGAGTATTTGACCAGACTTATTTCTAGACACCTTGTATATTTTGTCGCTGTTATTAACGGTACATGCATAAAAGTTGTACGTGTCATCGTTGGCGACGTTTCACAGCACAGTGGGTTTGCTTCTTTGTATGTGCGGCTGCCTTGCCGGGGCTGCTTCTGTTCCTGCCTGTTAATACTTGTCATCATGGATGGGTGCTGAGTTTTAGTCTTTCTTTTTCGGTTCTTCTGCACTCATTGAGACAATCAAATGGGCTTCCTCATTTAAAATGCTGATATGCTATAGTATAGTGATAGAGTTTACATGTTGAGCGCAGCGTGCGTCCCTGAGGTAAGCCTCGCTTGGGCTTGTCTCTCTCCACTGCGGGCTCTGGCTGCTGGAGCTCTTGTGGGATTCCGCGCCGGCGCTTTAGACTGAGACTGTCTTGCAGTTTTCCCTTCTCTCGTTGTTTAGTTTTGGTGTCAAGTTTATTCAAACCTCACAAAGTCATAAAACCAATGGTGGCATTTTCCTCCCTTCTTTTTGGTGTATTGAATCTTCTATCTAAAAACCTCTGTTGGAGGTGAAACCTGTTTTGTCTGTTTTACATAGCTACACAAGCCTCCTCTGAGTCAGCATTTTCTGTCTTTGATAAACTTTTCCTTTTTCTCATGTGTTAGGATTGTTACTATGAGTGGCAGGTGGTTGGGTGTTCACCCTGATGCAGTGTGATGTTCCAAGGCTCAGGAGTAAGATTGGCGCGAGCGAGATCGCTGCCGTGTGTGGTCTTGGCTCCGTGGCGTCGCCCTGTGCTGTCTGTGAGTCTTGGCTTCTCCTTCCCTGCCTGGTTTGTGTTTTGTTTTCAAGGCTGTTGTTGGCCTCCTTGCTTCCTTCATCACCTCCTTTATTGGCTTGGAAGCTCTGACACACGCCGTGGTTCTCTTTTAAACAAGTGTCTGTTTTCACTCTTGATGACTGCCTCTTAGACCTCATTGACTAAACAAAGCATATTCCTTAATTTTCTGTCTGTATTTGACTGTCCTTTTGTGCACTTTCTAACTGTTGTTTCTTGACCTGCAAGCAGGTTTCTCAGGAGACAGGTAAGGTGGTCAGGTATTCCCATCTAAGGATTGTCTACAGGTGGACCCTGGTGCTGGGAGAGGTTAAAGGCGAAAGGAGAGGAGGTGGCTGGAGAATGAGATGGAGAGGTTGGATGGCATCACCAACTCAATGAACGTGAGTTTGAGCAAAGTCCTCGAGAGAGTGAAGGACAGGGGAGCCTGGTGTGCTGCCGTCCATGGGGTCACAAAGAGTAGGACACGTCTTGCCTTGAGAATCCCAGGGATGGGGGAGCCTGAGGGGCTGCCATCCATGGGGTCGCACAGAGTCGGACACGACTGAGCGACTGAACAAGAAGAAGCACATTTGCTCTTTTCTTTCTTGAGCAGGAGACCCAGTCTCAGTTTCTTTCTTGAGAAGGTGCTTTGCAGGGAAGAGGGGCCCTTCCTCAGCTCTCACATCCCCCGACTTCACCTCTGCATGTTTGCCCAGGGCCATGTTGGAAATGCAGTTCTGTTGGTTCTAAAGTTGATTGGATATTGGGCTCAGACTTCTTCCTGACGGTGGAGTTTGTAGGAGCCCCGTTCGGCTCTCGTCCCTCGGCCCCGGGGCCTCCTCCTGTGCTGGGCTCGGGGAGGGGCTCTGCGCCCTCCCCCCGGGTCAGCTGGCTCGCTGCCCGGCTCTGGTTGCAGCAGCTGGGGGCCTGCAGTGCTCTCCGCTGCCCGTGTCCAGTGTGCGGTTCCCCGCCTCCTCGGGCCTCTCTGCCCGACACCAGCTGTCGCCGTGCCCCCGAGGGCCCGAGTGCGAGGCCGGGGTCCTGCCGCACCCACCCCGCGTCTGCCCACGGGCTCCGACAGCTCCTCTTCCTGTGCTGCCCCGGCCTCCTGGCACCGTGGGTCCCTTTTGCCCGCTTGGTTCTCTGCTGCCTGCCTGGCGGTTCTTTACGGGGATGCTCTGTGAGGCAGTCGGGGTGGCTTTGCTTTCTGACTGGACGCTGCCTGATTCAGCAAGAGAGGTGCGTCAGCTGGAAACCTCGCTCCTCAGGGTCTCCTGGGGAACCTTCATCGGACCTGGCCTCTGCTGAAAGCTAGATGGCCCCGTGTGCTGGGGTTTGTTCCCCAAGTGCTCCCGGACGGAACGCCCGCCACGTGCCCAGCACTGTCGAGTGGGGAGCCAGCCCTGCCCCCCGGGGCTGCTGGCCTCGTGTCTCCACCCTTCTGTTGGGCGTTCCTGGCTCTGACCGTCGAGACAAGAGCCGGTTTGGCCCCTGCGGTTCTGAGCGGGCCCTTCTCTGCCTGCGGCTTCTCACCTGCAAGCCAAGGAGGCTGGACAGGCCGGCTCACTGCGTGGGCTACGAGAGGCCCCTCCGCGGGCGGCGGGTGGGCGGCAGCCGGGTTCTGCCCTCACCCTGCCGGCTGTCTCCCTGCTCTGGGCCCCATCTGCTCTGGACCCCATCTGGATGTGAAGGTGGCCCTTGGGGGACTGTGCTGAGGTCACCAAACGTCAGCTGAGGCTGGGGCGGCCCTCAGCCTGTTGCAGGAAGGGGGACCCCTTCCAGGGCCTGAAACTGGGCTCTTGTCTAACACTCAGAAATGAATTGTCTGAGGAGACACATGTGTTGACAAAGCAAGAGATTTTATTGGGAAAGGGCACCCGGGGGAGAGCAGCAGGGTGAGGGAGCCCAGGAGAACTGCTCTGCCGCGTGGCTCACAGTCTCGGGTTCTGTGGTGATGGGATTAGTTTCCGGGTGGTCTTTGGCCAATCACTCTAATTCAGCGTCTTTCCTGGTGGCGCACGCGTCGCTCAGCCAAGGTGGATGCTAGCGAGAGGGATTCTGGGAAGTGGACGGACATGCGGGGTCTCCTTTAGGCCTTTCCCGAACTCTTCCGGTTGGTGGTGGCTTATTAGTTCCGTATTCCTTATCAGGATGTCCTGTCATAAAACAGCTCATGCAGATGGTTACGATGGTGCCTGGCCAGGGTGGGCGGCTTCAGTCAGTGTGCCTCCCCTCACAGGCCCGCAGGCCTGAAGGGAGCACGGAGAGCAGAGGCCCCGCAGCCCCTGCTGGGGAGGTGGGCGCGCTGGGGGCCTGTGGTTTCAGGACCGCCTCCCCCAGGGGGGCCTGTTTATGGAAAACAGGGCTGAAGGAGGTTCTCGAAAGGGTGCGCCGTACTCGGGCAGGGGGTTGGGCCGGGGCCGGGGAGCGGGCATGGGTCTGCAAAGGGGTCGCTGGATTCCAATACATCTCACACACAGACTCAGCTCGGGGCCTATTTTCTGAAAAGGTTAGACAAATATTGCTCAAGAGTATGTCAGTAACTTGCTGGCAAGGCCCAGCAGAGAACCGGGGTGCTGCTGGGGTGGGAGAGGGAGGTGGGGGGGAGGAGGGGCCTTCGGGACGAAGGGAAGAGCCCGAAAGGGTCCGTCAGCGTCACAGAGCCCCGCTGGGCCGGCCCAGTGCCTGTCCCCTGGAGCAAAGCGCGGGTGGGAGCACAGGCTCACCCCTGGCTGGTGGGTGGCGGAGGGTCTTGGAGACCAGGCCCCCGAGCACACTCGGGCCTCCAGGAGGCAGCGTGGTGGGTCCCAGGCCCGTCTGGGGACAAGGAGGTCTTCTGGGCAACTTGGCTCCTTAGAGGCCGAGCCCCGCCCCGTGCAGCCTCACTTCTTCATGGCTCCGTGGCCGCTCCCTTTCAGGGTGACAGTCCCGGGCCCTCGAGGGTCTGGCTCTGGCCCGGGACCCTCACGGCCCGCTTCCCTGCCCCCCGCTGCCCTGAGGCCCGTGCCCGGCGGTCCCGTGGGCATCATATCGCCCAGGGACCTTGGCGGGCAGGCTGGCGGCACAACCCCGCCTGGAGTGCAGGCGTAGAGATGAGGACGCGCTTGCGGGGACGTGTCCACTCCCGGGCTCTTGCTGGGACGCGGGGGCTGAGGAGCGCGTGGTGCCGCGTTACTGCCCCGGGGACCCCTTTGCTGCTGGTGACGATGAGTCCAAGGAGTCCTGGTCGTCTCTGCATCTCCTCTCCCTGAGTCAGCTCCGTCCTCTCTCTGCCTCTGTCTCCCTCTCTGTCTCCCTCCCTCCTCTCTCTTTCCATTTAGTTCAGGATTTCCTCTCGCTCCAGCTCACACGCTCCGCTCTGGGTGGCTTTTCTGAGCCTTCACTGCTCAGTGTCTGCAGCACGGCCTTGCTTGGACCTCTGTCCCCGGTAGAGATGCGTTCAGCAGGGCACGAGTGCGTCTGCAAGGTTGGTGGTGCAGAAACTCAGCGCAGAGGGCTTCAAGGAAGTCTCGCGTGTTGTCTTTGCTCAGGATGCCTGGGGTCCCTGCGCAGGTGCGGAGCGGAGCACCCGAGGTTTCGACGTGTTTAGAAACTTGCAGCTCCTTCTGTGCCTGAAGCTAGTCACTTAGGATTTCGCGCACCCAGGAAATCGGAGGTTTTCAGCTGTGATGCTTTTTATGTTTAAAACGTGACGGCTTATTTGCTGAGCCACATTTGGGAAGATGTCTGGCATAATGGCAGTGAATTAATTCTGGTCATTTCCCAGAGAAAGGATGAGATGTGTTAATGGTTGGTTGTTTCATGCCACGGGGCTGGTTTGGTCTTCAGACACCAGCTGAACGTCCTGAGACTTTCTAATTTCCTAAAACGCTTATAAAATTATGTGCAAGCACAAACTTGCCGAAAACCAGGCTGTATCACTAACGACTTCTCCACCTGCCCGAGCTTTCCCTGACACGCGCGTTGTGTTTTTCCCTTGCCCGTGGGCCTGGGGCTGAGGCTGGGGTCGTCCTCTGGACGCATAGCTGCAGGCGGCCGAGTGAGCACTCGGGGCCTCTGGGTGACCCTTTCCCACTGTGTGTTCCCGGTTGTGGTGACTCAGGTACAATGAGATTGACCTGGAGGCCTCCCCTCCTCTTATCTCTCCAGGCGGCGCCCTGCTTTGGGCGGAACCAAGGTCTTCTCCCAAGCAGGTAACAGGTCTTTGTCTTTGTTCCAGGGCTCCAAGTTCGGGCGGGGCACTGGACTCGTGCCCCCAGCTCCGCGCGCCTCCAGCCGGAGGTCCTTCGGGAGGTCCCGGAGGCTGAGCATCACCCGCTCCCTCGATGATCTTGAGGTAACGTGACTTGAGTGTTTCTTTCTTTATTCTCCAGGTTTTCAGAAATGATGCATCTGAATCTCCATTGACTCCCACCCTTCCCTTGCCCCCGCCCTCTCCCATAACCTTGATCTTCAAGGCGAGCATTCGTTCACACCCAGCCCCTCCCCGCCTCAGCCCTCCTCACTCAGCCCTTCCCGGCCTCTCCTCTGCTCCTCAGCAGAGTCATGATAAGGCCTGTGCCCTCTGCGTGCCGGGCACAGTGTTCTAGACACACGAGCCCTCTGGGCCCTGTCGTGACCTGTTACTCAGCCAAACTTGGGTCCATTTGCATGATGCACAGGAAAGCTCATCCACTGACTTGGGTTGTGGGGAAGGACCGCACAGCCTTTACTGTGGCCCCAGACGAGGGGAGCGGGCGTCTCATGCTCAGAAGGCCTGGACTCCTGCTGGGCTCAGGGGAGGGGCTCACGGGGCACTTGATCAGCTCACGGGCAGCTCTCCGGTTGGTTGGTGGTGAGGTAACTAGGTGATGTTATGGGAATCTCAGCCATCCGCCTTCTGCTTCCAGCTGGTCTGGGGTCTAGGTGCTGGGGGGCAGCATGCAGTTCACATCTTCCTCCTGGCGAGGGTTTCAGTATCTGCAAAACAGCTCAAGGACATGGCTCAGGATATTAGCTGCAGCCCTGAGGAAAAGCTGAAGGCCCTTGACTCCGCTTTATGGCTAACCTGTTGCTATTTTGTTCTGCTTGACGGCTCTCTTTCATTTTTGAGCTTTCTCACTTCTCCGGTTGAATCTGCTCTTTGGGACTAGGGGAAAGCCAGGAGGCGAAAGCTTTTCTACAAACAGGAGGTGGGGGCACACGAGGGTGTGTCTCAGGAAGGCCTCTAGGGACCCTGCTCCCTTTCGTACCCCCTTTTAAAGATTTGGCTCTACGCCACAGGTCCTGACGGTGTCCCCTTGTGTGGCTCTTCTCTTTGATCTGTGACACTGAAAAAAGGAGAGACTTGCCCCTTGAGCAGTTCTCGGTTTACAGAGAAGTTTAGCAGGAAGTACTGAGAGTTCCGCGTGCGTGCTGTGCGGGGTCTGTGACCTTTAGCTTCAGTTCAGGCTTGCGTGGAGCCCGCCCCTGGTGCCGTCATCCAGGTTTGGCCGGGTGGAGAGGGCACGCGGTCACCATCAGAGTGCCACACGGAGCAGCCGCTCTGCCCTGAGCCCCACGTGCTCCACCTGCTCACCCCTCCCTGCTTGCCCTCAGCCCTGGCAGCATGGTCCTTTAACTGGCTCATTTTGTGTGTTTTAAAATTTTTCACAAATGTAATTCACTGCATATCTTATTCTGCCAGTTTTAAAACACTGCCATGTTTCCAAGCTTTGCCTTGTAGTTTTGGTTCATTTTGCTGGTTATGCGACATTCCGTTATGAGCGATTTTTATTCCACTCTGCTGCTGCCGGGCCCTCCACGCAAGGTCGGGACAGGCTTCTCTGAACAGGTCGTCAGTGGACGGTGGGCGGCAGGCGTTCCGGGTATCAGGTGGCTGTGACGGGTATCAGAGCCCATCCAGGGTCTGCTTACCAGCGGTACGTGTCCCTGCTGCTCACTGACGCCTGGGACTGTCGAACTGAAGTCTTCCTGTGCCAATAAAATGCCAGCTCATTTTAATTGGCATTTCACTGACTGTGAGAGAGGCTGAGCATTCCAACATGGGCTCTTTGGCTATAAGAGTTTTCCCTGTTTTCAATTAGTAGCCTATTCATGTCCTCCTAGTTTTTAAATTTCTATTTTATTTATTTAATTGTTTTAAAAATAGATTTTGCAGCAGTTCTTTACATTTTGGGGACACATCCTTTGTCAGATAAATGTTTTGAAAATATCTTTGTGACTTTTTTCCACCTTTGTTTAGCGTGTGTATACATGTGTGTATATGTGTGTATTTTAATTGTGGTAGAAAAGAACATTGAATTTGCCATTTTAAGTGTGCAGCTCAAGGCAGTAAGCACTCACTTCATTTTGAACGTGCCCATGACTCACTCAGCCCCCCTTCCTCCCAGCCCCTGGCACCCACTCCTGCCTGCTTTCTGCCTCCAGGAATTGACTTTTGTGTCTGGTTTATTTCACTTAGCCTAGCATCTTCACGGTTCACCCATCCATGCAGCAGGCATCAGAATGTTTTTCCTTTTTGAGGCTGAATAACGTCCCACTGTGTGGACAGACACTTTGTGTTTATCCATCCTTCTGACGAAGGCCCCTGGGGTTGCTCCCATCTTTGATTAATGCGGCCAGTGATGTTATGAATATGAGCACGCAGCTGTCTATTTGAGCTCAGTGATGTTTTAAAAATAGACTGCAAGATAATTTCTTACAAACTCAATAATAGTTATCTGGAATAAATTGTCTATGGGGTTTCTTTTTGCTTAAAACAGAAAGTTAATTTGTGTTCTGATGCGGAAGCTGGAATCTTTGGCTGTTAGAGCTGGAAAGGGCCTGGACATCATCTTGTTGTCCAGATGAGAGAGGGACTGATTCTGGAGGTCTTTGGGGGCAGCGGGGGGCTGCAAGGTGGTCGGCACTTGGTACTGGGCGGTCGGAGCAGAGCAGCTGTGGGGCGGCCCTGTGAGGCCCCGAGGCTGGGACAGGCCCCAGGGCAGGGCCTCGGGGCTCCGGGGTCCTGAGAAGGGGCCCCTCCACTGAGCCTGCATTCTCCCTTCGGGGGTTTTGGCCAGGCGTTGTCTCTGCATCGTCCTGGGAGAACGGTCTCTGCAGGGGCCTGAGCCCCCGGGGCCAGGAGCCAGCGGAGCGGCTTGGGGTGGCGCAGGTTCCGCTTCTGGACATGCGGAAGCAGTGTGGGCCCTGTGGTCAGTGCTCACTCTTCTCGATGAACGTCCAGGGGCCGGCCGGCGTCCGCGTGGCTGACCGAGGGCCGCCCTTGCCCTCTGATTGTCCCGGTTCACAGATGAGAGCCCAGGTGCAGGGAGAGAGTTCTAAATTTAGGTTCCGGGGCGCGGAGCTTGCGGTCTCCCCCCACTTCTGGACCTCTTATTCTTGTCCCATTGGTGCGTTAGAGACAGGATTGAATCTTTGCACCTTTCTGCCTGAAGACTTCAAAGTGTAGGAATGACGTTGGTCAGGCTGTTTCAAAGGAATCCTGTCTGTCTATCCTCCCCTCTGCCCCATACCTCTCGGTGGGTGAGCCGGGCAGCCTTGGGACTGTCTGCTTCTGCGTCTGCTTCCGGCCTCCCAGCCTTGTTTGGCTCCTCCCCAGGGGCACTGGCTTTCGCCTCTTGCCCCTGGGTCCTAAGCACCCTGGGCACGTTAGAAGCCCCACCAGGGCCTCTGTGATGTCTGCCACCGGCCCGGCTCCTCCACACAAGGCCAGGTCCAGGTCCACTTCCAGACCCTCAGGACTCCAGTGTCTTGGGCTGGGTCTGCTGGGAGAGGCCGACAGAAGGCTGTCTAAACGCTGGGGTGAGGAGGACGACCCAGGAGGGATCGCTCAGGATAGAGCGATAAAACGGTGAAAGTATAGGCCCGTTCAAATGAGCAGTGACCACGTAAAGCAAGAATAGCTGTGTTTGGTTTGAAAATATGTGAAATTAAATTACAGCATAGCAGGCTGAGCGCTGGGAGGTGAATGGAGGTCAGGTGTTTCTGGGTGCCCACTCCTCTAGGAAGAGGATGGGGGGCGATCAGAATTTGATTTGCACAAGGTGAGGGTGCACGTGACCCCCAGGGCAATGTAAGACAGCAAGGTGATGAACGCAGTTTACGTCAGCAGAAGGAAAGCATGGAATAATGGAAAATATTGAATGTGAAAGCAGGTGAGCCAGGAGGAAACGGGAGACAAAGGGCAGAGAGCAGGAAGGGCTGACAGACAGCCCCGGCGGGTGGCTCAGTCCAGGCATGCTGCTGCTGGGTCACACAGCTCAGCTAGGAAGGAGAGACTGCGCGGCAGCATCAGAAATCTGGTCATCTGCTTCCGAGGGGCAGCCCTAACACTTAGGAGAGAAATGTGAGGGAAAGGGCGGGAGAGGAGATGCCCATGGTACTGAGCAGAAGCAGGGTAGTGGAGCTGTAGTGACCTCAAAGCCGCTCTTAGACAGATAAGGAGCCGTCATCGCGGCGGGCGTCATCGCGGCGGGCGCAGGGAGCTGCCCTTGTAAATTTCATGTGCATTCTGTTACACAGTCTCCACACCTCTGCAGCAGAAACCCACAGAAGTAGGAGCAGAACCGGCCGAGTCTGTGCCAGAGCAGGCGTTCGCCCTCCCTGCTCAGTGAGTGGCGCGGTGAGCAGGGAGCACTCAGTAAGTAGAGGGTCTGACCAGCATGGCCCGCAGTGCCTGTGTGTGTGAGGCACCCAGCAAAGGTGTCCTCCCCCCGGGAACGTGTCGTGAAGCTGACCGGGTGCTGGGCCGGAAAGCAAGTCTCAGCAGACGTGGACGTCTCTTCACTTGGAGCCTGTGCTCGGCCACAGATAGGTGTGGCGGAAACCGGCAACAAAGGGAAGGTGCCTCACGCTCGTCATGAGGTCCAGAGTTTAGAAAAGAACCAGTTTGGAAATTAGAGTATATTTTGAGTGATAAGGAAGATACGTCTAAGCCTGTGGGATGTAGCTAAAAGTGTACTTAGAGGAGCATTCATAGCTTTTCATTGCATATGTTAGAAATGAAGAATAGTGGGAAGTATGTCAGGAGCTTAGGAAAACACAGACACAAAGGCAGTAGAAG
Organism: Capra hircus; assembly: GCF_001704415.2. Taxonomy (NCBI): domain Eukaryota; kingdom Metazoa; phylum Chordata; class Mammalia; order Artiodactyla; family Bovidae; genus Capra; species Capra hircus. The sequence continues at coordinate 115,613,386 of NC_030813.1, forward strand.
CTGGACAACGATGAAAGTCAAGGCAGAAATGAACGGAGCGGGAAGCTAGCAGACACCAACAGAAGGATTGGTCAAGAGGGGTCACTTCCCAGCTCACTGTGCGAGGCCGCCAAAGCCGTGAACCCAAACCTGACAGACAGAGGAAAGGAGAGCTACGGGGCAGCTCACCGGTGAGAGACGCGGAGGGTCCTCAGCGGCACGTCACCTGGTCCAGCCTCATGCTTGTTCTAAGGACATGGTGTTTTTAACATTTGCAAATCAGTCATGTAATTTACCACATTAACAGAGTAGAGGAGAAAAATCATGTATCATCTTAACAGAAGCAGGAAAGGCATTTGGTAAAATTCAATATCTGTTCGTGGGTAAGGAAAAAAAACCCTTAACAAAATAGGGATTACGGGGAACTTCCTTAATTTGATAAGGGTATTAAAAAAACCATGGCATGCTTCAGACTTGAGCTTTCCGTTTGGGAGCAGGAATGAGGAAGGATATCTGTCACTCCCATTTCAGTTTAAATGTTTTCTGCAAGTCCTGGTTGGTGTAGCACAACTGAAGTTTAAAACCTTGCAAAGGAAAATGACAATGTTATCATTCTCGCATGATGAGGTTGTGACATGGAAAATCTGAAACAATCTATGGGTTCATTCTGAAATTAATGAGTGATTTAGGAAGATTGCTGGATAAATGATCAACATACAGAAGTCAGCTGTGTGGGACTTGCGTGGTGGCCCAGTGGGTAAGGATCCATCTGCCAGTGCAGGGGACGTGGGTGCCATCCCTTGTGGCGTGTGGAAGGACCGTGCCACAGGGCAGCTAAGCCCGTGCGCCACGGCTAACCCCATGCATGCTGGAGCCTGCGCAACGAGAGAGCGGCCCCTGCTCGCTGCAGCTGGAGCAAGCCCATGAGCAGCAAAGAAGGCCCTCAGTCAATTAAAAAAATGTAAAAAGTCAGTTGTAGATACAGTTAGAAAATGATGTATAGATTGGATGTAATTTTAATCAGAATCCCAACAGGTGATTTTGTTGAGCTTAAGAAGATAATTCTAAAAAATTTGTTGAAATGCAGATGGTCAAGTGTAGTAGCCAAGACATTGGTGAAGAGGAATGTTAGGAAGACGTCCTCTATCAGCCTCCAGAACTTATGAACTTAGAGTCGGGGAAGACCGTGTGAGTGTCAGTACACAGAGAGACAGACAGCGGAGCAGCAGAGAGGGCAAGAGACAGACTCACGCCTGTGGACATGCCGGCTGTGTGCAGAGCCGGGACGGCGTGGTCTTTCAGTGGTGCTGCGGTGAGGACAGGTCTACGTGGAAAAAGAGGGAAAGAAAGGGAAGCTGGATTCTCTCCCGTGCTGTGCAGACAGAGTTAATCCAGCTGTGTCGGAAATCTTCCTGGGAAGGGCAAAGCGAGAGTCAGTGGAGGATTAAGTAGACGCTCATCTTTGTGGTGCTGGGGAGGGAAAGACTTTCTAAGCTGGACACAAACTGTAAATGCCGAGATGGACTCTGACCCAGGAGTGCTCAGAACCTACCTTCATCCCAGCACCCCATCCCTAGGGTGCATGGGGGCACGAGTGCGGCAACCCTCAGAGGCCCTGTGTCCCCATGACGCCCAGCAAGCAGAGCAAAGCCGGAAAGAGATGCACACCGGCCTTTGATGAGAGATGACTCCCAGGGGCAAGCCCAGCTCTGGTGGATCCAACCACAGAAGTTGTCAGGGAAGCGAACGGCAGTCCGTGAGGTCCACACTGCAGAGTGTCCGACATGGAAAGACCCGTGGCCCGTGCACATGCTGGTGTGGATGTGAAGCAGCCGGACTCTTGCCTAGTGGGCGTGAGTGTCCGCTGTTCGCAGCGACATTGAAGGCACAAGAGTCCCTGCCTTCTGAGACGACAGCCTGTGGATCAAGGGGCAGGCAGCAACTCAAGGCAGCATCGCCACAGGCCGCCTCTCCACTGCAGCATGGCTGGGCTGATGCCCCAGCCACCTCGGGATGGACAGGCAGGTGCCGCGGGGCGGGCAGGCACTGCAGAACTCTCTGCACGCTCCGTCCGTGTAGCTGTGGCCCGGGGTGGCATGTCCAGTGCAGAACCATAGAGAGAAGTGGGCACCGATGACACTTTTCCCTGTGACCTGTGGGGCCGCGTGGGCTTCACGCTGGCTCTGCTTGTTCTCTGTTCTGAACGGGTAGCTTCCCGGGAGTGCCACATGCACGATCGTGTGTCCTCTGGGCGTGTGAGTGCTGAGTGGGCAGTGCAGCCCTTGAGCCTCAGAGGGGTGTGCAGGAGGGGACAGGGAGGGAGCCTCAGGAGGGTTTGCAGGAGGGTGGGGCCAGGAGGGAGCCTCAGATGGATGTGCAGGAGGGGTCGGGAGCCTCAGGGGGGTGTGCAGGAGGGTGGGGCCAGGGAGAGGAGAGGTGCTGCTGGCCGGTGGGGGTGTATGGGGTTCCCCCTGGGGGGATCCTGAGACAGGAGGTGTGGAAGCAACAGGTGAGTTTCTGTATGTTGTGGTCCTGACCACGGCAGACGGTCACCGAGAGACGGGGACCTGAGAGGTGGGGCAGGAGACTGGGTCAGCAGAGGCCCGCCCCTGCCCGCAGGTGTACAGCCGGCCTCGGAGGGAGGTCCTCGCCTCTGTGTGACATCTTCAAGGTGCCCAGGGCCTTGAAGGGGGCGCCAGGTGTGGGGATCAGAGCTGAGCAGTGCAGGCGTGGGGGAGCGGCTCTGGAGCCCAGCCCCCAGGAGCCGGCCCTCCCGTCCCCACTGAGCCGTGCTGTGTGTGGATCCGGGTGGGCCTCTGCTGACCGCGGGCAGGAGTCTCTGCGCCTGCTCCCTCCGCCAAGGGCCGCCTGTGAGTGGATCCAGGAGCTGTGACAGGACTGGCAGTGCCCAGTCTGGACAGCAGGGGGCGCTGAGGCCATGCGTTTCCCTCCCGGGGCAGCGAGTCCAGACTCCCCGCGGGGGAGCCGGGTAGGGGCACTTTGGGAGGAGGGTGGCTCTCCGTGGTCCCTCCGATGCCGGTGTTGAGGTCGAGTGAGTTGCTTCACGTGAGCTCTGTGGGGATGACCCCCAAAACAAAGGCAGGGGACCCCGAGCTGGACCTCAGATCTGAGACTGACGGAGAGGTTCAACCTTCCAGCCCCTGGCTCACCTCTGGGGCACTCTGGGCAATTTAGAGTTCACATGGTCTGGGGTGAAATCTCCCCAGACATTTCGAAACAAGCTCGTTTTACCTATTTCTTACTTTTGCTGCTTTGCTCTTTCTAGGAAAATTCAACTTGGGATTTTGCTTATTTTGGTCTGTCCGTGCTAGCATACTCTTTAAATTCTTTACGTAGGAAGCCATCTTTCCTCTCGCTGAGATCCTCTTGACTTAGGGGCACACGCTAGGGCCTCCCAGGGCCTTGTCTCCTCCTTCAGGGACTGTTTATGGAACGTCGACTGGGTGTGGACAGCCCTGCGCGAAACTGCTGCCAACCCTGCCGCGGAGGACTGGCTTCCCGGCCGGATGGGTGGACGCGAGGGGTGGCAGTCGGCTTTAGAAAGGATCCCTCGGTTGCTTTGCCAAGAGTAAACAGGAGGGACGTTGGGGCAGGAAGGGGCCCTTAGGATTACGTTTGGGGCCACACGGTGGTCTGGGTGAGGGGAGGGCTTGGGGAGTGGGGGGCTTGGGCCAGTAGACGGCGAATGGTCAGGTGTCTCAACTCAGACTGGAGAATCTCACCCGGGGCTCACAGCTGAGCCCAGGTGGCTGCAGGAGGCCTGCGGGGAGGAGCTGGGGGCGGGCGAGGCTGGTTTCCCGGGCACCTCCCCCGATGGTCACCATGGTCACTGCGGACGGCCCTCCTCTTCCTCGGGAAGTTTTGGGCATCCCCCAGAGTGGGTGGTCTGACCTTCGCTGGTCTCCTCCTGGTTCAGGTTAGGGGCCCGCCTCCTCTGGGAGGGGTGGGAGCCAGGGGCCTCTCTGAGGTTGTCCATCCTTGTCCTCTTGACCAAGCTGGACAGCTCCATGCCACTGGCACTTGCCAGGCTTCTTAGGGGCTGTGCTGGACTTCTCACCCCGTCTCTGAGCCCACCCCCATCTGGCGATGGGTCGACACCACCAGGACGCGGTGGTGAGTGTGGTGGGTGCCCAGAATGTCTGGTCCCTTGCTCCAGTAGCTCCAGGAGGCCCGCCAGGCTCTGCCACCCAGGGTGCCGCCTGGCAGAGGGGCATTGTGGCCCGATTCTCACCTCTTCTCTTCCTCTCTTTGCCCTGTGGACAGCAGAGGAGGGGCGAACTGATAGCCAAAGGGGAGACAGAAAGAGCCCCAGAGAGACAGAGGAGCCCAGAGCGCACAGCTCCACGTGGACCTGGCAGGGCTGGGCCACCTTTCGGGCTGAATGTGATAAAAAGACGTGTGAAGTGACGCCTTGCTGCTTGTGCAGGCTCACAGGGACGTCTGTGCAAGACAGTGAAAATACAGACCAAGTGGGGACCTGAGCGGCGGAGCTCCGGACGCTGTTACCAGGTTGTGCCTGTGGGCGGGGCCTGTCCCAGGAGGTTGTGCCTGTGGGCGGGGCCTGTCCCAGGAGGTTGTGCCTGTGGGCGGGGCCTGTCCCAGGAGGTTGTGCCTGTGGGCGGGGCCTGTCCCATAGTTTCTTTTCCTTCTTGGTCCCTGTTAGTCTGGCTAGGCTCTGCCTGGGGGCCTTTGCAGACTGCTGTCCTCTGCTCTGGCGAGGGGTCACTGCCTTCCCCCAAACCCTGTGAATTAGTGCATGGCCCTCGGAAGTCAGCGAGGAGGACAGTTAGGGTCACCAAGTCAGGGGCTCGGCTGATCCCCATGAAAACCGCAGGGTCACCCCCTAGAACCCTCCCGTGGGTTTCCTCTGCGCGTGTGGCTGTGGACGTGTGTGGTGTGTGTGTGCGTGCTGGAAGGGGAGGCCAGGGAGTGCAAAGGAGATCACCGTGTCCCACTCTGTGTCTCAGCCCTGCCACCACGGGCGTGAAGGGGACCTCGGCGGGCCGGAGGGCACCCCCTTTCCTTAGAGACGGGGCCCTGCCCAGGAAAGGCTCTGAGGCCCCTCTAGGCCGGCAGGCACTCGGGGCCCCCTTCCTGGGCGGGGCAGCCGTGCCCTCCCTGCCCCCCAGCTCCCTGCTCCCTCCGCCTCCTCGCTGGCCCTCACGGCCCCCAGTGTCCTCCCTGCTAGAGGCTGCCCTCCCGTGCTCCCTGAGGCGGAGCGGGTGGCGGTGGCGGCCTCAGCTTGCTCCCCACTCCCGCTTCCGTGTGTTTATCATGTGAGAACCGCCGAGGAGGCCAGGCCGGAGCAGCCTGTTGTCTGCGAGCCGTCTGGGCCGCGCCCTGCGCTTCTGCAGTAAACACGGCGGGCGTCGTGGAGTCTGTGCACTGGACACTCCCGCTCTCCCCCCAAGGTCGAGCACGGTGGAGCCCCAGGCCGCCCCCCCACCGCCCACCCGCAGCTCTGGGCAGGGTGCCCCCAGAGCCCCTTGGATGAGGCCCCTGGTGCCCGCACGTCCAGAGACGAGCAGGTGCTCTGCAGGGCTCCCTCGCTTCTGGACACAGGGCTCTTTCTCTTCCTGCTTCCCTTTTAAGTTAAAACAGGACCTGCCGTGGCTCCCTCACTTTGAGGCCGTGTGGGGTGGTGGGAGCAGACCAAGCCGGAGGTGGAGCCGGGGCCCGCCTGGGGCCAGGTCTCAGGAGCCCACCGTTCAGGGCTGGGCCCACGCTCGCCTGCACGTGGAGCTGATAATAGACCCGTCGGCGGCTGTAATTAAGGCTGCACCCTGCACCACGCGGCTAGAAAACAAATTCTCTGCAGCTGCTGTGCTGACTGAGAAATTGCCCCTATCAGCTGAAGTTTTATTCTTCTGATTTGGGAGAGGAAATACTTTAAAAATGATCTCATGGCATGATTTATGTAAATGGCTTTTTTTTTTCTTTGTGTGAGACAATTGAGATAGAGCCTGAATCCCGGCAGACCGCGGCTTCCTGCAGTGTCCCGTTGCCAGGGCGACGGAGGGAGCGGATGGAACTTCATCTGAAATGCCTTTAAACTTTCTGACGTGCACAGGCGTGCGGCGAGGCTGAGTGCTGTGTTTCAGAGCTGCGTGCCTGGAGTGGGTAGGAAGTCCTCCGGTCTTAGGATGAATTCGGAGAAAGGGTCGCTGGAGGAGACCCACGTTTTAAACAGCCAGCAGGTAGGCCACTCCAGATGTTTTTGTCGCTTACAGAATTGTTGAGGTAGCCTGGCGTCTTGGTTACAGCTTTATTTTCAGCCTGATAGTGAATGGTGGCTTTTAAGTGTGAACTTTGAAAAAGGTTTTCTCGTGTCTGCATCGCAGAGCTTGGAGTGTGTCCCATGGAGGTGATAAAAGCCCAGCCCTGGGGCCACAGACCCGCACCCCGAGTGAGGCTGGGTTGGGAGTCCCTCACGCTGAGTCCCCTCAACCTCTTTACGTGAAGCAGCGGCAGTCTGTCGTCCTCACCATAGTGACCGGAACAGACCTGGAAGATGAGTGAACTTAGATTTCGACGACATAGCTGTATTACAATCATCTTTACTTTTTAAATTGCTGTTTTATAACATTTTTTTTTTCTTTTTTAAGAGTTGAAGTATAGTTTTCTTTTTCTAGAAAATTGATTTGCAGTGGGTTAGTTCCAGGTGTACAGCCCAGTGACTTGGTGGTGTATGTAGTATTTTAAAATGGGACGAGCTGGTTCTTCACATGCGTGCACAGGAAACTACTGGCAAGCCTATTTGCTGATTGATTGGCATCTGAGCTTATAAACGTGAGCTTACTGTAAAACGTTTTTAAAAGCTTTGAGAGTGGGAAGAATACACTTTACCTTTCTCTCTGGCTGCGTTGTGTTGATGTAAAGGCGAAACTACGTTCCGATTGTTTACGGGAGATTGTCCCTAGTTACCGGGGACCAGTTTAAATTCATCCTTTGCTGAGAGCTGTTTCATCTTAGCGTGATCTCCGGACATCTCATTAGAACCTTCTGTAGAGAGGAGAGGAGAAGCTGCTCTCTCAGAGGTGCCTGGGTGGGATGCTGGGTTTAGGAACATGACTGTGTCGGCTTTTCAGATAGGAAATAGAAGTAGGTCTGCTGGACAGGTCCAGAGTTGTGCCTATGAAGGAAGGGCAGGTGTGAATGGATTTTAAAAATACTTTTCATGTGTATTTTGAGAACTCTGTGCTAATAAGGCTCCCTCGAGAGGGTGGGGAGCTGCTTTGATGCTTACGGGCGTGCCTGCTGCTTGCTGCCTCTGGCCGTCCCCGCAGGAGCAGTGCTGGGCTCCTGTTTGCCACTCCTGTCTCTCTGGAACGTGAACTTTGGAAATACTGGGTCCCATACACACGTACTGGTTAACCAGTTACTAATTCGTATTACATGCAAGCTGCTTTTCCATTCCCGTAGTATATAGAGGCAAGTTTTAGAAAAGGTTGTTTTTTTATTTTGAGTGAAAGAAAAATTACTAGAAATCTGCCTTTTATTTGCCTGCATAAATGATTTGGATTCATTTTGAAATTTTGCAAATGCTCAACCCAGCGAATAAGTTGTTTGCAGAGGGTGTGAACGAGTCTGGTTGGTGTGGTCCTATTTTAAGCAACAGAAAATTTCAGGAAGGTGGTGGGGTGGCGGGCGGTCCTGAGGGGCTGGCTGGCTCTGCCCGTGGGCCAGGGGCAGGGGGCAGGGGACAGAAAGTGCTGTGGCCTCCAGCTCAGTCCTCGAGAGAGAAGTCTCAAGGTGAAGGGCAGTGGTCTGGGGTGGCCGTGTGGGAGGGGCCCCTGCCCTTGGCGGCTCTGAGCCTCAGATTGTCCGTCGTCACAGCGGGGGTGCCCTGTCCTGCCCAAGGAAAGCCGTGACTATGAAGGACTGTGACTTGGAAGCGTCTTTCACCTTGGAGAGGAGGACCCGTGGGCCTTGAGAGGAGGCGTCTCCCAGGACCACTTGAAATGCGCTCGGGGTGTGACCCGAGGCTCTCACTGCCATCAGCCCGTCGGTGTCCCCGTCTTGTAGGCACGAGGTGCAGTGGAGCCGACTTTGGACTCTAGGACCTGCCCATTTGCCAGTCCCAGGCAATCCACCGTATTTCAACCACTGCACAGGGGGACGTGCCTGTCGAGCCTCGGGTCAGGAGGATTTGCTGCAGGAAGAAAGAGAGCTTAGGTGGGCTTTCTCCGTGGACACCTTGGAGCCCCCTGCCGTGTCTGACCAGCTTGCTGGGGCGGGGCCGTGGCCGTCCGCACTGTGGCCAGGCTGCTGTCCAGGAGGCGGGGACAGAACTTGCCCGGCCCAAGCGGTCTGGGGCCCCGAGCCCATGCTATGCAGGGCTGTCGAGTTCCAGGACCCGGGCACTGCCGCCGCTGGTGGGTTTCTCACTGTCCACTGGGATACAGGGGCAGGCCCCCCTCTCAAGGTCTGGGCCCCAAGGCACCGCCTGGGCACTGCCCTCTTTGACCTGACCCCACTCTGCTCTCACTCGGCCAGACCCGCAGTCAGCGTCCTCTGTGCCCGCCGGGCGGAGACGTCCAAGCCCCTGGGGTGCCCACTCGGGTGGCCAGGCTGGGCTGGAAGGTCAGTCAGTCCCATGGATCCTGGGCATGAAGACAGTTGGGCCACGTCGTGCAGCGGCGGGCTTGTCACTCAGGCGGCCTGTGCAAGGGTCGGACGTGACGAGCATGTGTGGCCCTCTCCCCGGCCAGCTGTGCTTCTGCGTGCTGGGCTCTGGGTGGCACGTGGACTGAGAAGGCTGCATGGTGAGAAACAGGACTGGCGTCTCTTCCAGGTGGCCCGGGGCCTTTCCGGGCAGCGCTGGGAAGAGAGCGCTGTGGGTCAGGGGGCTGTGGGTCAGGGGGCTGCTCCAGCAGGCAGCCCCTCGAGCAGGGCACCCCAGCGGCTCGGGCCCACCCGCCCCAGGCCTCTCCACCCCAGAGCTGCCCGGGGTGGGGAGATGTCCGTCCGTCCGGACCGGCTGCTTTGCCCCTTGGTCTGTGGGCTGCACAGACGCCTTTCTTACCTTTTAAGGCTCTGGTCCCCGTGAGAGGAAGGCTGAGGGGAGCTGCTGTCTTCCCCTTTCTCCACGTCTTCCCCTTTCTGTCTCAGAGGCGGTCACCCTGAGCTGGGCTCTCCCTGCGCCGCTCCCGTGGAGACTGCGCTGTCGTGCCTCTGGTCTGCTTGCGTGCCCGCAGGCGGCTCCTCTCTCCCCTCCTGCCCACAGCAGTTGTTGTCGGGCAGACGTGGAGGCCGGGCTCACCTCGTCTGGCAGTTGTGTCCCAACTGCCACCCAGGGGCCGCCCTTCCCAACTGCCTCTGCAGACCCCAAGACGAGGATGTGCCCCTGCAGGATGAGCCTGCTCCTGCCTCAGGCCCGACCCCGGAGGTCAGCGGGCCCCTGGGCGCGACCCTCCGAGACCCTCTGAGTCCATCTGACCTCACGCTGCTCGCCTGCCTGGGGCTCTGGGGCCCCTAATTCCATGCCATGCGCTTTGGGGCACTCCGGCCCCCCCGCCCCGCCCTGGATGGCAGGGCCTTAACTTGCTGGGTTGGTTTCCAGTCTGGGCACGAGTGCCCGAGCGGAAGGTTTCCAGCGGTGGGCACCCCGTGTCTGTAGGAGCCTGGGCTTGGCTGAGCAGTGGAAGGTGTCCCAGCAATCCCCCCACTTCCTGTGCCCCTGACCCAGGGCCAGCGCCCCCACCCAACCCCCACCCCTGCCCCATGACTGGGTCTCGCCTTCATGAGAGCATGTCGTGAAGCTGGGCTTCGAGTTCAGCTGCCAGGGGCCCTGGTCTCTAGCCGCAGTCAGTGGCTGCTGATGCCAAAGGTGCTTCTGACGAGCAGGTCTGCCCCAGGCTGTGCGGTGCCAGCTCACCCGCCGGGCCTGTGTGTATGCTGACCCAAGCTGTGGGTGTCCTGCTGTCTGTAGGGACGTGCCCTCTGTGATGCCCGCCCTGGCCATGCAGTGGGGCGCGGGTCTTCCTGCAGCCAGGCCAGCTGGTGGGGAAGGTCTCTGTCCTCATGTGGCAGGAAGGCCAGAGGGTCCTCGTGTAAAGTCGGATGCTGCCCCCAGCCCGCAGCGTTCACGTGGCACCCGCGGGCCTCTTCGTCCGTGTGACTCTGGACTTTTAAAGGTTTTGTAATGAGTGATCTGGGGCTTTTCCAAGGGCAGGGCAGAAATACTAGCTGTTAAATTCTTAGGAAAATGCTGTGATTGTGGGTTTTCAATTTCTCTTGATTTTATTGGGGCTTGAAGAGCTCTTTGGGACACACGCGCACACTGAGGGGAGGCTCAGAGCCCGTTCTGAGCTGGGCGCTGCCTCTTCTGACCGCAGGCCTCCCTGCCTGTCCCCGCGCCGCCCTGTGCCCGGCCGCTCCGCCTGTCGCTGGGCAGCGCTGAATGCACCCGTGGCGCCGTGGCTGTTGTCGCCGCGGCCTCTGGGTCACGGGCACCCCCTGTGGTAGAGTCGGGGTTTGAACTAAGTGCCTCTTCTTGGCCTGCACGTGAGCCTTTCATGTTGGTCTAGTCCATCTTACCCCATTTTTCCCACAAATGCTGCTTACAACCCACTGAACTGATTTCACGGCTCCTTTGAGTGTCGTGGCCGAGTGTGGAGACCCCTGCGCTCAAGGCGCAGAGGGCAGGCGGGCGCCTGGGGGGGACCAGCAGAGGGGCCCCCCTGGTTCAATGCCCCTCTGTCCCACCCCTGGGGGTCTTCCCTGTCCCCCAGCCCATGCCCTGCTCTCTTCTGTGCTCTGTCCAGCAGGGAATTGTCTTAAAGCTTAGTTGAGCAAGCCTTTCAAAGGCAAAATGAATATAAATTAGATGCAGATTGGATTGTTGAATTCTTAAGGTTTTTTTTCATTGGGATTATTTGAATTTCTTTTCTTTTTCTCAAAATGTTTGGTACCGTTGGGCAAGTTGCAGGCCTTTGTCTCTTATTTAAGAGTCAGAGATGGGTGTTTAATATTTCTTACGCCCAAGGTAGGAAATTTTTTCATTGGCTCACAATTGAAAATGTATACAACTTTGTATTCCTATATACTAAGTAGTTATGAAATGATATATTTTAATAACTGCTATTGTCCGAATGTTACTAACAGAATCAGCCTTGATAAATCAGCATTCTTCATGGAAATAATTTGAAACTTTCAAAACGTTAATTCAGAATAAAATATCCACGTGTGTGTGTGGTCCAGATGAATTTCCTGCTGGGAATAAATCCCAATCAGTTAGCACTGAACTGTCAGGCTGACCTGAGAAATAGAAATTGTTTGAACTTAAATTACTTATCTAAAATACTTTAAAGTTTTTAAAAACAAATGTATTTACATTACTGTAAACTCCAGGCTTGGGGAGCCACAGACCTTTTCAGAGCTGTTTAGTTATGGTTTGTGTTTAAATCTTAAGCACAGAAAAATGCTCACTTTCTCAAACCTTTTAGCTAGCGGCTTTTTCTTGTTTGCGGCTGCCCTTGTTATGAGAATAGCATGCCGACATGGGAGTGTGGGAAGAACGCAAGGACAGGCTAATGAAAACACGTCATTAATACAGATTATGCTGCCTAGCAGAACACCGCCAGCCAGCTTCAACTTCAGCTTCACAGTGCGAAGTTTTAATTTGTGAAAGTGTTTAAGAATGCCAGGAAACTTGGGGGTGCCTCACTTCAGAAGTGCTGAAGTGTTGCAAGCGAGGCTTGAAAAGGGTGATTTGGTCAGAATTGGGCATGTCAGTCCCAAGGCCAATAGAAACGACTTGGGGGTTCGCTGCATTCCCCCGGCTGTTGCGGCAAGATGCGGGCCTGCACCTCCTCATCCGTTCCTACGTGGGGCGCTGGCCACCTGCCCCCCGCGAGGGCGCCTGTCGCCCGTGCGGGCCTGTGTCATCTCTTCCAGCCTCGTCTCCGGTCATAATGAAGCCCCGTGCCCGCTCCGTAGCCTGCTTCTGCGTCCTTCTCGAGAGAGCCGGGGCTCAGGCGCCGACAAGGGACCCAGAGGCCCCTTCCGGGCGTCAGATGTCGGTTCAGAGGTGTCCCGGCCGCGCCTTCCAGGTGTGTGCTGGTGGGCAGAGCAGAGGCTAGACGGCAGGTGGTCTGGAGGGCGTCGTCACCTGCTTCTCCAGGAGTGTGAAACCTGGAGGAGGCCGAGGCTTTCCGTCCAGGGGGGCGGAAACAGTCGCCAGGTTAGCAAGTCGTGAGCAGACGGCGGGAGGCGGTGAGGAGGGGGCTGTGCGGCTGCTTCCCGGCCAGCCCTCCAGCGCGTGCTGCCAGGGGCCACCCCGGGGAGCCTGCCTCTCCTCAGGGGCCCGGGGCAGAGGCCAGCATGGGCGGGGATGCCAGCCCCTGCCGGGGGGCCCTGAGTGTACACCAGACACACACACCACACCCAGATCACACACACACACACACACCATACGCAGACCGCGCACACACACAGACCGCACATACACACCACACACAGGCCACACACACACTGCACACACCACACGCACCACACACACACATACACACACACCACACCCAGATCACACACACGCACACACCATACGCAGACCGCACACACACCGCACGCACACACACACCGCACACACAGACCACACACACCACACACACCACACCCAGACCACACACACACTGCACACACCACACGCACCACACACACACATACACACACACCACACCCAGATCACACACACACACACACCACACGCACCACACACACACATACACACACACCACACCCAGATCACACACACGCACACACCATACGCAGACCGCACACACACCGCACGCACACACACACCGCACACACAGACACACACAGACCACACCACACACAGACCACACACACACACAGACCACCCTCACCACACACAGACCACACACACACCACACACACACCACACCCAGATCACACACACGCACACACCATACGCAGACCGCACACACACCGCACACACAGACCACACCCAGACCACACACACACACAGACCACACTCACCACACACACACACCCCACAAAAACATACCACACCATACACCACACACACTACACACACCATACACACCACACACACCACAGACACCACACACACACATATACACAGACACACACACACCACACCACAGATACCACACACCCCACACACACACACACACCACACCATACACCACACACACCACACACATCACAACACACACCCCACACACACACACATATACACAGACACACACACACCCCACACACACACACCACACCATACACCACACACACTACACACACCATATATACACCACACACACACACCTTCACCCCCCCACACACACCACACACATCACACACACACCACACAGAGCATACACACATACACACACTATACACACACCACGCATACATACCACACACACACACACACACACACACACCACACAGACCACACACACACCATACCACACACACGCACATCACATACACAGCGCACAGCACACACACACACACACCACACTCCACACACAGACACACACACACCCACCACACACACACCTACCACACACACACCTACCACACACACACCTACCACACACACACACGGGCCACCAGCTGTGACTCCTCAGGTGCCAAGTGCTTGGGAAGTCCTCTCGGCACAGTTGCCCAAAGTTCAGAAAGGGAAGGAAGTACGTAATCTGAGGCTGTGGCTTACAGACTCTGAGCCCCTCCTGGAAAATGCTGAGCAACTGAGACTTGGACCAGGAAGCCTGTTCCCGGTGGGCGTCCTGGGGGAGCCCTGGGCCGGGGTGGGGCCGGCCCGCGGCGCTGGGCGCAGGTCCGCAGCAGAGCTTCGCCCCGGCGGGCCCCCTCTCGGCCGCCTCTGCGCTGCCGTCAGGGCACTTCTGTCCGGTCGTCTTTGAGTTCCCAGGTTTTCTCTCCAGTCTCCGATCTCTGGCAACCCTTCTGCGGAGCACCTCTCTGCAATTTCAACAATTGTAGATTTCATTGTCAATCATCCTGTAGGATTATTTTTAAATCTACCACCCTGCTTCTCCCTTTTTTATTGAAACCTTTGTGTCTTCACAGTTTCATAGTCGTTCGACATCTGCATTGCCCTTTGCAGTATCTGAGATTCTGTTCATTGCTGTTTCTGCTGGCTCTTTCTCAGGGGGTTTTCCCTTGGGCTTGGGGGCGTTTTGAGCTCATTTCCAGGTGGGCTCATGCTCTTGGAGCTCCTGTGGGCCTTGCCGGGCCGCTTCTTCCCAGATCGTTTGTGTTTGTGGCTGTGGAGCTGGGGCTTTTCACCCTGGGAGCGTCCAAGTGAGGGGACATGCACCCCTCAGCCCTGCGGGCCTCCGTTTCCTCCCCGCTCCTCCTGCAGGGGGCCCTTGCTTCCTTTGGAGCAGTGTTGTGTTAGAAAGCAGATGTGTTTCTATGCTCGCTTCACAATGTTTCTGTAAATCGAAAGCTGCTCTAAAGCACGTTTGGGGACCTTTACCTGGATCTGCTCACCCTGTACCAGAGGGCCCCCCTCCGGAGCCTCTGCAGCCACGGGCCTGCCCTGCTGGCCCTGTCCCCGCTGCCCAGCCGGCCCAGCCTCCCCATGGACAGCCTGTGCTCCCCGGCCACCTTCTCAGCTTCAGGGACACTCTTCTCTCCGGGATCTTCGTGCATTTGGGGGATGTGTGTAGAGATTTTTTTTACTGCATTTTGTCCAGTCTGCTAAAGCCTGAGACTTCAGCTTTAGCGCTCAGAGGTTAAAGCGTCTGCCTGGAATGTGGGAGACCTGGGTTCGATCCTTGGGTCAGGAAGATCCCCTGGAGAAGGAAATGGCACCCCACTCCAGTACTCTTGCCTGGAGAACCCCAAGGAGGGAGGAGCCTGGTGGGCTACAGTCCATGGGGTTGCAAAGAGTTAGACATGACTGAGCGACTTCACTTTCACTTTATACATGGAGTGAACCACGTCCTTCACGTTGGTGGATTTTACATTTTCTGACTTGCTTTTCAGAAGTTATTATTGATGGTGTTTCTGCTTTTGTGTGTGGCCTTGCAGTTTCCTCTCGCAGTCTCAGGGAGTGAGTTGCCTTTGATATTATTGAGTTTTCCCAGGATTGTAGGTGACTGTGGTGAGCATGGGCAGGAGGACAGCGTCCGTGAGCCCTCATTCACCCTGGGGAGGGGCCCCCCACTTTTCCAGTGAGAACAGACCCTGCTGTGCAGGGGCTGCTGGCTCCCTGGGGTCTTGAAGGTTTAAAAGCTGGATCCACCATAGCCTGTGCAGTGTTTGTGACCCAGGACTCAAGATGGTGTGAAGCCATGATGAACCCGATCTTAGGGCAGGGTCCTGGAGGACAGCCCCCAGGTGGAGGAGGGCGGCTCACCGGGCTGGGCAGGGGTGAGCCCCTGGAGGTGAGGGCCCCCGTCCTCCAGGTGGGGGGTGGTGGTACCGGGGACAGGGAGGCCAGACAGCGTGTAGGGTGTGCAGTTGACACTCCTTCCACAGTTCGGCCATGAACACCGGCTTTTAGCCCCAGGTTGGGGCTGTCCCTGGAAGCAGTGGTCTGGCACCTCCTCCTCACCTGTTTGCTCTTGGCCTTGGAGGTCTTGAGACGTGACCCCCGCTGACTAGGGAGGCCCCGGACCTGGGAAGGGTCCCCCTGTCTCCACGTCCTCCTCTCTGGTCTCCCCTTGCTCTGTAGAGAGGAAGGCGTGCGAGGCCTGCGGCTTCTGCAGCAGGCTTCTTCTCAGGGCACGACTGCGGGGCCGAGATGCCGGGGGTGCTGGCTGCCCCAAGGCCTGCAGGCCCTGCGTGGCTGCCGTGGGGCCCTGCCTGCCTCTGGCCTGCCAGGCTGTGCCTGGGCTGTGACCAGGACTCGTCACAGAGGTGCTCACCCACTGCCTTCCCGCGGGGAGGCTCCCTGGTGTCTGTGCTGCCTCCCCAGGCCCCTTCCCCTCTCCTGACTTCTCTGGAGGCCCTCCTTCCACGATCCCAGGCACCCTCCCTAGGTCGCAGCCTCAGAACTGCGTTCTCAGGAGGACTTGCTCAGCCGTCCCCATCAGAGAATTGCTCAATTGCTTGGAGCTCTCGGGACCCTGCGTGTTGTCCCAGGACCTCTCTCCGCCACCTCCTCCCTCCAGGCCTGGCTTGTCCCCACCTGCCTGCCCAGGGTGGCTGGGTCAGAGGTCCAGGCTGGCTGCAAGCCAGCACCCCTCTGCCAACACCACCAGGGCGGATCTGCCCCTGGGTGGGCCTGGGGTGAGAGCGTGGAGCAGGACCGCCAGGTGCCCTGGGCCGCGCCTCGCCCTGGATGGACAGAGGGCAGGCCTGCCTCCTGGGCCTGGGTGTGCCTGGCAGACTCAAGCCCGGGCTGGTGAGCCCGACCTCTAAGGCTGCTCCGAGGTGGTTACGAAGCCTGCGGTGTCAGGCGTGCCAGGATCTGTTCTCCAGGGAGGAAGGGGACGGTCGCCCGGCCCCTGTCCTGGCCCGGGGGGTGGGGCGGGGCTCACCCAGGAAGCAGAGGGCCACGCCCCGGGAGGCGGCCGTGCCCAGGCACCTGCTCCCAGAACGGGCTCGGCCAGAGGCTGGCTTCACTCCTCACGTGGACGTGCTGTCTTCTGACCGGTCATGAGGCCCAATTAACTCATGTCTCTCTCTCTTTTCTTTCAGTCTGCAACTGTGTCCGATGGTGGTAAGTCACAATTTCTAATGTCTACTTTTTATTATTTTTAACGAAGTTTCAAATGTGGAGTGTATTTGCTGTTGACCCACTCTAACGTCATCTTCTCGGCGTCTCCACCTCTGGGGGATGGGGGGTGGTTCACCGGGGCCCGCTGGGGGGCCGTCACCCCCGGGCCCACGACCGTGGTTGGGAAGCCGTCTGTTGAGGACGTGCTGTCCTGACAGCGTCAGGCTCGTCCCCACGCATCCCGTGGGGGCAAGAAGAGACCTGCCGCCCGCGTGGCGGAGCCGCCTGTGGACCAGCGAGCCGGGCTTCAGAGCGCTCGCCCGCCTGGGGCGGCTCTGGAAGCTCGGCGAGACGCCCAGTGGCTGAATTCCCGTTTCTTAGGAAAAGTTCAGTAGGTGACTGGAACCTGTGGGACAAAGAGGAAAGAGCTTTCTTTCCGCCTTTAAGTGATTCCGTTCAGGGGGTTCTCCTGCTAGGACTGGCCTGAAAGGAGGCGGCCAGCGGCTTCCTGTCTCACTCGAGTCACTCCTCTGATGTAACCCGCGTCCCTTCGGCTCAGTGAGTTTTAAAGAACTCTCCAGACGGACCTGGAGGCTTTCTCCCGAAAGTCCCTTGTTACTTACAGCGCTTGTAAAAGCCCTTATGCTCACAGGCTTGTTTCTTTTTACGTGTTTTCAACGACTTTATTCTGTCTATTGAGAGTTGAATCTTACAGGTTGTTAAAATGTAAAATGTATCAGCATATTATTTTCATTTATATGCCAACTTTGGGGGCGAAGAAGTGCCAGAGCTGGGGAGTCCTGGGGTCAGGTTTACTCTCTTTATTGTGAGCTGAAGAGAAACCAAGTTTTCTCGGTTTCTATTGTCCAACAACTGCTGACTTCAGTCCCGGGCCTTAGAAAGGGTGGCTGGTGGGTAGAAGGCGGGTGGGCGCAGAGCCACCAGGAAGTGCCACCGGCCTCGCTCTGCCTGTCAGGGTCCGTCCAGCCGTGGGAAGTACGAGAAACGCGCTGACACCTGACGCCGAGACCAGATGGGTCCTAAAGGTTGTAGATTTATTTTTCCAGCAAAAGGAATTATGTTAACCTGCCGAATGCATGCTGATAGTCTTGTCATTTAATCGACTTAAGCTAGGAGTGGGAAACCGTCCTTAATGAAAGGAAATAGGGCGTCACCAGACCCAGGGTAGCAGCGAGTGGCCCCTGCAGCGAGTGGCCCCTGCAGCGCTCTGTTCACGATAGCCTTCCTCCTGTGTGCTCATCAGCTTTTCCGGAAGAAGGCATTCATTTCTGCAGGAAATGTATTCGTTTGAGAAGTTTATTTAGTATGTTCAGTTTAACCATACATGTTAAGCGTTATTCATCTGTTAAAATTTCTCCTGTCAGCATTAGACACAGGAACCCTGTAGCGTTTTATTATTTACTGCCTTTTACAGTCTTTGGAAGTCCAAACTTGCTCAGTGTGGGAGCCCCAGACTCACGGCCCCATGTCCTCTGTAAGGAAGTGGGGTCCCGGCTGGTGGCCGTGGCCCCCGCCCTGGGGGCTCCCCTCCCCGCCATCATTCTTCCCGTAACTCAGGCCCGGTGCTGCTCGGGACGGCCCCCGCTCCGTGAGCCCCTCTGTGGAGAGCAGGGCCAGGCAAGGCCGCCTTCAGGTTCAGGGGCTGCAGGTGACAGTCGAGTATATGTGTTCTGATGAGTTTTCCCCCACTTTTATTATTTCCCACCTTTAGTTTCTTTTCTGATCATAAATAAGGAGAAAAAGTGATCTCATTCATTTTACATGTCCATCCTAGGAAGTATGTATTGCTAAATATGTTCTGCCATCTTTTCAAGTAAAAGCAGCTGGGCAGAAAGAGGGTCCCACAGACACCGAGTTAAGAGGCGGGGGTCAGGGTCTGGGGTCTCCCCTCCCATCCGAACGTCCCAGCCCCACCCGGGACCCTTCACTTCCCGACACCTGCTTCCTGGGGTCGTCTTCCCCTGTGTGGTCGGTGGCTAGTGAGAGGATCCAGGCTGGAGCTTCGGACGTGTCTCCACGCAGAGACGTCTCACGTTCATGCCGAGCAGGAGATTCCGGCTCTGGGGCCTGGCGCTCCAGGAGCACACAGTTACCGTGGGAAACGTGTCCTGCCCTGACTCAGGAGCCGGCTTTGGGGAGCGGCCTTTTCACAGGCTGGGACGGCCCCCACCTAGTCATCCTGTCTGGTGTGAGTGACTAATAAGTCAACACTTCATGTTTTGTGTTCAGCCAGCCTTGTTGGTGAGATCACTGGGCTTACTTGCCTGTTGGGCTCATTTCACACGTTGTGATTTTACTGTGTCTGTTGTTGGCATATTGTTCGTTTCGTGGCTTTATTTTAAGGAGGTTGGACAATGCTGTGTTTGCAGTCTTTGTCAACCTGAAGTGTGTCTTCACTTTCTCTGGAGGAGAGGGGCCCAAAGCCCGAGACCACCCTGTATGGAGGGTTAGAGGTCAGTCTCTGTGGAGGGCAAACCAGGACCTGGGCTGAGTCAAGGAGGCAGATTCTGCCTCTAGATCAGGAAGAACATTCTAGCCCTTGAGCGAGGTTTAAAAATGCAAAGATCTGCCTTGTGTGCAAATCATCCAAACGTGTATCCACACTGCC
This sequence comes from Capra hircus, assembly GCF_001704415.2. NCBI lineage: Eukaryota > Metazoa > Chordata > Mammalia > Artiodactyla > Bovidae > Capra > Capra hircus. The sequence goes on from NC_030813.1 coordinate 115,632,693, forward strand.
GCCCCCAGCACCGGGGCAGGCAGCGATGGGACCCCCAGCGCCGGGGCAGGCGGCGATGGGACCCCCAGCGCCGGGGCAGGCGGCGATGGGGCCCCCAGCGCCGGGGCAGGCGGCGATGGGGCCCCCAGCGCCGGGGCAGGCAGAAGCTTGGGCGGAGGGGAGAAGCCTTCCCGCGTGGGGGAAGGAGCCTTGTAGCGCCTGGACCTGGGCTTTGCTGCAAGGCAGCCTTGTTGCAGCAGAAGCTCATTCTCCTGCTTTCTTTCTTTCTTGTCCTACTTTGGACTGAGGGGCTTTGCCGGGATGCCCCCCACCCTGCTCCCACGTCCTGGAAGGGCTGACTGTCCCTGCCGTCCCAGGACCTGCCCCTTGAGGCTGGGCAGTTGGGGGCTTTCGGGAGCTTTCGTGTGGATGTGCCCATCTGCAGGCACGGGTCTGGCTGTGACCCTGGGGACGTGGCTCTGGCACCTGGGGACACGTCCACACAGCGTGTCCTCTCCAGCTGCTGCAGACATGCCGGCCTGACCTTTCTGGCCTCCAAGTACACCGGTCCCAGGGTCTCCCCACCTTTCTCTGTCTCTGCCTCTTGCAGCCTGGCGCCTCCCACTTCCTTCCCCGGTTCAGCCCACCTCACGGCTGACCTGGGCGCTGCCCACCCGGTGGGCAGGCCTCCTCCCCAGGACTCCCCTGGTGCTCGGACACACGGGGGCCTCGGGGGCCTCGCACAGCGCCATCTGCTGCCGGTGTCTCCCCAGCCGGGGGAGCCCCCCACGTGCTGTGCTGGCCACCCAGCCCTCGCTTGAGGGTCAGCCCGGGCTGCCGCCCCTTGCGACACTGCTGACCAGGTCCTGTCGTTTAGTGGCTTGTCTGTGTCGCTGTTTGCTCCCTCCACCCGGAGACGGAGACCTCTGTGCGGTGGCTTCAGGGCTGTCCTCGGCCCCCAGCACAGCAGTCACACAGGAAGTGTCTGTCGAGTGAGCGTGCAGTTAAGGTGTTTACTGCATGGCTGCCGCAGCCACTAGGCCGTTAGGATGGTGGCCTTCTTAGTAATATCCTTTTATAAAACCAGGCAAGCTCGGTAGAATCTGTTCTGTAAACGCAACAGCAGACGGGTCCTCTGGACTCGCAGGGTGTAGCCCACCCTCTGGTGATACTCCGGCTTCCAAGGCCAGGGGACCCGAGGCAGCCGGCTTCCACGGGGACGCCTGCAGTTTCCTTTGGCTTTCTCCAGAAGCCGCAGTTTACCACCTCTGATTAACAGACGAATAGTTTCGGGGTAGATTGTGAGCTCCGTGCCATAAACGAATCAGCAGTACTTTGTAACATTTCTGATTATTGTTCTAACAGAAACTGGGCCTTCAGAAATCAGGAAGAATACCCGAGAGCAGAGACGTGCGTCCTCCAGCTCTTGTTTGTTTTCTGAGCGGAGACATTCTTTGAGTTTGTGTGTACCCCCTGCCCTGCCCTCTCCATCTGCCTCTTTCCAACGAAGCGCAGCTTTGGTCAAGTGGCAGGGAGTGAGGAAGAGGCTGGCAGGTTAGAAGAGGCCGAGAAGGCCGCCCCACGGGGCTCCGTGGCCCCCGGCATCCGAGGAGTCTGGCCGCCCAGCCCGGGGTGTCGCCCAGCGAGGGGCACCGGCGTTGGCCCCGTGAGCTAGGCCTGGCCTGAGCCGGCGTGGTCCAGGGGCCCAGGACGCGGGGAGGGGCCGAGGTCTGGGGGCACCGCGTGCTGACCCGTTCCTTCGGACCTGGTGGCTGAGCGCTGTGCTAGCTGGTTAGGATCGTTGGTGGTCGTGGTCCATGTGGAGTGTGGCTGGGTGTATCGGGTTAAGCCGACGATGCTTTCGGTAACCAGGACCCTGTCGTAAACCTGGGCTGTGAGATGCCCTTGGAGACAAGCAGGTTGGGGTGATCTCAGCGCCCTGCATCCTGCTCGCTGCCCGCCCGTGCACGTCATCTTGACTCGCCTTTGATACCAGCAGCCTCTTCCTGCACAAGGCTTTCTTTTTCCCTTTTAAAAATTGTTTTATTTTGCTTTTTTCCAGCTTTACAGGGGTATAATTGATAAAAGATGGTGTGTTTAGGTGTATGATGTTATATGTTGATACACATACACGTGGCGGCAGAATGACTGCGATGAAGCTGATTGACACCCTTGCTGCCGCACGCGGTACCTGCTGTGTGTGACGCGGGCCCGCGGAGGCCGGCCGTCCTTGCAGACAAGTGTACAAAGCACCGTGGTTATTTGTAGCCACCGCGCCGCAGGTCCTCCTCTCACAGCGGAAACTCTGATCCCGCGGCCCGCATCTCCGCGTCCCCCGCCCCAGCCCCTGGCAACCGCCGTCCTGCCCGCTGCTTCCGTGGACTTGAGTGGTGTAGTTAGCGTGCAGCATGCGTCCTTCCGTGTTGGAGCTGTATTGTAGCATGTCCTCCAGATTTATCTACGCTGTTGCACAGGCAGGATTCCCTACTTTTTGAAGACTGAATAACATTCCTTTCATGGAATATTGGGAAGGAGTGTTATGACGCCGTCATCTCCTCACCCATTCACGCGTGGACACTGAAGTTGTTTCCGTATCTTGACTGTTGTGAGTAATGCTGCAGTGAGCGTGGTGATATAGCTTTTGAGATTCTGTTTCGTTTGAGTGGATGCCCAGGAATGGAATTTCTGGATCGCATACTCGTTCTAGTTCTGAGTTTTTTGAGGAACTTCGCGACTGTTTCCCCGCGCTGCACCCGCGCCCTTCCCCGCAGCAGTGTTGGGGGTCCCCTTTCCTCCACACCCTCTTCAGCATCTATCTCTGGTCTGCTTGATAACAGACACGGCTGCCCACTAATGGCTGTGAGTGGCGCCTCGTGGCGGTTCCGCTTTACGTCTCCTCGAGACTGCTGGCGTCGCGCGTCTCTGCCTGCACGTGTTGCCCATGTGTGTGTCTTGTTTGTTGGAGTATATGTTCAACTCAGGTTTTCTGCTCATTGTTAACCTGATTATTTGGGTTTTTGTTATTGAGTTGTATGAGTTCCTTGTATATTTTGGATACTAATCTTTTTCCAGATAGGTTTGCAAGCCTCCAGAAGGAATCCTTGTCGGGAGCCGCGTTAGGCATTACTGACAAAACGAAGGCACGGCCGTAACCCCCTCTCTTTGTTCCGCTGGCACGGACCCGGGATGAAGGAGTTAAGCTTTGTGATTCTGACTTGTTTTTTCCTTTCCTCGACTGAGTTGACTGAAAAAAATATTAAGATGCTTATTGTTCTTGAGAGGAGCATGAGAAAGTACAAAGCCTTCTGCAGCTGTGCTCAGAGAATAATTCATAAAATTAATCACTGACATTTGTTCAGCACTCTTTTTACAAAAGAGTGTTCCAGGGTGAGCACGCAGGCCACAGCTTGAGGCCGTGGGAGGGATTGCTACCTGACGCCTATTTGTGAGGGAAGTGTTTACGGCAAAGGAGTTTGCTGAATTTAGGGCTTAGTGAAGTCGCTCAGTCGTGCCCGACTCTTCACGACCCCATGGACTATAGCCTATCAGGCTCCTCCTTCCATGGGATTCTCCAGGCAAGAGTGCTGGAGTGGGGTGCCATTTCCTTCTCCAGAGGATCTGCCCTGCCCAGGGATCGCACCCGGGTCTCCCGCATCATAGGCAGACGCTTTTACCGTCCGAGCAGAAGCTAAAGATTTAAAGAATGTTGTAATGTTAACATATTCTACTATAGCTTATAAAAATTAGGGACTTTTGAGATATTATTAGCTAGAAGCCCTTTCTAAAAAATAGTGAGCTTAGGATACTAGGGGCAAACAGGACTTAGAAAGATAAGAAATAAACTGAGGAATGTGGTATACAGCCCGGACATTAGCAGGAGTTACAGTGTATTCACAAAGACACATAAAAAAAAGTAGATAAGAGAATCGCTGAGGCAGACACTCCTTTTGAGGGGCAACAGTGATTTATGGAGACAACAAATCTGAGTCAGTGGGAACTGAAAATGTCAAACCTCTGACCTAATGCTTTTGTAAAAGTATAAAAGAGAATCATAGGCTTGAAATGAACAGGCAGTCCAGAAGCACCGAGAGGCTGCCACGGTTTCTGGCCGACACCGCTCACCCCTTCAGGCTGAATCCCTGGCTGCTGGAGCTGGACTCCGACAAATCCTGGCTGCGCTACGACCGTGAAGCAGTTCAGACGCTCAGCTGCTCTGCTGCGTCCCCCCCGGGGCCAGCTCCTGGGAGCCCAAGAGTGTGGTGCTTCTTTGGGAAGGTACGTCAGCCAAATCCTGGCCGCGCTGCCACCGTGAAGCAGTTCAGACGCTCAGCTGCTCTGCTCTGTTCCCCCCCCCGCCCCGCCGCCCGGGGCCAGCTCCTGGGAGCCGAGAGTGCTGTGCTCCTTCTTCTTCAGGGAGGTGCGTCAGCTGCACTGAAAGGCAGTTCTTTTTTTTTTTATCTTTTTTTTCTTTTTCTCTTTTTTTTTTTAAATCTTTAATCCTTACACGCGTTCCCAAATGTGAACTGAAAGGCAGCTCTGCTGTAGACGTGGTTTCCGTGCCGTTAGTCTGCTTGTTCAGGCGCACCTTGCCCCCCCTTATTTAGCTTTTCAGTTGCTTTGCAGCAGCACTGACTCTCCCCCGCTTCGTCCCGTCGTCTCCGGTTTCCCCCTTCCCCTCGCAGAGCGCGTTTTCCCTTTGCTTTCGCTGTCGCTCACTCGCTCAGTCATGTCTTGACTCTTTGTGACCCCTGGACTGCAGCTCACCAGGCTCCCCTGTCCTTCACCGTCTCCCAGAGCCTGCTCAAATTCATGTCCGTCGAGTGGGTGACGCCACCCAGCCATCTCATCCTCTGTTGCCCCTTTCTCCTCCTGCCTTCAGTCTTTCCCAGCTCAGGGTCTTTCTCCTGAGTTGGCTCTTCGCATCAGGTGGCCAAAGTATTGGAGCTTCACCTTCAGCATCAGTCCTTCCAGTGAACACTCAGGGCTGATTTCCTTTAGGATTGGCTTGTTGGATCTCCTTGCAGTCCAAGGGACTCTCTAGAATCTTCTCCAACACCACAGTTCAAAAGCATCGATTTGTTGGTGCTCAGCCTTCTTCACGGTCCACCCCTCACATCCATGCATGACCACTGGAGGACTATCGCTTTGACTAGACGGAACTTTGTTGACAGAAAATGCTGTCTCTGCTCTTTAATATGCTGTCTTTCCAATACGCTTTCCCTTCTGCAGGAAGTGCTGGGACTGGACGCCATGATCTTAGCTTTTTAAATGCTATGCTGTAAGCTGGTTTTTCACTTTCCTCTTTCACCCTCTTCAAGAGGCTCTTTAGTTCCTCTTTTTACCGTTAAAGTGATATCATCTACATATCTGAGATTATTGACATTTCTCCCAGAAATCTGGATTCCAGCTTGTGATTCATCAAGCCCGGCATTTTGCATGATGAACTTGGCATAGAAGTTAAATAAACAGGGTGACAATATACAGCCTTGTCATACTCTTTTCCCAATTTTGAGCCAGTCCACTGATCCATGTTCAGTTCTAACTGTTGCTTCTTGACCCATATATAGGTTTCTCAGGAGACAGGTAAGGTGGTCTGGTATTCCTTGTCTCTTTAAAAATTTCTAAAGTTCTTTAGGCTATGTTTTCTTCCAGACCAGACTTTGTGTTTGCTTTTTGCATATTATATACCTTCTTTTATCTGTCGGCTCACCCATCCATCCATCCATCCATCCATCTACTTATCGATCCATCCATCCACTTATCGATCCATCCATCCACCCATCCATCCACTTACCCATCCATCCATCCACTTATCCATCCATCCATCCACCCATCCATCCGCTTACCCATCCATCCATCCACTTACTCATCCATCCATCTGTCCACTTACCCATCCATCATCCATCCACTTATCCATCCATCCATTCTCCCATCCATCCATCCATCCACCTGTCCACCCACCTGTCACCCGTCTGTCAGCCCGTCCTCCCGTCTGTGGGTGTGAGCAGGCCCCACAGCCCCTGTCTCTGTGCTTTCTGGCACAGACATTCTTGAGCCCAGAGAGACCACAGCGCTGAGCTGCTGTCTTTCCTGCCTCTGCCAGCCCCTCAGCACAGCTGGGCTCTGCACACAAAGGTGTGTCCTTGACTTTCCCCATCATTCCTGTTCTCTCGCCGTGATTGGAATGCTTAGGGTTTTGTTGGTGTGCCTTGCTCCCCAGGACGCCTGCCAGGGGCTCGGGGATGGGTCAGACGCAGAGCCTGTCAGCACCTTCTTATGTTTTTCCTTTCCTTGGCATTTTCCCCTTTTCTCTTTTCACTGTTTGCAGCTAATGGCCTCAGACCATGCCCTCTGTTTTGGCTGTTTTGCTAGATCGGTGGCTGATCTGCAGTCCCTGTGCTCCGGCCCACCGGTGCTGGCCGCCGGGAAGCAGTCTGGCTCTTCTTCAGGTGCCCACACTCACCCGGGGGGCTGCTGGCTGCTGGCTTGTTTGGTCTTGTCTTGAAAGGACGTTTAGTAGGAAGCGGAAGAGGACAGTGGGTGGTCACGGGTGGTGCTCCCGGTCCTCCTGTCCTCCCGCTCCTCTAGGAGCCACGCGGTGAGTGTCCGCGTCGAGCGCTTGCAGGGCCTAGGTCCTCCCCAGAGAGCTTGTACGCGCTTGGCCGGGACTGCACCCAGCTCAGGGGCCTGGCTGCTGGGCCCCGTCTGCCAGGGTTCTGCCCTCTCCCTGACCTGCTGGACACCCAGGGAACTGAGCTGAGCAGAATCTGGGTCAGATCCGACTGAGGGTCCCTGTTCCCCACCTCCAGGCTGGGGGTGCTTCCCGCCACCTGCCCGAGTCCAGCCCCAGCCCTCCCCCCGCTCCCCCTGTGCCTTAAATTCACAGCAAACTCTGATTTCCAGAAGGGGCTCATTATTTCGGGTGCTGGGCTAGAGGGTCCTTCCTTTAGCACTGTCGCGTGTGAGACACCAGGTCAGCGCACAGAGGAGCTCCTGGTGCCGTTGGTCATTTGCTGGAAAGGGCCGACTCCCCCGCAGCTCCTTGGTGGGCCGCCTGTGCCCCAGCCCGGTGACACAGCGAGCAGCGTTCCCGCACCTGAGGGAAGCTCACAGGCTGGAGCCTCCGTCGGTGTCTTGGCTCTCCTGCCCCGCCGGGTGGGTGGCAGGTAGCAGCGAGCCCTTTGGCCAGGCCGCGTCCTGGCCTCTTGTGGCAGGCCTGGAAGCGAGGCCCGCATGCCTGTTAATAACTGAGGGAGTTAAACTGCCCCCTTCTTCAGAACGTCAGGTACTGCAGCCTCTCGTGTTTTTGCAAGTGAATTTGCATTCCCTAACACTGCAAAAGAGGAAAACTAATGTGAGATTTCAGGGTAGTGCCGTGGTAGGATTTGTGTAGAATCCTGGGGAGCTCATATTTTCCTCGTCAGAAAAACAGTGCAGCCTAATTGCTCGTTTTCAAAAATGTTTGCTAAATAGTAGAGATGGAATGGTAATTTGTAATTTGCTGTGTGAGAGGGGTTGTTTAAAGCAGACGTCTTTATTTTGGTTTAATATGTCACATTCCTTATGGTTTGCTTTGAACCTAAAAATTATACCCAGAGTAACATAGTGTATTTATAGGGTTTGAAGTACTAAGCATTTTGTAAACACGAGTCAGACTTAGATTTTCGTTTTTAGAAACATGGAATCTTGATTTCTGCCAAGATTCTTTGCAATGTGCTTATTTCTTTCCAGTTCTGCTAGAGAGTTTTTATTAGTAATTATTTATACTGTTCCCAGCAAACCGAAGTTCAGAAGTCATAAACCAGTGACCTCATACTTTGCCCCCGAAACCATGCTGGCTGACACTTGGGTGTGTTTGCCTGAGGCCTTCCTTGCGCGGCACTGCAGTCACCGTGGAGGTGGTCCCCTCTGTGTCCCTCCTGTCCACTCCCTGTCTTTCCTTGGAGGCCCTACCTGGACACGGGTGTGTCCTTCTGATCCAAGGGATGGTCCGTTTGATTCCCGAGCGGCGGCGTCTCCTAGGGAGCCATGGCTTGGAGAGTGTGACGACGGCTTAGTGGCCACGTGTCCCGTCAGGAGCGGTCACCCTGCAGCCCTCCCACCGCACGCAGCCCGAGTTCCCCCCTTACATGAGCGTTCGCTCAGGGTTTGTGTCCTTTTGGGGTACATGTTCCACTTCAGTGAAGAGTTTACTAAAATAATTAATGTTGGTTTAAATGCTTGAAGGTTTCTACCCAAGAACCTTCAACGTGGTCTGACGGTTTTATTAGATTCACTCTCAGGAGAATGCATATGGCGTTGCTGAGAGGAAGTATCACACAGATTGGGTTGGAAATCTGATTTGCCCAAGCCATCGAGGGGGAGAGATCTAACAGCTGGCCCTGAGGTTGGGGAGGGCCCGGCGGCTCGTCCCCGGGCTCTCTGTTGGCGCTTCCGTGGTTGCGAGGAGAGAGGCGAGTGCCTCCGGCTCTGCCTTCTCTACGTGTAAGGCTTTCTCTCGAGCTGGCCTTCAGCAGCTTGACTATGAAGCCTTGGGTGGGTCCTGTGTGCCTGCCACTTGGGGGGCATGGAGGGTCAGAGACGGTTCATTCCTGTCCCACTTTGGGGCTCGGGCTTTTCCTGCAGGCCACTGGGGCTTGCTCGTTTTCAGCCCTTTCGCTTCTCCATATGCTTCGCGTCTCACAGTTTCTTTTGCTGTTGGTTCACCGATCTCTTCTTCTGCCGTGTTTAATATGCCATTGGTCCCATCCTGTGGACTCTCACTTCAGAGGTTTGCTTTCTGTCTCCAGCAGCCCCTCTCTGACCTTGTGTGACCCTTCACTTCTCTCCGCATACGCTCATGCTCTCCTTTGAACTCCTGAGCAAGTTTACAGCATCTCGGAGTGTCTTCAGGTCTGTATCTGCTGACTCATCCTTGCTGTCCTTCGTGGGTCTGTTCTGCTGACTGATTTCTCCCCTGGGCGTGGCTCTCATTTCTGCATCTTTCCTTGGCTAGTGATTTTCCAGTGGGTGTTTGATTTTGTTATCCTCCTTTGAAGAGTGTGGGGGTTTGATTTAGCTGGCTGTCAGGCTACTTGGGGATTGGCTTTATCCCTTTGAGGACTGCTTTTAGGCTTTTTAAAAGGACAGCTCTAAAGTAGCTTTCACTCTAAGCTTAGCCCCACTACTTACGGCTGACACACGTGGAGTCTCCTTCGAAGGCCAGGTATTCAGCCAGAGCTACTGGGGACTCAGAAATCTCACAACCCTGGGCGAGTTCTGGGAGCACAAAGCCTGCAGCTCCCAGCTTTGCTGTTCTCAGCCTCCCAGGGTTGCACCCTGTGTGTGCACGCCTTAGAATTCAGCAACAGACTCGCGTCTCCCAGATTGCTTTCTCCACTGCCTGTTTCCTACTGGCACCTGCGAATCCAGCAACCCTGGCCTGGCCTAACCCTACTGTCTGGTCTCTTCTGCTGAGTGAAGAGCTGTGATCTCCGTGAGTTCCCCTTCCCTGTGCAGACGTGTGGAAAGCGCCTCCTGGCACACAGCTGGGTAGCTCAGGGCTTGCCATGTTGATTTCCACCAGAAACCAGAGTCCAGACTTGGAAAGCCATTGCTGCGCGTGTCTTGCCTCGTTTTGTAGTGACGTGTCACCGGCAGGAGGGGAAGTCCTGTCTCAGTTACTCTGTCTTAGCCAGATACAGAGTTCTCATGACAGCCTGTAAAATTCAGAGCAAACCTCAGGTCATGACGCTTCCTTGCACAAAGAGCGTCAGTGACTTCCCGTTACCTGTAGTGTCAGAGCGAGCCTTGCCACCCAGAGAGCCCAGGCTCGTACCCACAGCCCGTCCTTGGCGTGTCCACCGCCCAGCGTGGCACGGAGCAGCCCGCGATGAGCACACGCCCGGCCCCGGAGCCCCGCGCGCTCTGAGCTTCTGCGGACCGCCGCCGGCGAGCCGCAGTGTCGCCCTCCCGGAGGCAGAGCTCGGGCGCAGCCCAGGACGACTGCAGGCCTTCAGCTCCTGGTAGTCAGGGCAGCTGCCCGGCCTGCAGCCCGCTCGTTCGTGCTGTTGCTGTGACTTTCACAGTGAGCGCTGAAGTCTCCCAGAATACCGAGGCGTGGTCTCTCCAGAGACCCCAGGGGGCCCAGGAAGTGCCCTTCCTCTGATGGGAGGGGACTGGGGGCCTGCCCCCTCGGGGGGGTTCTGGCTTGTCCAGCACCATGTGGAGAGAGCAGAGGCGTAGTTAGGTGCTGGGCTGGTCTGTGGGTGGTGATGCTGAGGTGTGAGGACTCCAGCGATCCCAGGCTGTGGTCACGAGCTCCCAGGACACCTCACACCCCATCATCCTGCTTCCTCACTGCGGCCTGGAGCCCTGCGGGCGTGTGGCTCCTCCTGGCCCAGGAGAGAGCTGGTCCTCTTTCCCATCCCCGTGTGAGCCGCTCAGAGCTTCCATTCGAAGGTTTCAGAGCAGCAAAGCCTGATAACCCTGACGTGGTTTCCTGTGTCTTCCAATCTGCCGACACCAGCGACGAGTTCCCATCAGGAGCCGACCGTGAGATGTGGCTGAACGTGGGGCGGACAGGCCTGGCCAGGCTCCCGGCGTGTGCCCTGCTGCTGGCAGGAGGCTGCGGGGCACGTGGCCAGCGCCCCTGCCTGCTCCAGGCTCCGTCCCCCTCCTCGGGGCAGCGCCAGCCCCTCATGGACAGGTCAGGGTCTGCGTAGCACCCCCACCGACCTCAGCAGCTCAGGGCACACACGCAGGGCGCCCTCACTCGTGACCTGAGACGCCAGCTGGGCCGGTTTGGATTTATCAGATGTCGGTAACACATCTAGAAAGGAGTGTATCTGACAGCCGGGTGATTAAATATCACACAGTTGCCGTTTACATGCGTCACTTCATGGCAGAGAGGAGAAAAGGTGCAAGCAGCAACAGGCCTTATTTTCTTGGGCTCCAACGTCACTGCAGACGGTGACCGCAGCCGTGAAATTAAAAGACGCTGGCTGCTTGGAAGAACAGCTGTGACAAGCCTAGACAGTGTATTAAAAAGCAGAGACATCACTTTGCCAACAAAGTCTGCAGAGTCAAAGCTATGGTTTTTCCAGTGGTCATGTATGGATGTGAGAGTTGGACCATAAAGAAAGCTGAGTGCTGAAGAACTGATGCTTTTGAACTGTGGTGTTGGAGAAGACTCTTGAGAGTCCCTTGGACTGCAAGGAGATCCAACCAGTCCATCCTAAAGGAAATCAACGCTGACTGTTCACTGGAAGGACTGATGGTGACTGTGAAGCCTGGTGGCCCAGCTCCATCTGTTGGAAAGGCGGTGCTTCCCCGCTGGACAGGCGCAGCGCCTGTCTCAGGCAGTCACATATGTGCGGGCCTGCTTCTGGCCTCTGTCCTGTCCCGCTGGCTGCTTTGTCGTTGGATCAGCGCCTTCTGCCGTGGTTGCTGTCGTTCTGTCTGCACTTGGCGGTCTGCTTGTGTAGTCTTGAGATGGCTTGGCATTTATTTGCACGTTTTGGAGCCATTAGTGGGTTGCTGGCGGTTTTCCAGAGTCACCTTTCTTCTGTGTGAGCTGGTGGAGACACAGGACTTTTGGGATTTGTGTGTGATGCTTTCGCTGGAAATGGCGGCACAAGCCACGCTGATGTTGGGACAGCCGGGGTTTATGTTTTGTGACTGTACCTTTGTGATCTCCATTATGTCTTGTTCTGTAAAGATCTTCGGGTCATTCCCCCAGGAGTAGATACCAAATCTGGCTGGGTTTGTTTGCCTTTAAAAAGCCGTCCCTTTTAGATGAGGTAGCCTCTATCAGGATCTAAAACCGGCATGAAGTGAGCTGACTTCAGGCCCGTGTGTCGCCCTCAGACACGCGGTTGTTCAGAGGAGGGAGGGAGGGTCTTGTAGCGTATAAGGCTTTGTGGGGACTTTGCATAAGGTGACCGATCCGACAGAGGCCAGTGGACAGGCCGTGTCTGCCTCTGCTGACGGCTGGGCTGGTCGGAGCAGGCTGTGCTGCCCACAGGCTCTGGGGACTCGCCGAGCCGGGCGGCAGGGCCTGGTCGGACCAGAGGCCTGCATGTGGGAGCGGAGCCGAGCCCCAGCTGGTGGACTGAGGGGACCCTCATGTGAGTCTGGGGGGTGGGAGGAGCCAGGAAGACGCCGAGAAGGAGCTGCTGGGGCCGTGGAGCCCTGGAGAGGATGGTGCTGTGCCCGCGAAGAGAGCTCCACGGGCGACGGTCACCGCGTCGGCGGGGCGAGAGGGGCAGGGCCGGGAGAAACGGGCAACAGGGCAGGAAGACACGCTCTGCTCTGGACCTGTGACTCTCGAGGTACTTCTCAGGCTCCAGATGGGAGTGTTGTCGAGAGCGGGGTGAGTGAGTGCGGATGCTGGGAGCGGTCAGGCCTGGACGTGTGAGCTGGGGGTCTTCAGTCGGCGGGCGGGTTTAGTGCTGTGGGAGGCTTGAGTGGTGGGAGGTCATGAGAAAAGACGAGGCCCAAACCTGCGCGATCGGTGGGCAGCGGAGGACGGCTGGGGATGGTGTCGTGAGAGGCGCTGGGCCGCGCGGCGGGGCTCAAGTGCGGGCGGCTCAGGCCTCCGTGATGTGGGCGCGGGGACCCGCGGTGCAGAGTCACTGTGGGCGCTGTGACGCCCTCGGAGCAGCACGTGGCTCACACGTGATTAAGAGTTGCTGGGTGCATGCTTGCGTCCCTGCTACTGTTTCCACTGCCCCTCCGGGAGAAGTGGCTCTAGGAGGGGACAAAGCTTCCTAGAAGGACCAGGCAGAGCGAAGAACCCAGGACGGGACACAGAGCAAATGGAAGGAGGAGACGGCATCAGAGGAGAAAAGCTCTCTGTTTAGATTGTTTAAAATTCAAAATTAAAACACACAGGAAGATTGAAAAAATTAAATGAAATTAATCTTTTTCCTGGGTAGATTCTAAGAAAAGAGAATATTGGTATGGCGATAATAACATCACACAAAATAATTCAAGTTAAAAACTTATAAAAAGAAAAAGGCAGGCAATATGCACCAAAAATAAGAGTCTCTCATTTATCAACAAAGTTAGGTGGACTGCAATAAGCGTGGACAAGTATTCTTAGGGGAAGGCTATACTATACCTTTTCCAGAAACTAAGAAATAGACCACAGAGTGTTTCGGACAACTTATATTACATGTGTATATACATATACATATATTACATTTTATACACACACACACACACACACACACACACACACACACATATTACACCCAGTAGAGAATACACTTTTTCCTCCAAAGGTGCATGGAGTATCTACCAAAGTGGACAATACTCTACTCCAGAACTGCAGTTCCTACAAATTAAAAATATGTTTATAGCATACAGGTCACATCCACCATCAGCAGTGTAATTAAACAGCTGCTGCTGCTAAGTTGCTTCAGTCGTGTCCGACTCTGGGCGACCCCATAGGTGGTAGCCCACCAGGCTCCCACATCCCTGGGATTCTCAAGGCAAGAACACTGGAGTGGGTTGCCATTTTCTTCAATGCATGAAAGTGAAAAGTGAAAGTGAAATCGCTCAGTCATGTCCGACTCTTAGCAACCCCATCGACTGCGGCCTGCCAGGCTCCTCCATCCATGGGATTTTCCAGGCAAGAGCACTGGAGTGGGTTGCCATTGCCTTCTCCAGTAATTAAACAGAAGCCAGTTGAAAAAAAAAGGCAATATAAAATAATCTGTAATGTTTCAAAGTTTAAAACTATATTTCCAAATGATCCATGGGTCAAGGAGAAAATTAAAATGGAAATTATAATACAGTTTAGAACTGTTTAATAATTATAGTTCTATACATTAACACCATTGAATATAGTCAAAGTGGTTTTCAGAGAAAATTTTGTAGTATTAAATATATATATTATAAAGAAGAAAAGTTGGAAGATATAGGAAATAAGCTTTCAACATAAAAACATAAGGTGGGGAAAGCATAACAAACTCAAATTAAGATTAAGGAAATAATAAGGATAAATTAGAAATTAACAAAATGGCAAACAAAACAAACAGTATATAACTGATTAGCCAAAAAAAAGAAGTCTTCAGTAAGTATGACCAAGTGAAAGAGGCAGACTATATCAAGAATGAAGAAGAAAGAAGCCAAAAATAACATCAAATACAACAGAGAAGTAAAGTTACAAGAAAATTCTATGAATAACTTTATACTAATGCACCTGATTATGAATGCATCTGATTCATCCATTCAAAGTTATTTTTAGAGCTCCTACTTTCTTCTAAAAACTGTTTTGTGCACTGGGGATATATTGGTGACCAAAACAAAGGCCCTGCCTTCATGGGATTTACGTTTCAGTAAGGTAATACCACACGGGCTTCCCTGGTGGCCCAGAGGGTAAAGCGTCCGCCTGCAGTGCGGGAGACCCGGGTGCGATCCCTGGGTCGGGAAGATCCCCTGGAGAAGGAAATGGCACCCCACTCCAGTACTCTTGCCTGGAGAATCCCATGGACACTGTACCCTGGTGGGCTACAGTCCACGGGGTCGCAAAGAGTCGGACACGACTGAGCGACTAAACTTTCAACTCAACTTTAAACTTTCAAGGTAGTATCACAGTCACATAGGCAGATTATGTTGAATGAATAGATTAAAGGGGTAAGACTATATGACTATCACAATAGAGACTAAAGGGAGTATCTGATAAAACTAAGCCCCCGTTCTGCTTTTTAAATTGAAATATAGTTCATTTACAGTATTATATATTGCAGGTGTACAATACACTCATTCATAATTTTTAAAGGATATACACCGTTTATAGTCATTACAAAGCATTGGTTGTATCCTGTGTTGTACATAGTATCCTGTTGTTCAGTTACTCAGTCGTGTCTGACTCTCTGGGACCCCATGGACGGCAGCACACCAGGCTTCCCTCTCCTGTACCATCTCCTGGACTTTGCTCAAACTCATGTCCATTGAGTCAGTGATGCCATCCAACCATCTCATCCTCTGTCTTCCCCTTCTTCTCCTGCCTTTAATCTTGCCCAGCATCAGGGTCTTTTCCAGTGAGTCAGCTCTTCCTGTCAGGTGGCCAAAGTATTGGAGCTTCGGCTTCAGCATCAGTCCTTCTAGTGAATATTCAGGACTGATTTCCTTTCGGATGGACTGGTTGGATCTCCTTGCAGTCCAAGGGACTCTCAAGAGTCTTCTGCAACCACAGTTCAAAAGCATCAATTCTTTGGTGCTCAGCCTTCTCTATGGTCCAGCCCTCACATCCGTACATGACCACTGAAAAGAACACAGCTTTGACTCTACAGACCTTGGTTGGCAAAGTGATGTCTCTGCTTTTCAATACGCTGTCTAGATTTCTCATAGCTTTCCTTCTTGGAGTGTGTGTCTTAATTTCATGACTGCAGTCACCATCTGCAGTGATTTTGGAGCCCAAGAAAATCTGTCACTCTTTCCACTTTTTTCCCATTTATTTGCCATGAAGTGATGGGACTGGATGCCGTGATCTTAGTTTTTTTTTTTTTTGAATGTTGAGTTTAAACCAGCTTTTTCACTCTCTCCTTTCACCCTCATCAAGAGGCTCTTTAGCTCCTCTGTGCTTTCTGCATTAGAGTGGTGTCATCTGCGTACCTGAGGTTGCTGATATTTCTTGCGTCTGGGCTGCGGCTTCTGCTTCATCCAGCTGATGTTTTGCATGATTTGCTCTGCGTGTGAGTTGAATGAGCAGCGGGACGGTGTACAGCCTGGTGCTCCTTTCCCAGTTTTCAGCAAGTCTGTTGTTCCATGTACACTTCAGTTGCTTCTGTGCAGTTTTCTCAGGAGGCAGGTACGCTGGTCTGGTATTCCTGTCTCTAAGAATTTTCCACAGTTTATTGTGATCCACACAATCAAAGGCTTTAGTGGAGTCAGTGAAGTAGAAGCAGATGTTTTTCTGGAATTCCCTTGTTTTCCACAAGGCACAGTCTTAACCACTGGACCACCAGGGAAGACCCTTGTCGCAGTATTCTTATGATGCTGTATACAGTGACTGCTGTGGGTCTACAGAATGGTCAAGTGACTTGGGTGAGGAGTCTTGGCAGCATCCTATGCCATTAGTACCCAGTTATGGATGGAGGTTCGTAACGTGGTACAGGAGGCTGTGATCGAAACCATCCCCAAGAAAAGAAATGCAAAAAGGCAGAATGGCTGTCTGGGGAGGCCTTACAAACAGCTGAGAAAAGAAGAGAGGAAAAGGCAAAGGAGAAAAGGAAAGATACATCCATCTGAATGCAGAGTTCCAGAGAATAGCAAGGAGAGATAAGAGAGCCTTCCTAAGAGATCAGTGCAAAGAAATAGAGGAAAACAATAGAATGGGAAAGACTAGAGATCTCTTCAAGGAAATCAGAGATACCAAGGGAACGTTTCATACAAAGATGGGCACAATAAAAGACAGAAATGGTATGGACGTAACAGAAGCAGAAGATATTAAGAAGGGGTGTCAAGAATACACAGAAGAACTGTACAAAAAAGATCTTCACGACCCGGATAATCACGATGGTGTGATCACTCACCTAGAGGCAGACATCCTGGAATGTGAAGTCAAGTGGGCCTTAGAAAGCATCACTACGAACAAAGCTAGTGGAGGTGATGGAATTCCAGTTGAGCTATTTCAGATCCTGAAAGATGATACTGTGAAAGTGCTGCACTCAATATGCCAGCAAATTGGAAAACCCAGCAGTGGCCACAGAACTAGAAACAGTCAGTTTTCATTCCAATCCCTAGAAAGGCAATGCCAAAGAATGCTCAAACTACTGCACAATTGCACTCATCTCACATGCTAGCAAAGTGATGCTCAAAATTCTCCAAATTAGGCTTCAGCAATATGTGAGCCGTGAACTTCCAGAAGTTCAAGTTGGATTTAGAAAAGGCAGAGGAACCAGAGATCAAATTGCCAACATCCGCTGGATCATCGAAAAAGCAAGAGAGTTCCAGAAAAACGTTTACTTCTTCATTGACTATGCCAAAGCTTTTGACTGTGCAGATCACAACAAACTGTGGAAGATTCTTCAAGAGATGGGAATAAAAGACCATCTTACCTGCCTCCTGAGAAACCTGTATGCAGGTCAAGAATCAACAGTTAGAAGCAGACATGGAACAGCGGACTAGTTCCAAATTGAGAAAGGAGTGCATCAAGGCTGTATATTGTCACCCTGCTTCTGTGCAGAGTGAACGTGAAGTCGCTCAGTCATGTCCACCTCTTCGTGACCCCATGGACTGTAGCCCACCAGGCTCCTCTGTCCATGGGGTTTTCCAGGCAAGAGTACTAGAGTGGATTGCCATTTCCTTCTTCAAGGGATCTTCCCAACCCAGGAATCGAACCCGGGTCTCCCACATCGTAGACAGACGCTTTACCGTCTGAGCCACCAGGGAAGTCATGCAAGATGCCGGGCTGGAGGAAGCACAGGCTGGAAGCAAGATTGCCGGGAGCAATACCAGTAACCTCAGACACGCAGATGACACAGCCCTTATGGCAGAAAGCGAAGAACTGAAAATCCTCTTGATGAAGGTGAAAGAGGAGAGTGAAAAAAGTGCCTTAAAACTCAGCATTCAAAAAACTAAGACCATGGCATCTGGTCCCATCACTTCATGGCAAATAGATGGGGAAACAATGGAAACAGTGACAGATTTTATTTTCTTGGGCTCCAAAATCACTGCAGGTGGTGACTGCAGCCATGAAATCAAAAGACACTTGCTCCTTGGAAGAAAAGCTATGACAAACCTAGACAGCATAATAAAAAGCAGAGATATTTCTTTGCCAACAAAGGTCTGTAGAGTCAAAGCTATGGTTTTTCCAGTAGTCATGTGTGAATGTGAGAATTGGACCATAAAGAAAGCTGAGTGCCGAAGAATTGATGCTTTCGAATTATGTTGGAGAAGATCCTTGAGAGTCCCTTGGACAGCAAGGAGATCAAACCAGTTAATCCTAAAGGAAATCAGTCCTGAATATTCACTGGAAGGATTGATGCTGAAGCTCTAATACTTCGGCCACCTGATGCAAAGAGCCAACTTATTAGAGAAGACTCTGACTCTGGGAAAGATTAAAGGCAGGAGGAGAGGGGGATGACAGAGGATAAGATGGTTGGATGGCGTCACTGACTCGATGGACATGAGTTTGAGTGAACTCCGGGAGTCAGTGGTGGACAGGGAAGCCTGGCGTGCTGTAGCCCATGGGGTCACAAAGAGTCGGACACGGCTGAGCGACTGAGCCGGCTGAGGACTGCAGTGTTAACAGAAGGAAGGGCGCCCTGCCCAGCCAGGAGGAGTGGGGGTGCTTCGTCCAGGGCTCACCTGTGTCAGGCAGAGCTGGGCTGGAGGCTCCTGCTCCTCAGATGGAGCTTGCCACAAAGCAGACTTTCAACAAATATATGTTGAAATGTCCATCTTAGTGTCCTGTCTAGTTTTAGGACAACAGTGTGAAGAATGGTTGGTTCCTGGTGTAGTAGAGCCCTGATTTTGACTTATTCCACGGACGAGTTAGGCTTGAGTGACCCCCAGGGCCGGTGCGGGGAGAGAAGGCATGCCTGCCACGTGGGCACTTTAGCCTTTACTTTTTTGCACCATGTAAATTATTTTTTAGTAAGAAACTATATTAGACTCAAAATTTGCAGCTGTAGCACAAAGAACTCCTATACCATTTGAAAGTAAGTTGCTGACATGATACGCTTACCATCTTCAATACTTTAGAGTCAGTTTCTTCCAGAGGAATACATTTTCTTGCAAAATCAAAATACAACTGTCGAAATTGTGAACTTAATGCCAATACGTTACTGTGGTCTTGTCCTCAGTCTGTTCATTTCACCAATTCGTGGTAAATTTCAACTCTCAGTGAAAGGATCCGGTTCAGAACCAGGCTTTGCTCTCAGTTGCCATGGCTATTCTGTCTCCTCCAGGAGAAGAGTTCCTCCTCCTGCCCTTGCTTTCCACACTCCTGCTGCTTTTGAAGACTGCAGACCGCTCCCTTCGTAGGTGCTACCTCAGTGTGGGTCACCTCTGCCTTAGCTCCGCCCACTGGAGACAGCCAGGCCGCTGGCGGGGGCTGGCGGGGGCTTTGGGATGCTCACACGTCGTCAGCACCACCTCGCGCAGGAGGAGGGGCAGGAGAGCTGCCTGCCTCCCCGGGTTGGGGGCGGGGGGAGCGGGACATGGGGCCTGAAGACCCCATGGAACAGGAGCCAGCCTGGTGACCAGATTTTGTGAGCCTGGGTAAATGACTTTTTGAATTTGATTGCTTTATCTGAAAATCACATAAAAGCCGCGAGCGTGGTCTAGTTTTGCACCTGACGTACTGCCTTCATTATTGAGGCTTTGTGAAATCTAACTGTCCCAGAGCCCAGGTCAGCGTCACAGGCTGCACCTGAGACAGGAGCCGGCCTCTCCTTGCCTCAGCGTGGCTCCTCTGCACTCAGCGCCCTCCCTGCGGGGGCCAGGGGCGGCACCTGCCCTGGGTACCCGGGTGAGCCCACGGCCTGCACCCTTTTCCCTCTCTGCTGGCCGGCCCTCCGGCCCCTGTCCTGGGGGCACCTGGTGCCTGGTGACGTGATCTCCATGCAGACCCGGGCCCAGGCGTGGCTGTGACCTCTGTGCCTCGGCTGAGCGCGGGGTCAGCGCCCGGCTTGAGTCTCCCTTGTGGAGCCCCCACTTGGGGTCCCTGGGCTTCTGCACTGAGCGGTGGCCTGCAGACAGGGTCAGGCCACAGCAGGGGGGTCTGAGCTTCGCGTGTGGCCCTTGGCACCTGAATGAAAGGAGGTCTTCATGGAGTGTATGATTTTAATCACTGAAATGAAATGCATTAACTTCACAAAAGAATTTATAAGTGAATAATGTAAGTTTTTCCATTCAAATCAACGAAGTTGCTTAGGGCTCATCTTTGAAAAGCGTCCCCTGTCTCTTGTGGGCGAGTCCCGGGGGCCGTCTGTGGTCAGGTGCTGGTTAGTGGGGAGCCACGTGCGGCCCTGGCTGCTATCTCCAAGCCTTGCGTCCTGGGCCCTCAACGTGACAAGCGACAGCGTCCCCTCCGCGTGTCGCCCCACTTCCCACACTGCCCCTTTTTGGTTGCCGTTCTGCCCACTCGCGGCCTCGCGAGCTCTCCCAGCGTCTCACCCCCATCTGCTTGGCATTTCAGTCTCCAGAAGGACTTGTGTCATTTCAGACCCAGGGAGTTTGTGCGGCTTTGCTCTGCCAGAATAGTTATAACTCGACTTTTCTGATGCTGACCCCAGGAGGGACTCAGACGTAGGCTTCTCCTGTGTGGGCGCACGTGTCTGGTGGCCCTCGGGGCTGCACGCAAGGATGGTGCACGCCTTCTGACCGTCAGCAGGGCTCTGAGCAGGGGCAGGCCTTTCACCGGGAGGAGCTGGGCCGCCTGGCCGAGGCTGTATCAGGTCAAGCAGGACGCCACCTGAGGTCTGTCCCGCCCGTTCTTACCCGTGTCCTCTTCTCCCCAGTGACCCGGCCACTCACGGAGGTTGCCTGTGCGGCTTCTTCGAGGAAAGAAGGGCTGCATCTTTACATCTGTAAAGCATACCAGGGCTGCAGCTGGGGACTGAAGCGAACACGCTCTGGGTGACTGCTGCAGGGCCTGGGCAGGATGGGGCAGACGCGGGCACACGGCTGATGAGGATGGGCCGGGGGAGGGAGGGCTGGGCTGAGGGCCGGCAGCCCTCCTGGGCCTCTGCCTCGTGGTGCGGGACTCGGGCACGGCCCAGAATTCTGAGTCCACGCTGGCCTTCCAGGTCGTCTGAAGAGTCTTACTAACAGTGCGTTAGCTTCTTTGACACATTCTCAATATCTGGATGCACGGTGTAAAGATCCACTCTTGGCCCAAGCCCTGTAGTTGTTCACTTTTTCCCTAATAAGGGAAACTAAGGCATCACGATACTCAAGTCCATGCCGCGTATCACGCGATACCGCCCAGAGCCACAGTGGCCAGCGTGGGTGCGAGTCTGCCCCTGGGTCCCCCCAGAGCCAAGTTGCACCGTTGCAGGGACCGTGTGGCAGGTATTCTCAAGGTCTGGTCGGTGTGGAGGGTGGATCAGTTCACTGGCAAGCACAGGCTTTAAAAAGTAAATGATGTGACGTTAAAACTCTCAGAGTCCTGCACCCGAGATTGTACATTTCACTGTATGTGGGTCTTATCTCAAACACTGTAGAGAAAGACCCAGCTCTCATTAGTGGTTTTGTTTTTGGCAAGTGTGTGTTTATCGGTTCTTAAAGTACGTTTTGTGTGCTCCAGCAAATGAGTACATACACCAAGAATCACGGGAGCCCAGCTCTCCGCTGCTGGGACAGAGTTACAGAGCTGGAGAAGAAGAATGTCCTGGGGTCGGGTCGGAGCTTGAGCTGCCGCTGTGAACTCGTGGCTTCAGTGGGTGTGAGCACGTAGAGACGGGTAGATAGATGTGCACCTGTGTGCTCACCCAGAAGGCAAGCTGTGACTACCCTAGACAGCATGTTAAAAAACAGAGACGTTACTTTGCCAACAAAGGTCCATCTAGTCAAGGCTATGGTTTTTCCGGTAGTCATGTATGGATGTGAGAGTTGGACTGTGAAGAAAGCTGAGCACCGAAGAACTGATGATTTTGAACTGGGGTGCTGGAGAAGACTCTTGAGAGACCCTTGACTGCAAGGAGATCCAACCAGTCCATCCTAAAGGAAATCAGTCCTGAATATTCATTGGAAGGACTGATGCTGAAGCTGAAACTCCAATACTTTGGCCACTTGAGGGGAAGACCTGACTCATTGGAAAAGACCCTGATACTGGGAAAGACTGAAGGTGGGAGGAGAAGGGGACGACAGAGGATGAGATGGTTGGATGGCATCACCAAACTTGATGGACATGAGTTTGAGTAAACTCTGGGAGTTGGTGATGGACAGGGAAGCCTGGTGTGCTGCAGTCCATGGGGTCACAAAGAGTTGGACACGATTGAGTGACTGACCTGAACTGAACTGAACTGTGTATCATAGGCACGTGTGGGTATGTGGTTAGTATTTCTTAGCTCTGTCTGCTGGAAGGACCAGGAAGCAATGAAACTCCCCAGCAGCAATGAGTAGCCCTTGTGTCCAGATCTTGGTGTCTAAACACCACTCCTCAGTGAAAGGAACTGGGTTCCTTGGAGCAAAGACTGATTTCCTGGGCTGGAGCAGGCAAAGTACAAAATGAGCCCTGTACATGTGTCTTCTACCAGAAAAGAAGGAGGCGCTCAGTGCATGCTGAGGACTTACCAGAAGGACCAAGCACCAGCTCGAAGGAAGGCCGAGCATTAAAGAAAAACAGGTCCGGTGTTTGTGGATTATGCGCTGTTGGGTGAAACAGGCCCGCTGAGTGCATGCTGTAGATGAACGAGCTTGTAGCAAGTGGGGAGAAGGGACGCTCTCGCAGAGCTGAGTGGACGAGGACCGGCGACCTCAGGAAGTCTCCCCTGGATGCTGAAATGCAGGAGCAGGCTCTGTCCACCACGTGAGAGCCTCCACCGTGGAGAAGCCTGGCTCCCTGACCAGCAGCAGCAGCACCACCTGCGATGGGCTGACCCCCACTCTCCTGCAGAGACACACAAGGAGAACCCACGCGGGGCACCGGCCAGGTCAGCAGGGGACACCAGGCGGCCCAGACTGAGGGGCGTGCACACGTAACAGGCCCACGTCTGCTTCTCGGGAACAGAGGGGCCGGCAGCTTTCAAAGAGGCACGAGCCCTGAGCAATACTGACTTGGACCCTGGACCGGGAAGTAGCCAGAAAGGGCCCTGATGAAACAGGCTCTCACGCTGTGTGACTTTCCCCAGTTTTGATGGCTGTGCTCTGGCTATGAAAGGGAATGTCCTGCTCTTTAGAAATTCACACTGAAGTGTTCAGGGGCCCAGAGGTACGCTGTCTCCAGCTTAATCTCTGGTTTGGGAAGAGTTACCAGCGTTTGTGTTCAGATAAGGGGAGGGGAATGAGCAGGAGCGGGGAGAGGTCACACAGCCACCAGGGAAGGAGTGGACACCGCTGAGTCGGGGTGAAGGGTATAAGAAGGGCCCTTTCACTGTCTTTGTAACTCTCTGCAAGTTTTAATTTATACCAGAAGGAAACTTTGCCCGCACAGGGTGGCACCGGTGGCCCTAAGGGAGGGGTGCCAGGGGAGGTGTTTCTGCGCTTCGGTCAGCGTCCTGTCCCCGGGGGTGCCAGCCGTACCCGTGGCCGAGCCCCTGGGCAAGTGGCGGGCACGGCCCGACTGGGCGCCTGCCCTCCTGAGCTCCGCCGCCTCCTCTCTGGCACATGGCCGCGCCTTGGAAACGTGAGATCAGAAAGGCTGTGCTGGGAAGGTGGCCCCCCGGGGGCTGGGCTGCGGCCTTCTAGCCTCTCCCCGAATCGTTCCCTTGGAGGACGCTGAGATTGATTTGACATCTTGATAACAGGGCTGTCAGCCAGTTTATGCCTCAGCGTCCATCCGAGAGTCCGGAGCAGACCCCCCGCCCCCGTGTTGGTAAACAGAGCCTTCTCTGCAGTCACATGTGTGCTTTGCTTTGACCTCACAGTACTCCTCACGGTTTAGAAGTGGTTTGGTCTGGGCTGGCTGCTTATCACCTAGTGAAGGCTTATTCCTGACTCTGTGAGCTTTGGGTGGTCACCTTCTCATTACAGACAGGTTTCGTGTTTATGGGACTGAAATTTTGTTAATAGGGAAATAAGAGTTTTATCGTGAAACGTCTGTTTTCCCTTCACCACTGCTGGTTTAACAGAAAGGATTCCCCGAAGCCCCAGGGCTTCAGCTCCAGCCCTGGAGCTGCTCCGCCTGCTGAATAATTCAGGCTCCTCGCAGCCGCGGACCAAAGGTCTGCTCTGAATTATGGATGTGTCTTTGTGAGGCTTTGTGGTAAGTGCACTGCGCCTCCTTCTCCCTGCGCTGAAGGGAGAGACTCGCCCTTGTCAGCCCGGGGCCGGGCATCTCTGGAGAAAGTGCAGTAACTTGCCTCCTCGGGGAGCCGAGCTCAGGAGCAATGTCTCCGTGTGTGGCCTCAGCCTTTGCCCGGGGCCCCGGGGGCTGTGCCGGCTGAGCCTGGTATGGATTCAGAGGGGTGGTTTGCGGTGAATGGTTGGAAGTATCTGGTTAAGTGGCCTCACAGTGGCTCTTACCAGCTCTGCCCAGGTAAAGTCCCTCTGGTCTGCGCCCCGTCGTGGTTGGCGGGGGCAGGCCGACCGCGCGGGTCCCAGGTACGTGTGCGGGGTGGGGGTCGGCTCCCAGGCAGGTGGCCGTGAATTGGGACTTAAGTCTTTACAGTGCTGGAGGTTATGGTGGCTGAGATGTTCTGGTGAGATAATGATGGGAGGGGGCCTGGAGTTACAGAATTATCCACAAAACTTTCATACAGGGGCAGGCCTCAAGGAACTTGCCAGAGCGTAACCTGCACGTTCGACCAGCCGATGTAGGGGTCTTGGCATTCCCGTTCTCAGCAAATTTGACAGACCTCATAAACTTTCTCACCAGGAAAGCGTTTCTTTGACTCAAACTGATTGAAAGGGAGAAAAAAAAACAAGTGCCAACCGAAGCCAGGAAGCGTCTCTAAAGCGAAGCTGGGAGGTGGGCGGTGGGGTCTTCCACAGAGTCTTCCTCTTAGGTTGAGGGATGCCTGTGGGTTTTCCAAATACCGGACACCCTGGAGACTGTACTGGCCTTGGAGTTGGGGTGGGACCCTGGCCCTGGGAGGAATTTCACTTGTGTTCAAGGGCAGTCCTTCCACAAATATGCGTCGTTTTCCGTGTGTTGAGGGCTGAAAGGTGCTGTGAATTATGAAATTCAGAATTTGACAATGGATGTCAAAGGCCAGGGGATCTTCCGTGTGTGTTGTGGACACGGACACGCTCGGGTTTTGTCGTCCGTTTTGTCGGGTTTTGTCGTTTGAGGGGCTCTGCGCCCGCCCGGCGGGTCCCACGTGAAGGCTCACCAGGAGGTCTTACGGAGACAAGACCCGCACACACATGCTGTGTCTCCCGGGCGTCTCTCAGTCTCCCCTCTGAAGCGGGTGCGGGCTCCCTGAGATCTGGCTGAGGTCCGCACACGGGGGCGGCGTGCCCTGGCCTGGGGTGCTTCTGCAGGGTCTCTGCCGTCCACCCTCCAAGCCCCGGTGCCGGAGTTGAGACCCAGGGAGCAGGCATTCGGGTCCCAGAACCCACAGCGCGGGGGTGTCTCCTGCAGACAGAGAAGGGGCTCGTGGGGGCGGTGCGGGCATGGGGCCCCTTTCTGACCTTGTGGGTCCCTACACCCCCCGGGCGAGCAGCAGTTTTCAGCCGAAGCGACTCCCGGGGGGGTCTCTGTCTGCAGGCGGAGCCCCCCAGCCTCCCCGACCCCTCCCCTACCCCATCTTCCGGTGCGGAATGGCAGTGCCCCTAAGACTCACGCGGGGGCTGCCCCGCTCCCGCCAGGAGTCCGTCAAGGCGGACCCACAGAGCCCGCACCAAGGAGCCAGGAGGTTCCTTTTATTCTGACTGTAAAGGTCTTTATCGATGAGAAGTTTAAAAAGAATCTTAGCCATTTTTGGCTGTGCTGCGTCTTCGTGGCTGCCGGCCTTTCTCTCCTTGCGATGAGCCGCACGTGGGCTCGGTAACTGTGGCCCCAGGCTCTGGACCTCAGGCTCTGCGGCTGCTCTGAGGCACGTGGGTCTTCCCGTCTGGGACGCAGCGTGTGTCTCCTGCGTTGACAGCTGGATTCTTTACCTCTGGGCGACCAGGGAAGCCCTCGATGAGACTTTTAAAGTGACAGCTGTTGATCTGTGAGCCCTGGAAAGCGATTCGTATTTGCCGAGTCTTAACAGAAACGAGTCAGTGTACGGGTCACATTTCCCTAAAACATGTATTCAGCGTTCATCCTCGCCTTCCCCCAGTCCCTCCACAAACCTGCAGTGTGGGCCCCGCACCCGTCTCCCTCCCGCCCTGTGTGCCTGCTCCGTGCCTGCTCCGTGTTGGAATCCAGACGTCTCGCGTTTGACAAGCAGAAGCTCTCACTCCCTCGAAAGGTTCAGCTGCTTGGTCTGCGGCTTGCTGCCCAGCTCTTCCCCCTCCCCATGGTCCAAGCCTGCAGGCCTCTCAGCCCCGCCTGCGCCCCCCTACCCCCCACCTTCCAGGCTACCCATGCCCTCAGCTGCACCTCTGCCAGGGCAGCACTCAAGGTGCCTCTCCACGGCAGCCAGGAGGACCAGGTCCCTTCTGTTACCATTATTATTATTACTTGTCTTATTTTTTAACGTAGATGTGATGCTTTTTTCCAGTATTTTTATTGACGTGCAGTTCATTTGCAGTGTTGCACTGATTTCTGCTGTACAGCAAAGCAGTCCAGTTGCACACCAGCATGTACACACACGCACACGCACACACACACACACACGTGTCCATTCTTCTTAAGAAATATTCTTGTTCGCTGGTTTCTCACAGGATATTGAGTATAGCTCTCTGCGCGGGACAGTAGGACCGCGCTGCTGATCCATTCGATACGTTCGTTGTTATTCAGTTGTTCAGTGACGGTTATGCAGTCACTCAGGCGTGTCCGACTCTTTGCAGCCCCATGGACTGCAGCACAGCAGGCTTCCCAGTCCTATACCATCTCCCGGAGCTGGCTCAAACGCATGTCCATCGAGTCGGTGATGCCATCCAGCCACCTCATCCTCTGTCGTCCCTTCTCCTCCTGCCCTCAATCTTCCCCAGCATCTGGCTCTTTTTGCATCAGGAGGCCAAAGTGTTGGAGCTTCAGCTTCAGCATCAGTCCTTCCAATGAATATGCAGGACTGATTTCCTTTAGGATGGACTGGTTGGATCTCCTTGCAGTCCAAGGGGCTCTCAAGAGTCTCCTCCAACACCACAGTTCAAAAGCATCAATTCTTTGGTGCTTGGCTTTCTTTATGGTCCACCCCTCACATCCATACATGAGTACTGGAAAAACCATAGCTTTGACCCTGCAGACCTTTGTTGGCAAAGAAATGTCTCTGCTTTTTAATATGCTGTCTAGGTTTGTCATAGCTTTTCTTCCAAGGAGCAAGTGTCTTTTAATTTCATGACTGCAGTCACTACCTGCAGTGATTTTGGAGCCCAAGAAAATAGTATCTGTCACTGTTTCCATTGTTTCCCCATCTATTTGCCGTGAAGTGAGGCAACGAGATGCCATGATCTTCGTTTTTTGAATGTTGAGTTTTAAGCCAGCTTTTTCACTCTCTTCTTTCACTTTCATTAAGAGGCTCGTTAGTTCCTCTTTGCTTTCTGCCATAAGGGTGGTGTCATCTGCATATCTGACATTACTGATATTTCTCCTAACAATCTTGATTTCAGCTTGTGCTTCTTCCAGCCTGGCATTTCACGTGATGTACTCATATAAGTTAAATAAGCAGAGTAACAATATACAGCCTTGAGCCTTGATGTACTCCTTTCCTAATTTGGAACCAGTCTGTTGTTCCATGTCTGGTTGTATCTGTTGCTTCTTGTCCCTCTTACAGATTTCTCAGGAGGCAGGTCAGGTGGTCTGGTATTCTCATCTTTTTAAGAATTTTCCAGTTTGTTGTGAACCACACAGTCAAAAGCTTTAGCATAGTCAGTGAAGCAGAAGTAGATGTTTTTCTGAAAATTTCTTGCCTTTTCTATGATCCAACTGGTGTTGGCAGTCTGGTTCCTTTGCCTTTTCTAAATCCAGCTTGAACATCTGGAAGTTCTTGGTTCACGTACTGTTGAAGCCTCGCTTGGAGAATTTTGAGCACTGCTTTGCTAGCGTGTGAGACGAGTGCAAGTGTGCGGTAGCTTGGACATTCTTTGGCCTTGGGAATGGAAGCTGGCTTTCTCCAGGCCTGTGGCCACGGCTGAGTTTCCAGGTTTGCTGGCATGTTGGGTGCAGCGCTTTGTGTCATGTCTGTTGTATGTTCTGTGCGTAATAGCTGCGTCTGCTCCCCCTTGGCAGCCACAAGACTGTCCTCCGTGTCTGTGTGTCCGTCTGTTCCGTGGGCAAGCCCGTTTGTGTCGTACTTTGGATTCCACGGGTGAGTGCACGTGGCGTCTGTCTTTGTCTCGTCTGCGTCTCTTAGTGCCGCGATCTCTGGGTCCGTCCGTGCTGCTGCAGATGACACTGTCTTGCTGTTTTCACGGGCCGAATAAAACTCCACTGCGTGTGTGCGCCACATCCTCTCTGCCCGCTCGCCTGTCAGAGGACACCCGGGCAGCCCCCATGTCTTGGGTGCTGTGAACATCGGGGCACACCTGCCTTTTCAATCAGAGTTCAGTCTGTTCTCCATAACGTTAGCGCCGGCTCACATTCCCACCAACAAACACACCCTCTCCGCACACCCTCCCCAGCGCTCACCATTCTCCGCACACCCGCCCCCGCGCTCACCGTTCTCCGCACACCACCCTCCGCCCCGCCCCCACCCCCCCCGCGCTCACCGTTCTCCGCACACCCGCCCCGCGCTCACCATTCTCCGCACACCCGCTCCCCAGCGCTCACCGTTCTCCGCACACCCGCCCCCGCGCTCACCGTTCTCCGCACACCCTCCCCAGCGCTCACCGTTCTCCGCACACCCTCCCCCAGCGCTCACCGTTCTCCGCACACCCACCCCCCGCGCTCACCGTTCTCCGCACACCCGCCCCGCGCTCACCGCTCTCCGCACACCCGCCCCCCGCGCTCACCGCTCTCCGCACACCCTCCCCAGCGCTCACCGTTCTCCGCACACCCGCCCGGCGCTCACCGCTCTCCGCACACCCTCCCCGGTGCTCACCGTTCTCCGCACACCCGCCCCGCGCTCACCGTTCTCCGCACACCCGCCCCGCGCTCACCGCTCTCCGCACACCTGCCCCCGCGCTCACCATTCGTGGACGTTTTGATGGTGGCCGTTCCGCCTGGGGTGCGGTAATGCCTCCTTGTAAGCTTGGTTTGCAGCTCCCTAGTGGTTGGTGGTGCCGAGCATCTCGTTATGTGCTGTAGGCCGTCTGTAGATCACCTTTGGGGAAACGTCTCTTTAGGCCTCTGTTCATTTTCCGGTCCGGGTGTTTGTTGTTGAGTTGTGTGAGGTGCTTCTCTATTTTGGAGATTAAGCCTTGCCGTCTGCCTTGTTTGGAAATATTTTCTCCCATCTTGCCCTTCCCTTGCTTATCGTTGCCCCCCAGGGTGAAGCCCACACAGCTCGGGTGTCCGCCACCCGGCCCCGCTGGCCCTGCCTTGGGGGCCGTCCTGCCGCTCGGGCACCCAGCCACCCCAGCTGTGAGCCGTGTGTCCTCACGTGCTCGTCCTCATGGAAGGCTTTTCTCAGGTCGGTTACCTTCTGAAGTGCACCCCTCAGCTCTCAGTTCAGCCACGTGCCCTCAAGGGAGGAAAGCTGGAGAGCCTCTCGGTGCTCACAGTCCGTGGTGTTTTCAGGAAGACTGCTTGTCTCGTGAGGACAGCCGTTTCTCAATGTGGAGTGTGGCAGGAGAGCCTCCTGGCTCAGCCCCCGCGCCCCGACGCTGGCTCTCGGTTCCCATCGCTGTGGCCTCACGGGGTGGGGTCCTCCCAAGCCCCTGCCTGGTAACTGACCGCACTCTTCTCCCGCTTTTCTTTGGCTTCCCGATCTTTTTTCTTACGATGTTTAGTTGCTCTTAAAGATACAGAAAACTAGTCCTTCAACTGTGTCATGTTACATGTATTTTCCAGCTTCTTGCTTGTCTTTTGACTTTGCTTGCAGTGTTTTTTACATACTGAGATTTACTTTATTTTGTTGAGGTGTAGTTGACAGACAGCTTCGTTTCAGGTGTACAACGATGGTTCAGAATGTGTATATATTGTAAAAGAATCACCACACGCGTTGCGGAACTTTCGAGATGAGAAGTTGTGGGGCTTCCCAGGGGGCGCTAGTGGTGAAGAACCCACTTGCCATTGCAGGAGACGTAAGAGACACAGGTTCGATCCCTGGGCCAGGAAGATGCCCGGAGGAGGGCATGGCAACCCCCTCCAGTATCCCTGCCTGGAGAATCCCACGGACAGGAGAGCCTGGCGGGCTACAGACGGCAGGGCCACAGGCTTGGACACACTGAGTGCCCGCGCAGGGAGAGCTTGTCACGGTCTGCTCTCGCAGCCGCGCTCTCAGACGCGGAGTTGACTGCACTCTGTGCGTCCCGCCTCAGGGACGGCTCACCTTGGGACTGTTGCTCGTGCCCTCGGGCCCCCCACCCACGCTGCCAGCCCTGGCACCACACTGCCTGTGCTCCCACACGGAGACTCCGAGTCTTTCCCCCACTCTGGGTGTGCCCACTCGGCATTTCGGGGGCTCTCCTGTGCTCCCTGCCAGTGTTTCTCTGCCTTCACCGTTCATGCCTGAATCTTTGGGCCACGTGGAGTTTGTTCTGGAGTGCGCTGGGAGAGCCCTGCCCCGTTACTGTCCAGGCAGCCACCGCTGGCCCGCAGCGCCCCCTGGTGACCGGGGGGTGTGCAGGTGGGATGCTGTCCTGTCAGCTAGCAGCGCCCCTGGCTCGGCCAGCCCCGCTGCGCGGTGACGGCAGTGGTGCTCCGCAGCAGCGCCGCCCGCCCCGGGGCAGCAGGTCTGGTGCCGGGTGGGGTGGGCTGCCTCTGTCTTGTGTAGTTGTCCCCATGGACCTCCACACTCGGTTTTGTCCAGATCTGATGAAGCACACGTGGGGAAGTGTATCAGGAGCAGAGGTTGGCTCGGGGGGTGAGCTTCTCTGGGGTTCAGTCAACCGTGGAACCATGGGGTCTTCCAAGACCCCAGACCCAGGGAGGGAGGGGAGTGTGTGTGTGTGAGCCGGCCTGTGAGTGTGTCAGCGTGTGTGTGAGCTGGCCTGTGAGTGTGTCAGTGTGTATGCATGAATCGGCCTGTGTGTTAGTGTGTGTGTGTGAGCCGGCCTGTGTGTCAGCGTGTGTGTGTGAGTTGGCCTGTGAGTGTGTCAGTGTGTGTGCATGAACCGGCCTGTGTGTCATTGTGTGTGAGCCGGCCTGTCAGTGTGTCAGTGTGTGTGTGTGAGCCGGCCTGTGAGTGTGTCAGTGTGTGTGCATGAACCGGCCTGTGTTCATTGTGTGAGCCGGCCTGTCAGTGTGTCAGTGTGTATGCATGAACCGGCCTGTGTGTCAGTGTGTGTGTGAGCCGGCCTGTGAGTGTGTTAGTGTGTATATGTGAGCCGGCCTGTGAGTGTGCCAGTGTGTGTGAGCCGGCCTGTCAGTGTGTCAGTGTGTGAGCCGGCCTGTGAGTGTGCCAGTGTGTGTGAGCCGGCCTGTGAGTGTGTCAGTGTGTGAGCCGGCCTGTGAGTGTGTCAGCGTGTGTGCGTGAGCCGGCCTGTGAGTGTGTGAGCGTGTGTGTGTGAGCCGGCCTGTGAGTGTGTTAGTGTGTGTGCGTGAGCCGGCCTGTGAATGTGTCAGTGTGTGTGTGTGAGCCGGCCTGTGAGTGTGTTAGTGTGTGTGCGTGAGCCGGCCTGTGTGTCAGCGTGTGTGTGTGAGCTGGCCTGTGAGTGTGTCAGTGTGTGTGTGTGAGCCGGCCTGTCAATGTGTGTGTGTGAGCTGGCCTGTGTGTCAGTGTGTGTGCGTGAGCCGGCCTGTGAGTGTGTCTGTGTGCGCGTGTGAGCCGGCCTGTGAGTGTGTCAGTGTGTATGTGAGCTGGCATGTGAGTGTGTTAGTGTGTGTATGTGAGCCGGCCTGTGAGTGTGTCAGCGTGTGTGCGTGAGCTGGCCTGGGAGTGTGTCAGTGTGTGTGTGTGAGCCGGCCTGTGAGTGTGTCAGCGTGTGTGACGAGAGTGTTTCTGGTCAGTGCACGCAGAAGCAGAGCTCTCCTTTTGGGGTTCTGTGTGTCGGGCTCCAGCAGAGCAGGTCCGGGCGGTTGTGTGCGTGGGCCCTGCTCCCTGCTGGGCACCGTGGAGCGCTGAGTGACGTGCATGCCTCTCCGGGTCCTGCGAACCCGCCTGTGCCCCTGCCCTCTGCTCTGCCCACCATCAGCCGGCCCCGGCTCCAGGTGCCTCGGGACCCCGGCAGACTCAGTGCTCCCTCCCTGTGGTGCCCGCAGCCAGGTCGGCCGTGACCCAGGGGTGCCCTTGTCGGGGTGCGCCTCTGCCGCAGGAGGCGCGTTCCGTCTCGTCCCCGGGTGCCCGGACAGCATAGCGGCAGCGTGGGCCTCCCCCCCACCCAGAGGGCACGGCTCAGGGAGGCAGCGGGCGGGAGGGCAGGGGCCGCAGTGAGCGAGGTGTGTGTGGCCCGCAGAGCTGACCGGCGCCGACCTGAAGGACTGCGTGAGCAACCACAGCCTGAGCAGCAATGCCAGCCTGCCCAGCGTGCAGAGCTGCCGGCGTCTGCGCGAGCGGAGAGTGGCCAGCTGGGCCGTGTCCTTCGAGCGCCTTCTGCAGGACCCACTCGGCGTCCGCTACTTCTCCGTGAGTCTGACGGGCAGCAGGCACCCCCTCCAGCAGGACTGGGCAGGCAGGGCAGGCGTCTCCTCCTCCTGCCTCAGCCCCGGACACTCAGTTCCAGGGTCAGAGGGAGCCTCTCTCTGCTGCGTCAGGGCCTCCGTGAACCCTCAGCAGCTGCCTGCCAGCCGGGCTGGCCTTCGGGAGGGATGCTCAGCTCCTCGGGCTTCCCCAGCCTTTTGGTTTATCTTTAGGGAAACTCTGGAGAGGCACTTGGCACCTCTGGTTTCTGTGAAAGGAGGAAAATCAGAGTAAACTGGGGAAGAGATAGCACAGGACGGGGAGGTCCCCCCGCCACTGACTGGCCCTCTTCTGACGACTGTGTGACGGTTAATCAATGGTGTTTTCCTTAGGATTTTCTAAGGAAGGAGTTCAGTGAAGAAAACATTTTGTTCTGGCAGGCCTGCGAATACTTTAACCATGTTCCCGCGCACGACAAAAAGGAGGTAGGTTCCTCAGGCGGGGACGTTGGGGGTTTGGGGGCGGGTGTTTTCAGTGGAGGTTCACACCTAGTGTGGTCTGAAAAGTCCACGCACAAATACTTTCACACCATTAAAAAAATGCCTCTTTCAGAGTGTTTCTTAATATATGTGATATTTAATTTTGCCTAAACTTAGCTTTTGCATAAACGCTTGGAGCCCTGACGCTTCCTCAGCACATGTGCTGCCTTCTGCCCAGTGTGGAAGGGGAGCTGGGAGAGAATCTGGGGGTGGGGGCGCCTTCCAGGAGCTTCCGTCTAGGCGGCCATGTGCAGGCCGCGTGGGGCGGGCGGGGTCCCGGCGCGACCTGCCTTGAGGTGGCCTGCCCCCCACGCTCAGTGCCGCGGGGGCCACGCGACAGGAGCCCCAGCCCAGGTCTTCCGAGCATTCGGATTGCCCTTGGACAGAACTTGGAGAGGAGCCGATTTACTGGAAAGTCTCGTGCCAGCTGGCACTTTCAGTCAGATTTCAACCAAGAGATGGTCGTCAGGTCCCAAGATGTGTCTCCAGGGCCTGCAGCCATGTCAGCTGCTGGGGCTGCAGCAGTGGGCAGGCCCGAAAGACACGTGTGGTCTGTGTGTCCGGCTCACACGCTGCCCCGTCAGCTCTCCTACAGGGCCCGCGAGATCTTCAGTAAGTTCCTGAGCAGCAAGGCCACCACGCCGGTCAACATCGACAGCCAGGCCCAGCTGGCGGACGACATCCTCAGCGCCCCCCACCCCGACATGTTCAAGGAGCAGCAGCTCCAGGTGATGGCCCCGGCGGGGGCGGAGGGTGGGGTCCTGGAGGGTCGCCCCCGCAGGTGCCAGCCCCCTGCAGGAAGTGTAGTGGTGCCCTCCCCACACTGGGCTCCCATCGCAGGGCCAGGGTTCAGCAGGACCTGGAGCAGGAAGACCCGTCACCGTGTCCCTGTCTGTTGGCTCCTCTCTGTACGCATCTGCACGCGATCACAGGTTCATGGGCATCGACATACACAGAGCTCCTAGGTGTTTGGATCTTTTCAGCTTTAGGACATCACGATGATGAGAAGTGTGTGGGGGACGTAGTGTTAGAGCCTGCGTCCACGCGGACCCGATGTCAGAGGCCGCGTCCACACGGACCCGGTGTCAGAGGCCGCGTCCACGCGGACCCCGGTGTCAGAGGCCGCGTCCATGCAGACCCACTGTCAGAGCCCGCGTCCACGCGGACCTGCTGTCAGAGAACTTGTCCACTGGCCTCAGCAGAGGTTCCTTCTGTTGCCTAGTCACAAAGGTGAAAACAAATGGAGAAAGGTGTTTTCTTTTTTCATATGTACTTATATATTTGGCTGCACCGGGCCTTAGCTGCAGCATGTGGGATCTAGTTCCTTGACTGGGGGTTGAACCCGAGCCTCCTGCGTTGGAACCCTGGAGCCTTAGCCGCTGGGCCACCAGGGAAGCCCCGGAGGAAGGTATCTTCACGGCAGGTCTCACTTCCTTTAAGTTCCCGTTGCCTTTGGTTTCGTTCTTATTTAACAAAGTCAAGGTTCTTCACGACTGTCCTTGGCTGTCCTGAGTCCCCTCAGGCGCTGGCTTCATGTAGGTGTTGGAACGGGCTGGTTGTAAGCGTGACCCCAGGGGCTGGTGTGTTATGAGAAGGGTGATCACATGTTGAGGAGCCTAGGCGACCCTTCCAGAGGAGACGAGGGGCTCTGGGAAGAGGCCTGCCCCTTGGGCCTGAGGGTCCGGTTCTGTGTGTGACGGGATGGTGCCGTGTCTTCCCAGTAGATTTTCAACCTGATGAAGTTCGACAGCTACACGCGGTTCCTGAAATCCCCGCTGTACCAAGAGTGCATCCTGGCGGAGGTGGAGGGCCGCCCGTTGCCCGACGCGCAGCAGGTCCCCAGCAGCCCCGCCTCCAAGCACAGCGCCAGCTCGGACCACTCCAACACGTCCACGCCCAAGAAGGTGCCCGTCCCGTGCGCCGGCCTTCCCTGGGAGGGCGCTCTGCAGACAGCAGACGTCCCTGTTGGCGTCTGCGCGCTCTGGCTGTGCTCCCGCGGCTCCGGGCGGGGCGGGCGCCAGCTGCCGGTCTGGAGGGGCTGGCGGGGGCTGCACCTCCCTCGGCAGCCCCCCCTGGGCGTTCCGCCCTGCTTCCCTTCCCCTGTGTCTCCTGCAACAGCACAGCAGCATCACACTGTTTTAATAGCGCTTTCCCTTTGACGGCAGTTGAGCGGAAAATCGAAATCAGGACGGTCCCTGAACGAAGAGCTGGGGGACGAGGACAGCGAGAGGAAGCGGAAAGCCGCGTTCTTCTCGTGGTCGCGGACCAGGAGCACCGGGCGCTCCCAGAAGAAGAAGGACCACGGCGACCGTCCGAACGGTTCGTGGTGTGTCCTGTGCGGGGGGGCAGGGGCGCGGAGGAGCCAGCACGGGCTGTGCTGTGAGCTGGCCCGAGGGGCGGCCAGCCGGGGCCGTGGGGCGGCTCCAGGTCCTCTGAGAGGCACGGGGTGTGTCCCGCCCCTGCCCCCCAGCCTGGGTGCCCTGCGGGGGCCTCGTGCCTGCCACTCAATCCCCGTCTTGCCCGGGCCATCATAGACGCTCTTTGTAGAAAGTTTGGAGGATACAGGCAGGGGAAAAGAGGGAAACACAGGCGTCTGCCTTCCGTCCACCCAGACAGCTCTTGCTTTCCTGCGGTGTGCCGGGGTCCGTGGGCCTTTGTCATTTTTTAAAGAAAATGTGACACCATAGCTCGGTTATCAGGCATTTTCAAAATCGTCACTTTATTATTGCAGTTCTTAAAGGTCAGCATTCTAGAGCTTTTCCCCCATGCTTCTTTCTCATGTGTGGCTGAGAAGAGAGGGTGAGGGGGGCGGGGGTGTTGCTGGGAGGAGGTGGCAGGGCAGCAGAGGATGGGGCCGCTTCCACAGACTGCCGTGAGCGGGTTATTTTGCAGCACGTAACCTGGAGGCTTCAGGCCTGGTCCCCGGGCTTAGACCTGGAGCCCATCGGGGGCTCGGACAGGGAGCAGCTGAGGATGGGGTGGAGGTGGCGCCCCCGCGGCCGGTGGCCTGCGCTGTGCTGGGCGGTGTGTAGAGTGCGCTCGCCTCCTTGGAGCAGCCCGCGAATCAGGCCTTGCGGCCCTTTTACGGAGGGCTGGGGGAGGCTGCGCGCCTGGTGGGGCCCTCAGGCTCCGGGCCGGCCGGAGCCGCGGGGACAGCAGTCCTACCATAAGGAAGGGCAGACGACTGGGGGATGGGGGCGCCGTGGTCAGTGGGGTCAGGGACCCCCGAGGACCCGAGATGGGGGCGTGCCTGCCTCTCTAGGGCTGTGCCCCCAGGCAGGACCCCAGGAGGCCGGGGCCCCCACACCCCGACATTCAGAGAGCCACCTGGAAAGGCACTAAACCCTGAGTCCAGGGCCCTCCCCAGGAGTTCTGACTCGGTCGCCTGACTGTTTGCTTTAGGAAGGTGGTCGATGGACCCTGGGGGCCTCCGTCTAGTCGGGCCCCTGCTCAGCCCCAGGGCCCTGCACAGAGGCCTGATCCGGGAGTCGGCGCTGTGCTCTGGAAGGGCCTTTCAGTGACAGAGTAGTTGC
Organism: Capra hircus; assembly: GCF_001704415.2. NCBI lineage: Eukaryota > Metazoa > Chordata > Mammalia > Artiodactyla > Bovidae > Capra > Capra hircus. Next base: position 115,669,098 of record NC_030813.1, read on the forward strand.
AACTTCCAGACCATAATTAGCTCCGTTAGTGACATCAGACAGTGCGACCATCGCTGGTTCAGGACTTCCCGGGAGCTGACGGTGAAGCTGCAGTGACCCGCTGCATGTTAAGCCCGTGCAGAGCTAACAATTGCGGATGAGTGAGGGGCTGCAAGGCCCTGCACTTGCTTGCGTGTTGGACTGTGAGGCAGGGGCAGGGGTAGGGGGTGGGGGGCGCAGGGCCGCAGACAGAGCAGAGGCCTGGGTCGGGCTCCCGGCTCTGCTAGGTGCCAGGCTCCTGTCCTCCGAGCACGTCTGTCCAGCCTGAGCCACTGGGGGTGTGGGGTGCTCGGGGGGTGGCTGTGTTAAGTGAGGAGGTGTGCGGCCGGTGCAGTCGCGTGTCCTGAGTGCCCGTGTCCCCACAGACGTCCTGCACGCCAACGGGGGCCTGGGCCGCCGGGAGTCACAGGGCTCTGTGTCCTCGGCCGGGAGCCTGGACCTGGTGAGTGCCTGCAGGGCTGCCGCCCTTGTCCATGGGGCTTCTGGGAGGAGCGGGGATGGGTGGGAGGGCGCCCTGGAGCACCGAGAATATCTCGGGCTTTATTTCCCAGCCTTTGTTCTCGCGGGCACGTGTCTTTGGACGCCCACGGGAGCAGCAGGTGCTCGTCCTTGTCCTGGCGTCTGCACGCCCGCAGGGCCGTGAGCTCCGATGCCCCGCGGCCGTGCCCATACACAGGGAGTGGTGCCCGACCTGCCCGGCCCCACGCCCCTCACCCTGCTGAGCCGCCCGCCAGGCCCCCACTTCCAGTGACATGGAGGAGGCGTCGGCGGACCGGCTGGCTTCTTAGCTGCTGTCTAACGCCAGCTTTGGAAAACCCTGTTGTCAGGAGCCTAGTCTCTTGAAATGGTCAGGCAGCGGTCAACGTAGGATGCGCCCTTCTCCAGCTGAGGCAGCACCGGGTAGAGTTGTCAGGTAGCCCATGCACTCGCAGCCCAGTGGCTTCAGAGGGCCGCTGTGTCACACGTGCATCTGAGGAGGGCACTCGGGGGCCATTTTCTATCCGTCTGCCACCTACAGACTAGTTTTCCATTTGGGTGAAAGGGATTTTCCGACCCCAGGAGGAGAGTGTGTTACGAACCTGAGGAGCAGGGTAGGTCAGACCTTAGGAGGATGTGTGTGGGGAGCCCCTTCCAGCAGGTGGGGCTCCTGTGGCTCAGGGACCCGGAGGAGCATCTCGGAGGGACCTGGGGTCTGCCCGGGGAGCTAGGCCGCTGGATGGCTCCTGCCCTGCCCTGCGACCCGGCTCTGAGTGCACCCGGGCTCGCCTCTTCCGCACCACGCAGACACCGCAGCCCTGCTCTGCCCCGGCCCCTTCCACTGGCAGACAGGGCTCCCCGCCATGGGGCCCGGGCCATGGGCCCCGCAGGCTGCAGCCCCCAGCCTCCCACCCGGAGGAAGGGCCTGGGGCCCTTGTTACCCGACGCCGCCTCCCCCCACATGCTCCTCTGACCTCGGACGAGTGCTGCTGCCCCTGAGCCTCGGCCAGGCCGTCGCACCTCGCCCTGCTGTCCGTCAGCCCGCCCCTCCCAGAAAGGCCTCCTGTCCTGGGAGGTCGGGCAGAAAGATCCAGAAAAGGGACCAGAAGCAGCAGGGGTTGGGCCGCAGGCCCTCAGCGCTGGTCCAGCCTGCCTCGTGTCCGCGGCCCCCAGACTGAGCGGCAGGCAGGCAGAGCAGCTCGTGGTCCCCAAGTGGCCCCCCGGGGCTCCAGAGGGGGCTCCATGCGCTTGTGGGTCAGGGAGGCCACCACCGGCCCCAAGAAACCACAGTGGAAAGACCTGTCCTGTTCTGAGCAGGAAAGCCATGCGGTTAGCTGTCAGCCTAACCCTTGTGAGAGTTAGACCCAGAGGTTGGAGGGTTGGCCTGTCTGGCCGGCGCCCGAGGTTGAGAGAGGTGCTGGCTCCCTCCCGTGTCGGCTGGAGGCCCGGGGACGTAGTGTGCATTTGTCAGAACGGGCCGTGTGCGCGTGTGCTGGAGCTGGGTGTGCACGGGGGGCGCCCTGCTGCCCTGCCCGCATGCGCAAGCAGCGCCCGCCCTGCCCGAGCACCCCGCCCTGTGCCCACCCCCGTGTCTCCCTGCCCCCAGCCAGAGGCCTGCAGGACCCTCGCACCCGAGCGGGACAAGCCGGCCAAGCACTGCAGCATCCAGCTGCCTGATGGGACGGCCTGCGTGGTGCTGGTCAGGGCCGGGCTCTCCATCAAGGACGTGCTGGCCGGGCTCTGCGAGCGGCACGGCATCAACGGGGCTGCCGTGGACCTCTTCCTGGCGGGCGGGGACAAGGTGCGGCTGCGGGGACCTCGGGCCTTTCTCTGGGGGGGGGCCTGTCCCGTGGGGGGCCGGCCCACCCCTGTCTGTCCACTCGCCTCTGCCGGAGGCCCGGCCGGGAGCCCGGCCCGGCTGTGAGCTGCCTCTGCAGGCAGCCCTCTCCGGGCTCGGCAGCGGCGCCATGCCCCCGCGGCAGAGCGCCCGGCCCCGCTGACGGCCCTCTCTGTCCCTTCCGTGTGCGCGAAGCCTCTCGTGCTGCACCAGGACAGCAGCATCTTGGAGTCCCGGGACCTGCGCCTAGAAAAACGCACTTTATTCCGGTAAGAGAAGCGCAGCTGCTGGTTCCATAAGGTTTCCGGAGCCACAGGGCCATTTCTGACCACTTGCTCTGCTGGCCTCCACTCTGCTGGGACTGGAAGGCCAACACCCCCACTGTGAGCTTGGAAGGGGCAGGAGCGCCCGGGGCCAGAGGGTCACGCTCCCTGCCAGTGACCCCCGTCGGGCTGCACCAGCACAGGGCCATCCCGTGGGGTGGCCGCTCCTTGCTGGCTGTGACCGCCCTGGCAGCCCCCAGGCCCTGGAGAAGCCCCCCGCAGGCTCTCCCTGTGGAACCTGGGCCTCCCTGGTGATGGCGACACCGTGGGTGCTGCTGTGCTCTCGACGGAGAGCGTCGGCGTGAGGGTTGCACGCACACGTGGCAGAGGTGTGCTTGTTTCTCCCCCTCTGCCCAGGCTGGATCTGGTGCCGATTAACCGATCGGTGGGACTCAAGGCGAAGCCCAGCAAGCCCGTCACGGAGGTGCTGCGTCCCGTGGCGGCCAAGTATGGCCTGCGCCTGAATGAGCTGGTGGCCCGGCTGGTGAGTGACCAGGCTGACCAGGGACCCAGGGCCCTCTGTGTACCAAGCTGCCCACGAGCGCCTGCCTGCCGGGACGCAGTTTGCCCCCAGTCGTCCACAGAGCTGCGGCATCGCAAGGGGGGTGAGGAGTGGCTGGCAGTGCCCGGAGCCCTGGGAGGTCGCCACCCGCGCCCACCTGCTTCTCACCCTGCAGTGGAAACACTCGCTGTTTGTACCTCCATTGTGCCCTCTGGGCTTGGGTTGAGATTTGGGGGTTTTGGCCCAAGGAGGCCAAGAAAAGAAACAAAGGGAAATCCTGCAGCCTCCCGCCATTTGCACACCTGACCAGACCTCAGTTCAAGGGCGGGAGCTGCCCGATCCATCCACACCAGCCCCTCACGTGCCTGCTAACTGCCCGGCTGCCCACACGCCGAGGGCTTGCTGGTGCTCTGGCATTTCCCAGCCGGCCGTCGGGTTACTTAGTGAGCGAATTAAGGAGGGACAGGGCAGAGCCCCACCGTGTTGCCGGAGGGTGTCTGGGGAGACTGGGGCCAGCAGGCTCGGACCTGTCCCCACACGCGCCACGTGTTTGCTTTGAGATGTGACTCGGGACCCACTGGGGGCTTTCCCATGACTCAGCGGTAAAGAATGCGCCTGCAACGTAGGAGTCACAGGAGACACAGGTCCCTGGGTAGGGAAGATCCCCTGGAGGAGGAAGTGGCAACCCGCTCCAGGAGGAATGGCAAACCACTTCTTGCCTGGAGAATCCCATGCATAGAGGAACCCGGTGGGCTACAGTCCATGGGGTCACGAAGAGTCGGACACATTGAAGCGACTGAGCACGCACCTGTGGCCCATTGGCCTGTGTTCTCCTTTCTTTACAAAATATCCTATATCAGAACTACAGTTGCAAGTATTTTTAGGATTTTTATTTTCTCTGAGATGAGCTCCACAATTGTTTGGAAATTTTGGAGTGAGCCAGAGGACCAGTCCTGAGGGGAACCCAGGGCTCCCCCCACCAGCTTGGGACAGTGGGGGAGGGGATGGGGGAGCGCTGCCCCAGAATCTAGAGTCTAGCGTATGCTCGATGGAGAGGGCACGGCCTGGGTGCCACGTGGCCCCCCTGCCCTCCCTTGTCTGTGGCCCTAAGCCGTAGCTAACGCTTTGTGCCTGTAGCCGTCTGTAAAGTGGGGGAGTCAGGGCAGCTTGCTCATGGGGTCGCTGTGGGGCTTCTGTCCCGGGGGGCTGGCTGGTGGGCAGGGCTCCTTCCTGCTGGGGCCTGAGCCAGAAGGGCAGTCCAGCCGCTGCAGGGGAGGGGCCGGGGGAACTGGGGAGGGCAGAATGCGAGGCTACGGCTGCCCTGGGAACCTCTCTCGGACCCAGCTGTGGGCTGCCGAGGCCAGGAGGTTGTGAGCCACCTGGACCACTTGTCTGCTTCCCACTTGGCTGGAGCTTTGGCTGGGTGACTGCACGTTCAGATTGTTTTTTGACAGAAGCTGCGGGACTCGAACAACAAAACAGTCTCCCAGGGGAGAAGGGCAGGACCCTGGGCCTCAGACCCGCCTGCTTCCTGCTCTCAGGGAGGGGCAAGAAGCCCCACACGCGCTTCCTGGCACACTGAGGACCAGCGAGGTGGGCTGGGGGTCGCCCCCTCCAGGCTGAGAGTGGTCCTGAGGCTTCGGCCAGCTTGACTTGGGGACACAGCTGTTAGTGGTGCCACCACGTGACCCCCACCCCCGAGTCTTCAACCCGACTCGGTGTAGCCCGCAGCTGGCTCTGGGTGGTAGCTCCATTCACGTGGGTTCCTCAGGGTGCCTGCACTTGGGCAGGCCTGCCAGCGCTTGGGATCCGTGTCACTCCACGTCAGGAGTCTGCGGGCAGCCCTGCCGAGGTGGCAGGACCTGGGGTCAGCAGGCCTGTGTGACTCCATCAAGCCTGGGGTGGTCTTGCTGGCAGAAGGACCACATGTGGTTGTTCGGGAGAGCTCCAGCCTGCGTGGGCTGCTCATTACACCGTCTCTGCCTCTAGAGTGGAGAGAAGGAGCCCCTGGACCTTGGGGCCCCCATCTCGAGTCTGGATGGACAGCGGGTCATCTTGGAGGAGAAGGACCCCTCCCGAGGGAAAGGTGAGCGGAGAGATGCCGGGTCCCGGGCTCTGCTGTCCGGGTCTCAGCGTGCCTCCGCAGAGGGGTGCTCATGGCTTTAGGGTCTCCCGGGGCCCGGCAGCTCCCCGCCATGGCTGAGCTCAAGCCTGACGGGCGTCTGACTGTGGGCAGGAGCGCTGGGGCCTCGCTGAGCAAGTCTCCTCTGCTGGGAGAAGGGCGACAAGACCTGCCGAGACCCCGGGACTGCCCGGGGCACCCCAGTGCGCCCTGGAACGTGCTCTGCTCCTGGGGCCCCCCATCCTCTGCACAAGGGCCCGGGACCCTAGGGCGTTGCTGTTGCTCCGGGCCCAGCGGTGGCTGAGGTGGGGCTTGGTGGGGCGGTGACGAGGGCCTGTGCACCAGGCGGCAGTGGTTTGCGGAGCTCTCCCCACACTCGCTGCCTTGGCCTTGGCCTTGACCTTGACCGTGCGGCTTCTCAGGGAGAGTGATCCCCGCTGTCAGGTTACCTGGAGGGACCGGCACTCCCTGGAGCACTCAGCCCCTCCCAGGCGGAGGGTAGCGGGGCCGTGTCTCCTGCAGGGACCCCCTGGAGTCCACTGAACAGGGCAAGCGGAGGGCCGTGCCAGGAGCTGCCCCATCCTTTTCCCGGGCTGACCCAGCTCTGAAGTGGGGCGCTGGTCACTCCCTGGGTGACGTGCGCTGTGCTGGCCTCTCTGCCCTTGGGGCTCCAGCGCAGCCCCTCGACCCCTCTGGGCCCATCTGGGTTCTGAGAGTCCAGTGCGCTCTCCCTTTGCCCGGCGGCTGGTCTTGGGGGCGAGTGGCCTGAGCAGGGTGCGGGTGCTCAGCGCCCCCTCCAGGGTCTGATGTGGTCAGACCCCCTGGCCTGTGTGCACAGGTAAGTCTGAAGGTGCAGCCGCAGGCAGGTGTGTGCGGAATGCTGCCTGCAGATGGGATGGCAGGTCTGCGCCGGCCCGTCCTGGTCCAGAGCAGCGGCCATGTACCGGGAGGGCTGGGGGCCAGCCTGTGGCCCTGACTTGGGGCAGTGGCCTTGGTTGAAAACACGTAATGAATGTGAGAGCCTCCCACTTTGTAAAGGTGCACGTGCCAAACAGTCCCCAGGAGGCCCTTTCAGAGGCCCTTTTTGGCTTCCGTGCAGCTTTGCTCTCAAGGATGTATAAATGTCATTGTATTGATCTGGAGATGGGTTTGCAGTTCACTGCAGTATAAAGTCTATCTCAACTGTGTTCGGCGTCCACAGATAAACAGAGAAGTGCGCCGGTCAGACAGAGCACAGCTGTAAATGCCAGCTCCAGGAATCACTCGGCTACGGTAATTTCCCCTCGCCCCGCACCTGCAATGCTCGGGGTGGTGGCCCCCGCGGCTCTCTGCTCCAGTTGGGCCTGCGCCCCAGGGTGGGGGGTTCTTCTAGGGCGCCTTTGTGCTGCCCGCTCCCACTGGCCTGGGAATTGCTGGGTGGGTGTGTGTGCCTCACACGAAGTCTTTATTGCAATTGACTTCTGCAACTCATGTAAAGTCCAAATCCGCGCAGTCTGTTTCCAAGTCCCCTGTTATGTAACTGATGAACGTGCTGTCGTGTCTGCAACGTGAGTGGAACTTTGACTTTCCTTCTGACACAGGGAGAGGAGAGGACGCTAGGCAAGTCTAATTCTATTAAAATTAAAGGAGAAAATGGGAAGAATGCTAGGGAGCCCCGGCTTTCAAAGAGAGAAGAATCTATTGCAAAGATTGGGAAAAAAAAATATCAGAAAATTAATTTGGACGAAGCAGAGGGTACGTGTACTTTTTAAAACTTGCACGTTTTTCATGAATGCGTAGGATCCCTAGAACCTTCTCTGGGTTATGCCACTGGGGTGACTGTGACCCCTTCACACTGAGAAGTCACCCGCTTGGGCCTGCAGCTGTCGGTGTATCCTTACTAAAGCCCCGGTTTTCAGACCGAGGGCCGGGCCCTTCGTGCGTAGGGAGCCCCCGCTTGGGGCTGCAACAGGTGGTGGTCTCTGTGTCCCCCTCACAGCGCGGTCGGGCTCAGAGTCCCTGGGGCGGGCCCTCGTCAGGGGGCGGGCCCTCGTCAGGGGGCGGGCCCTCGCGGGGGGCGGGCCCTCGCGAGGGGAGGATACTGTCAGGGGGCGGGTCCTGCCAGGGGGCGGGCCTTTGCCAGGGGGCGGGCCCTCGCGGGGGCGGGCCCCAGGTGAGGCGGAGCCCTGGCTGCGCTGACCGCCCTGTTCAGAGGCCGGGGGGAGACGCTGTGTGTCGGGCCTTTGGGCTGGCCGCCCACGCTGACCCCGGACCGCAGGACGAAGGAGGGCAGCGCATGAGAGGCAGGGAGGCGGGAAGCTTTCTCTCCAGAAGCCTGTAACACAGAGAAGCGCTAGGAGCAGCCCCGCTCTGAGCTGCCCTGTAACGGCTGAACCCGGCAGCGCTTCCGCTCGGCTGGCTCGTCGCAGCTCCTGCGCTGCCCGGCCGCGCCTGCGCCGAAGCGCCCGCCTTCTGAGCGCCCTCAGGTGTGAGGTTTCAGGCTCCTTGTTGGTCAGAAGCTAAGACTGTAACCTTAGCTAAGCTAACCCCAAGAAGACTCAGTGTAGACACCATCTACCTGGGATGGTGGACTCGAGTTACAGCTGAGAACCCACCCCGGTAAGAACAGGCTTCCCAGGTGGAGCTAGCCGTTAAAAGAACCCACCGGCAGTGCAGGAGACACAAGAGACGTGGCTCGACCCCTGGGTGGGGACAATCTGGAGGAACGCATGGCACCCGACTCCAGTATTCTTCCCTGGAGAATCCCATGGACAGGAGCCTGGGGGGCTACAGTCCATGGGGTCACCAAGAGTCGGACACGACTGAGCGACTAACACTTCCACTTTCAAGAACAGGAAAGGTTCTGGGGGCATCCAGGAAGGTACAGTACCTGGCCAGGGGTGCCGGGGCTGCAGGAGGGGGTCGAGGGCCAGGCATCGCTCACCGGCCCAAGTGGTGCCCAAGGACGCCCGCACACAAGTTCACCGGCGCCAGACACCTGGGCTCCTGGCTCTGTCAGGCCGTGGTGTATGGTCAGCGGCTTCCCCCTGCTCAGAAGGGAACCAGGTGGCTGCTGCCCCGGCGCCCAGAGCCGGTCCAGGGAGGGCCAGAACCGTGCCCGCGGCCTGCAGCCTCCCGGGCTCTGGGTGGAGGCTAGAAGGTGGGGAGGCCCCGGGGCAGTGGGACAGAACTTTCTAGACACGCTCTTGCATTGGGCCAGAGGGGACCCGCTCTAAAACCTGGTCAATGTGGGATTTCTTGCCAGAGTTTTTTGAGCTCATTTCCAAAGCTCAGAGCAGCAGAGCAGACGACCAGCGCGGGCTGTTGAGGAAGGAGGACCTCGTGCTGCCCGAGTTCCTGCGTCTGCCCCCCAGCCCCCCAGGGCTCGCCCCCTCCCCTTCAGCCGCTGCCAAGACCTTCGGCCCGAGAACCGTGACGGGTCACGGCGAGGAGCGGGCACCCCGGCCCCGAGAAAGCCCGGCCAGCAGCCCGGGCTCCGGCGACAGCCTGCCCCTCGGTGCCCCCGGGACCCCCAGCCCGCCAGCACAGGAAGTGGAGGCCGGCAGCGTCCAGACCGAGGAGGGCGAGCACGTGGCCGACCTGACGCTCACGGGGGAGGGGGACATCAGCAGCCCCAACAGCTCGTTCCTGCCGCCGCCCCCCGCCCCGCGGGACGCGGCCGCACCTCCGAGACCAGGTACTTCCGGGCGCGCCGCCCCTGCTCCCCTTTGACTGCCCTCCTCCCGCTGGCCCCACGCCGTCCGCCTGGCGCTGGCGTTGTCCACACAGTTTCCAATTAAAACGAGAGGGCGGTGGGAAGTGAACCCCCCGCCCGGAGTCTCTCGAGGGAGGGTGCAGCGTGCTTCCTCCTCGGTGACGTGCTTGTCCTGGCTGCCCCGCCCTCTCTGAGGACCCAGCGCCGCTGAGGTCGGAGAGTGGCCAGGACGGCGGGAGGGGGCAGCGGGCACTCGCTCGTGAGTGGCGCCCCCACCGGGCCCTGGCGCTCCCCTGCTCCTCTCCCCAGTCCGGGGCGGTAATGCCACCACCAAGCAAGGCCCTGGGGATTTCTGAAAAATGTGTGTTATTTTTACAATCTAGATCACTAGCACTTTCAGTATTTTAATCTCAAGACTGAAAAAAAAATTTGTCTTGAGCAAGCCCTGTGTGGCTTAGAGCCCGAGGCCCACGGTGACCCCCAGGTCCGGCCGCGGGGGACTGCTCCCCCTCTGCACATCGGTCAGAGCACGTGGGGGCCCGCGGGCCTGGAGTTCCCTCACCCGGGAGGTCAGCACGGTTCCGCCAAATGGAAGCGTGGACGTGTTACGTGAGCCGGTCCCGAGACGCATGAATGTTAGATTTCGAGGCCCCCGGCCTCCTGGAGAAGGGGCTCAGGGGGCACATCGCTCCGCCTGCAGAGGGCCACGCCCGCGGGGCGGCTCCTCGCCTCCTGGGGTGCACGGACCTTCCCTGTGGGCTGCTCCAGGAAGGCCCCCTTTGCCTGAGTCCTGCCTGGGCCGGGTCCTCCGGGACCCGCAGCCGCATCTCTGGGGCCCCCGGGCCGCGGTGGGCCGCCTCGGTGCGCGGGGTGGCTCTGGAGGACCGGCCGTGTGGGTGGGCGCCTCCTCGCATGTGGCCTGCTCTGCGACCCTGTCTCCCCTGCATACCTGCGCGGCTGCATCTGTGCTCCTCCAGGAGAAATAAACCCTACGTCTGACCATCGGACTGCTTGGAAACTCTTTCCTCCTCCATTCGAAAACCCATTTTCTCCTTGGAAAACGATAGATGTATTTTAATCCATGGCAAACACTGCACATTTCCGTGTAATTCATTATTTAATATACTGGCTTTTGAAAATAGACCACTCTAGATACACTTGGGCGCCGCGGGTGTGTCTGCAGACGGAGCTGCATAAGGGCAGGATGGGGGGGAGGGGCGGTGCTGGACGCGCAGACACAGCACGCGGGGAGCATGGCTCTCCCCTCCTTGAGCCCGGGGGTTAGCGGTCGGATGGCTGAAGGTGGGGGGGTGCCGGCGCTGCTGCGTGAGGCGGACGGATCCTTCCACCTCGTCCCCCGTGAACCCGGAGCGCAGGCCTGCTGGCTGCCTGTGGTCCAGCCACGTCCTCCCCGGCTCCACACTCCGCTCAGGCGTCGAGCCCACGCGGTTTTCCCAGTGCGACCTCTGTCTTCTGCTCCTCGCTCCAGAGCCTGGGCAGGGTTACTGGTGGGTCCCTGCGTCTCCCAGCACACTGCTAGGGCCATCTGAGCCCCGTCCGCCCCACCCGCCCCAGTGCACTGGTGGGGAGGAACCCGGGTCATGCCAGCGCTGGCAGTAGCTTCTGACCACCGCAGCCACCCCCACCGCCCCCCAATCCCCACTGAGGTGGTAGCCCTGGATGCTTGCCTCCTCGGGTGTCCTAGGCGGTGCTCCTCCCATGAGCCTCGGACTCACCTTGGGGCTTCCCAACAGCACCGGGGGCTCCCCAGCCAGTGGGGCACTGCGGACACCGTAGGCCGGTGCGCTTCTTCTTGGGGTCCCCTGGCAGGTTTGCAGCGCGTCCCCAGTTCTAGGTGCTGTGAGCTGCTTCCTAGAGGGTGGCCACCGAGACCCTTCTGTCCAGGGTGAGAGAGCATGCCCATGCCGCCAGGTTGTGAGAGGCGGAGCCCAGGCTGCCAGCTCTGCGCCACCCCGAGGAGAGGGTCCCATCGTGGTGGGCCTCGGCCCCCAGCGCCCACGTTCAGAAGCCTGTCAGGGCCTCAGGGCTGGAGGCCTTTGGGCGGACGCGTGCCCGTGCAGGGCACAGCCTTCCCGCTCGGCCTGCCGTGGATTTGGTCCTGTTAACCTCTTTGGTATCCAGCAAAACCCTGGGCGTTGGTGGGCACGTCCTGCCCCGGGGAGCACTGGCTGGGTGTGGGTGTGAGTCCTTGGCCCTGACAGAGCGAGTGTCAGGTCCAAGGACAGCGTCCAGGGCCCTGCAGAGGGCTCAGGGCTCACTCAGCCAGGGGGCTGAGATGTCCCTGTCCACGTGGGTGGGTGTGGCAAGGGCGTGGGAGTCACCTGGAAGGGCCCTGTGTTCCCAGGGAGAGAGCAAGGTGTTCAAGGCCAGGCAGAGGAGCCGTTGCAGTGCCGACTGGTGGTGGTGGGGCCGGGCCCAGCACCCCATCGCCCCCAGGTGTCGGGCAGGGTGGGTCCTGGCCTTGCCCCCGGCTGAGCGCTCAGCAGGGTGCCATAACCTGGGTGCAGGCTTGACCCTGTGGCACCTGCAGCCGGGCGCTGGGCTAAGAGAAGTGTGTCCCTCCGCCCCCATCCCCCAGCTAGGCGCTGGGCAGGCTTCCCCCTCCTGTTGCCTGGCCGCGCTGGGCGGTGGGGCCTGGGTCATGGTCCTGGTCGAGCCTCTGTCTTACCCTCCCCGAGGAGCCCTCGCCACCATCCTGGCCCCGCTGGGGGCTCAGCCCAAGGAGCACTGGACGGGACGGAAGCCCCCGGCCCTGGGGACTCGTACCGCCCTGCACCGAGTGCAGGGCCCCCCAAGGCACATCCAGTCCCCAGAGTGGGAGGGGCCTGCAGTCACTTCTCCAGGGGTCGCTGTGGCGTAGTAACTCGGCTTCTATGGAAACCAGAGGCGAGTCACCCAGGCTGACAGGCCCACACCAGGGCCACGCCCTCCACTGGGCAGTGCAGAGGCCAGACCGCGAGCCCTCGGGGTGGCCCCGAGTCCCAGGAGCCCCTCTGCCCCTGTCCGTCCGCCCCTCAGCTACAGCCTTGGCGTGTCTCACCTGCTATAGCCCAGGTGAGGCGGGAGCCCCGGGCCAGGGACCCCCAGGGAAGCCCGCCTGGCTCCATAGCGGGCTGCTGCCTGGGATGGCTGTGCAGGTCTCCCCAGCCCGGACCCCAGCCCCACGTGCCTGCTGCAGGTGCCTCCCCGCCCCGGCCACCTCCTTTGCACTGTCCATTCAGCTGTCCCCTCTCCAGCAGTAGCTTGGCCCTTCCGTCCGGGCTGCAGAGGGGCACCCCCACCGTGCTCACCTAGCTTCCTGGGCAGACAGGGCGGCTGCTGGACTTTCTCAGGGGCACGTGGGTGCTCGGGGGTCCCGGGAGGGCAGCCCTCAGCCAGGGCTCTCTCCAGATCCCCCCTTCTAGCACAGCACCCTGGCCTTTCCCTGGGCAGGGTGGACCTGAGCGGACCTCCCGCAAGATGTCTCGGGCTCCCGTCTCCACCCAGCCAGCTCCCCGGCCTCCCTGGGGCTGACCGAGCTGGCCCAACACCCGTCCCCAGGCCCTGGCATGGGTGAGGACAACTCCAGCCTCCTGGCCTCTGGCCCTGGGTCTCTGCTGCGTGTCCATCCCCCTTGCGTCCCCTTCTCCGTGTCTCTCCTGAGTGCCCCACAGGTGGTCCATGCCACCTGACCTCTGGATGTCTCCCAGTGGAAGCCACGGGCCGCTGGTGGCTGGTAGTACGACCCCCGCCACCTCTGCCAGGGCAGCCCTGCCCGCAGGTCTGCCTGCCTGGGTTCCGCGTGGCCCTCCCCAACTCTGCCTGTGCTGCCATGGGCTGGAGTCCTGGAACCCAGCAGGTGCTCAGTAGATCTGCAGAGGGGCTTTGAGCCGGCACCCTCCCCCCCCCATCGCAGACACACGTGGGGTGCCAGGGTTGGGGGGACTGCGGGCGAACCAAGGCTTCGGTTGGGCTGTCCCCTGACTTGCCCTTGGGGGCCCAGGCAGCCTCCACAGAAGGGCGCCGAGTGGGATGGGGTTCCCAGGACTGGCAGGGGCCTTGTGAAGGCCCAGCAGGTCCAGAGGCTGAGGCCGGACAGTGACCCTGGGGGTGGCCGAGGGGTCAGGCTGCACCAGGGCCGTTGGGAGCCCTGACGGCCCCCCAAAGGAGGGTCCTTCTGCTGATGTGGAGCCTCGAGGGCCAGAGCAGACCAGCCACTGGCCGGGGTCTGCCTGGAGGGTCCTGGGAGGGGCTTTTGGGTCCCAGCTGCCGTGAGGGCTCCAACAGGGTGCCCCCAGGGAGGAGCTGGCTGTGCCGGTCAGAATCACAGAATCCAGTCGGCCGGGGGCTGGGCCTGTGATCCCCAGGGCATTGAGGGGTGGGCACTGGGGTTCCGGCTCCGGCCCCACATGCACGGTCTGGAGGACATGGGACAGACGACTGGGGCCAGCTGGTGCCAGGAGCGAGTGTCGTGTACAGGGCAGCCTGGCTCCCTTGGAAGCAGCGGCCCTCGAGCTCTGGGGGTGGGGGGTCCTCTGTGCTCTGCCCCTGCCAGGAGGGTCATGGGGAGGCCAGGAGGGTCATGGGGAGGCCAGGAGAGCAGTCACCACAGGCAGGCCCTGGCACAGAGGGCGTGACACCTGCCCGCCCACCACTCGGGCTGGGCCCCGGACACTGAGTCACAGGCCTGGGGCTGCCGCTGCCTCCGAGGAGCAAGTCCGGGCGGCAGGAGGAACCTGGACTGCGGCCACCCTCCTGAGACGTGCCCGTCCCAAGCTCGCGAGCTGCCTGGGTGCCAGAGGGCCTGCAGCTGGGGCCACCCCACTCACCAGCCTCTGTCCTCCTGGAGGGTCTGAGTAGGGCTTGACAGGAGCAGGCCGTGCCCCACGGTGTGTGTGGGCTCACAGGCCTCTTAACGCTCCAGACAGGTGCCCCAAATGGGGGCCAGCAACTGAGGAGCGCAGCTCTGCCCCTCCCCACTGCTCCAGATCCAGGGGCAGACCAGCCCCACCCCATGGCTTCCTGGCTCTGGGGGCCGACTGGCAAGCACGGGACAGGCCCAAACGGAATGTTTGTTGAATGACCAAAGGACTGATTGTCTGGGAGGAGTTTCCAGTCCTGGCTGCTCCGAGTGGACCCTGGGAGCCCTAGACAGGCTGCTTTCCTCGCAAACGTCTCCGCTTTCCACCCCTACCTTGTCACACTGCCCGAGTGGGACACTTGTGGCCGGGCAGCACCCCTGGGAGGTGTGATGCTGACCCGCCATGGGGGCCCCTCCTGCCACTTCGCCACAGGCCGGGAGAGGCGGTCAGGGGAGCCGGACCCCGTGTTCCTGGGCTGGAGCCCCCTCCTCCAGCCTGTCCACTGGGGGCCGGGCCGGGGCACCTTCCCCAGACCCCAGACATCAGCGGGCCCTTGGCTCAGACTCACCGAGACCACCCCAGACACACTGTGCCCCGCCTACACCTGGCCCGACCGGGGCCTGGAGTCCCGCCTGTGGCCCTGAGCCTGGCGCCCGTCCTGGGGGTGAACCTGGGGAGCCCCGTGTCGGGACTGAGGCTGAGGCGCCCACCCAGTGCCCTGTGCCCTCCCCACACCCGCCTGACTCCGGGGACCACACCTCTGCCCCGCCAGGGCCCCACCCAGGACCAGCCAAGGGGACAGGGCAGTGATGACCACCAGGGGTGGTGGGCTGGGAGGTGTGGCTGCCCAGCGCAGCGTCTGGAAGCTTCCAAGGCAGTCCCAGGCAGCCTGGAGCTCCTGGGGGTGAGGCGGGTACTTGGAGTCAGGGCCTGGCTGCTCTGCGCAGCAGGCAGGCTGGAGGAAGGGGCGCTCGGCCTGCGGTCTTGCTGGCGGAGCGGGAGAGCGTGGAGGTGGGCCCGAAGGGGCTCGGGGTCTGGGAGGCTGAGACGCCCCCAGTCAGCCCCCGGTAGGTGGACCACGGCGGGGCCAGGTCGGGAGGGCCCTGGGGGCCCCCTGTCCCGCCCTGGCCAGGGGGGCCACGGCCCTGAGGAGCCAGCAGCGCTGCCCGTGGGTGCAGACCCCGAGTGCCTGCGGAGGGCCTTGCTCCCAGGGTCCAGCCCATCGCAACAGCCCCACCCGGTGCTCTGCGCTCCCGGGAGCCCCCGTCACGACCGCCTGCCCAGTGCCCCGCAGACAGCCCCCCCAGGGAAGGAGAACAAGGGGGCGAGGGTGGGGCAGAGGAGAGCTGCCCTGCCTCTGAGCTCCTCCCGGAGGGGCCCCCGCCAGGTGGGCCGTTCCCAGTCTCCTGGACCCAGGCAGGGAGCCCTGGGCGTCCCCTTGCCAGACGAGGGGCCCCGCTGGTCCCAGCACACCAAGCCCCCCAGGCTGGGCACCCCCAGACCCCGCCCCCAGCACTGAGGACCACAGCTGCCCTCACCCTGCCCGCTCCCCAGAGCCCACTGTCCCCCTCGGCCTGGGACCCTCCTCAGGGTACCTGCTGAGTGCTCCCCGGAGCACAGGCCAAGGGGCCCCAGGACGCACGGGGTGGAGGGGGTGGTGGTGCGGGAACCCCTTGGCAGGGTCTGAGTGAGGAGGGTGGCCGGGGTCTCCCGCCAGGGCGCACAGGCGGGTGATAGCCTCTCTCTTCTCCCCGTGACAGCAGGTGGGGCCCGAGGCAGCCGACGCCCCCCAGTCAGCACAGTCGTGGACGTGGACCGAGTCGCTGGCGAGCCACCGGGGCCAGCCGGCAGCATCCCGGGGGTGCGGACGGCCCCCTGGAGGCCACGGGCCAGCGGGGCCCCTACGTCGGCACGCCCCGCCCCAAGCCCCGTCCCCGGGGGGCCCGCCAAGCCCAAGGCCAGCCCGCACCATGCCACCTTTGTCTGAGGCTGCCGCCCGCTGGCCCGTCCCTGCCGGCCAACCCTGTGGACCGTGCACCTGGGCTGCCGGCCGGGACACACGCATGGAGAGCAGTGGTCTTGAGGGAGGGCAGCTGAGCCCCTCTCGGGGGCCTCGGACAGGCCAGGTCAGCCACCCCTGGCGGCCTGGCCTCAGATGCCCACCAGGGCCGGCTCAGAGGGCTGGTGGCCCTGCCCCCGCTGCTTGGCGCCCAGCCTTCCCGCAATAAAGTGTCAGAGCGGACCCGACTGTCGGCCTCGTGCTGGGTCCTGGGGCACAGGCCTTCCCCCAGGGAGCTGTGGCCCCTGTGGCCCCGGCATGTCACGGGGGGCCAGCTCAAGGGGGCGAGGTCAGAGGCGGGCAGGGAGACAAGGCTGACCAGAAGGAGGCGCGGGGCCCAGCGTGTGGGCGGCCGGCTGAGGTCCTGCCCCGTCCAGGCCATGTCTTGTCTGCTTCACACCATCTGCCAGGGGCCCCGCAGGGTCGTCCTCTCAGGGTGGCCACCAGTGGGGGTGGCGCTCTGCCTGGGGACCCCTCAGGCCACCCTGACCCTGGCCTCATTCAGACAAGTGGTCTGGCAAGGCCAGTCTGT
Source organism: Capra hircus (assembly GCF_001704415.2). Classification (NCBI taxonomy): domain Eukaryota; kingdom Metazoa; phylum Chordata; class Mammalia; order Artiodactyla; family Bovidae; genus Capra; species Capra hircus. The sequence goes on from NC_030813.1 coordinate 115,685,545, forward strand.
GCAGTGACTGTGTCGGGGTAGCCCTGCCTGCCCAAGAAAGCCTGGGAAAGGGTGGCAGCCTGTGCAAAGGCCCTGAGGCAGGGATCCGGAGGGGTGGGAGTGGCAGCCAGGCCAGGGGGCAGGGCACGGGGTGGAGGGAGGCAGAGATGGTGACACGGGCCCAGGTCCTAGGTGGACGGAGCCCGTGTGGAAAGCCCTGCCCACAGAGACGCCCTCCAGGCTTGCAGAAGGGCCCTAAGCCTCAGTGCCCCCGGGGCCATGGGGCTGTGCCCTGAGCTGAGCCCAAGGGCACCCACATGGAAGAGGGCCCAGCACCTACCACATCCAAGCTGGGTGCCCCCCGTTTCTGCGCTTCCTGTCTGCACAGAGGGCAAATGAGGGCCCAGAGAGGGCGATCTGGGGTGCCCAGCAAGGCGGCTGCAGCGCCAGGCCAACCCCACCCTGGGCCAGCCCTTCCCTCTACCCCGTGTCGGCAGCTGAGCCGGCTCACAGGGATCGGGGCCCCCTGGCCTCCGTGACCCCCTCAAACTGACGAAGAGGGTCCCCGAGCAGCTCTGCCCACGGCTGCAGTCACAAGCCACAGGTCGCCTGGCGCAACAACTCCATGTCTGGGGCGCAACACCCCATCCCTGTTCATGGGTCAGGGAGCGAAGTGCCCCCAGACCAGGGCAGGGCCCCAAGCAGGGTCTCAGTGGGCCCAGATGCCTGGCCAGGGGCTCGGGATGGGGGAGGCAAGACGGCGCGGGTGGTCCTGGTCCTGGGCTTCCTGAGGCGGCGTCCCTGTGGGTCCAGGAGCAGTGGAGGGCAGGGGGCTGGGGAGAGGCCTCCTCCCTGCTCCCCTTGCACGGGGGCCCCACCCCAGGCTCACCTTGGGAGGGGACAGATGGAAACGCTGTGGAGGGCGGCGGCGGAGGTCCCTGTCCGGGGCCTTGTCCTTAACTCCCACCCCAGTGCGCATACGCTCCCCTGCGCCTGGCCTCCTGCCTGCCATGGGGCCGTGCCAAAGGGCCCAGCACGTACAGCTGCTCTGGGTAGTACAGCTCATAAGTACACAGTGGCCAGCCCTCTGGCTGGGTGGGGACCGGAAGCTGGGGTTGGGGGGCTCCAGGCCTCTTCCTTCCACGTCATCCTGGAAGACTTCCTGGAGGAGGCGTCTATGCTGAGCCTGGAGGACGCGGTCAGGACCAGGAAGAGCATGGCGGAGGCAAGAGGGGACTGCTGGCCCAGGCAGGGTGAGCCGGGCGGCAGATACGGCAGACGTGCGGGCCTCCCGGCACGGGAGGCAGCCAGGGTTAATCATTTGCCGGCGGCCTTGACCCTCACCCTGCTCCCGCGTCCCGCCGCTCCTCACGCCAGCCCAGGAGGAGCCATGGGGTGCTGGGCCTGGGTCGCCAGCCCCTGCCCCCCGCCCAGGCCAGCCCTGCTGTTGCTGCTGCTACTGCTGCTGCCTCGCGGGGCACAGCCCCAGGCTGCCAGGGTGAGCGCTGACCCCGCGGCTCTGTGACCACAGGCTCCCCCGGGCCCACTCTGGGTCCTAGGGTGAGGTCAAGGCTGGGTGTGGATGGGGTGAGGGGCCCACCATGGGGAAAGTGGACCTTCAGGGCCGAGGTGGGCGTGTTGGCTGGGCCTGGGGGACAGGAGGCCGGGGGCTCCAACTTGCTGGTCCCCCGCCTGGGGGCTCAGGGGCTGGTCCCTGCCCTCTGGGCCTGTTGGGTCCACGTGTCTGAGGTTATGGGGGGCTCTGAAAGCCACACAGCTGCTCTCGTCTGACCCCAACCCCAGGATTCAAGCCCGGGTGGTAGTGATGCTGGTGTCCTGGCTCCTTGGACTGGGCGGATGGGGAGGGGACAGTATTCAGCTGAGGCCTGTGTCCCCTGGTCCCCGCTCCAAGGCCTGAGGACGCTGACATGCAAATTGAGGCAGGTCCTCGTGTGAGGGGCCCGCCCCACACCCCCCATCACAGCCCTCTCGGCCCTTCCCAGAGCCAAGGGGAGCCCCCAGGACACAACGCCACAGTAACTCCTGTGACCCCTGTAACCTCAGTGACCCCCAGCACTGCAGCCGTGGGAGCATCCCAGACAGAGGGGCCCCCTGGTGGAGGGCTCACCCCCCTGCCCTGGGGAGCCCCCTCCAACGGCCCTAGGGGCACAGGTGCGTTAGGAGGGCTTCTTGGAGGAGGCGGCGGGGGGTGGAGTGGGGTGGGTGATGGGGGCAGGGAGGCGTCCGGCGCAGGAGCCGTTGACCCCCATGTCCCCCCCAGCAGTGCTCACCGAGGCCGGGCAGCCCTGCAGGTTCCCATTCCGCTACGGCGGCCGCATGCTGCACTCTTGCACTGCAGAGGGAAGCGCCCACAGGAAGTGGTGGGTCCCGGTCCCTGCGCCCCCGAGTCCACCCTGGAGGCCCTCCCGCCCTCTGCCCTCCCGACTCCGGCCTGAGCCCAGCACGCAGCAGGTGGAGTGAACGAGTGAGGGCCTGAGCGGGAGAGCGCTCCAGAGCGGCCAGCCAGCCAGCCTGAGTCGGGGTCGGGACGAGCTGGTCTCTGGGTGCCCTCCCCCATCAGCACCCGCCTCACCCCCAGGTGTGCCACGACTCACAACTATGACCGGGACAGGGCCTGGGGCTACTGTGTGCAGGACCCCGCTCCCCAGGGGGGCCCAGGTGGGTGCCTGGGGGTCTGAAGCCGGGGGTGGGCGTGATCTCCTGTGGGGAGTCGGAGCTGAGCTGGGGTAGGGGCTCCTGTCCTGTCTGCGGCTCATCCTACTGCAGGCCTGGGCGCTGGAGGAGCCATCAGCCTGGGGCCTGCAGGAGTGGGGAACACCCGCCCACCCACAAGGCAGGGTCCCGCCCTCTCTGGGGGCCACAGAGCTGCTCTGGCTATTGCTGGGGCCTCGCCGCCCCCTGCTGGTCAGGCTGGGCCCCGCAGGTCCCCGTGCAGGGCGCTCCAGGGCCAGCGTGCTGCTTGTCGGGGTCCAGCTCTTGGGGTGTTGGATGCGGAGCCAGAGGCCTGCCTGCCCAGGCTTTGAGAGCTGGGCAGGGGTGGAGTGGGGAGGGCAGAGGCCTGCAGGGCACACACGCCCCGAGGAGCCTTAGAAGGGGCATCTTGAAGGCGGCAGGCCCTTGGCAAGCAGGGAGTATCACGGTGTGGGTGGGGGCCCAAAGCCTGCGGGACTCTGAGACGGCCCCCTCCCTTGCGCGTGTGCCCAGCCCCCCGGGACCCCTGTGCCTCTGGCCCCTGCCTCCACGGAGGCTCATGCTCCAGCACACAGGACCCCGAGTCACACCACTGCACCTGCCCTGAGGCCTTCACCGGCCAGGACTGCGGCACAGGTGAGCGGGGTGGCGGGGCGGCAGGGCGCTGGCCACAGGCGGGAGCAGCGGCTCACTGTGCCCCCTCCTGGCCCCCCCGCCCCAGCAAAGTGCTTTGATGAGAGCCGCTACGAGTACCTGGAGCCGGGCGATCGTTGGGCCCGCGTGCACCAGGGCCGCGTGGAACAGTGCAAGTGCGCGGGGGGCCAGGTCCACTGTGAGGGGACCCGCCACACAGGTACTCGAGGGTGCGGCCCAGCGGGGCGGGCCACGTCACTGAGCCTGCGCTCTGGGAAGGGCCACCAGAGAGGGGCACTGGCGGGGGAACCAGGCCTAGACACCCCACCCCCGCCCCCGGCTCGGGGCTGAGGCCTAGCTCCCAAGTGCTCCCCCCAGCTTGTCTGAGCAGCCCCTGCCTGAACGGCGGCTCCTGCCACCTGATCGTGGCCACCGGGACCACCGTCTGCGCCTGCCCCCCAGGCTACGCCGGGCGGCTCTGCAACATTGGTGAGTCACCCAGCCTGGAGCGGTGTGGGCCCCACGGCCACGGCCCAGGCTCACAGCACTCCCGCCACCCACAGTGCCTGCCCAACGCTGCTTCGTGGGGACCGGCACCGAGTACCGAGGCGTGGCCAGCACGGCGGCCTCAGGCCTCGGATGCCTGCCCTGGAACTCCGACCTGCTCTACCAGGAGCTGCACGTGGACTCCGTGGGTGCCGCGGCCCTCCTGGGCCTGGGCCCCCATGCCTACTGCCGGTCAGCACTGTCCCCATGGCCCTGACCCCTCTGCTCGGGAGGCCGCCCAGGGAGCGGAGCCTGGGGCCGGGGCTCAGAGCCGCCTGCAGGAGCAGAGGCTGCTGGTGGGGGGGTCAGGACCCCCCGCCCAGCAGGCATCCCCATCTTCGCCCCTTGCCTCTGAGGGGCTCTGACCCCCGCCCACCCACTTGTCCCTGTCCACCAGGAACCCAGACAAGGACGAGAGGCCCTGGTGCTACGTGGTGAAGGACAGCGCCCTCTCCTGGGAGTACTGCCGCCTGGCGGCCTGCGGTGCGCGCAGCTGGAGGTGGTCCCGGGAGGCGCAGGGTGGGCACCGGGCTGGCCCCACCCCCACTGGGGCCTTCTCACTCCACCCCCATGCGCAGCCACCTCTCCCCAGAGGACCACGGGCACATCTGAGAGATGGGGAGACTGAGGCTCACCACAGCAGGGCTGGACCAAGGCCACGCAGTGGGTCGGCACCAGAGGTCAGGGGGCCCAGGCATTCTGCACTGTGCCCGGACGGTCCCCATGGACACGGATAGCTGGGTGTCCCTGAGGTCAGCCCCTGGAGGGTAGGCGGCTCCAAGAGGCCAGCCTGCCCTCTGGCCCCATTGCCCCAGGGCTCTCTGACCCATCCAGGGTTGGCTCTGGGGTCCCAGGCTGCTGGAAGGGACAGGAACCCCTGCCAGGCCTGCTGGGCCACCCTGGCTCTGCAAAGCCTGTGATCAGGCACAGTTCTCATCCTGCAGATGAGAAAAACAGGCTCAGAGTAAGTCCTGTGCCCACCCCCCCAAGGGCAGAGCTGGGCCTGAGCAGGGCTCTTCTTTCAGAGGAGCTGCCTAGGCTGGGGCTGGAGGCAGGTGAACCACTGGAGGCCTAGAGAATCCTGGACACAGCCAGGACCTGCGGCGTGATCCAGTGATCTGTGTCCACAGAATCCCTTGCCAGGATTCAGCCCCCGCCCACCGAGGCCCTGCTGACCCTGCCTGGGCCCGAAGCCGCTGGACCAGCTGGACGCCAGACCTGCGGCAAGAGGCACAAGAAGAGGACCTTCCTGCGGCCCCGCATTATCGGCGGCTCCTCCTCGCTGCCCGGCTCCCATCCCTGGCTGGCCGCCATCTACATCGGGAACAACTTCTGCGCGGGGAGCCTCGTCCACACCTGCTGGGTGGTGTCTGCCGCCCACTGCTTCTCTAACAGGTGAGCGCCCCTGGGTCCCAGTGTCCACGATCCATCTCGGTGTCCCGCCTCCAACCATCCACCTTTCCGCCCGCCCGCCCGGCCCTACACGCTGCGTCCCGGCTCCACCGCCAGCCATCCGCGCACACGCCCGCTGCTCCTAAGCATCACCCGCGCGTCCCCGCCTTACCCGTGTAAGCCCCGGCCTTCGGTCCCTCCGCTCCCCGTAGCCCCTCTGACTCAGGTGGGGCTCCGCGCTCAGCTCGGTGCTGGGCCGGGAGACTGCGGGAGCCAGCCGCGCTCCTGCCCCGGGGCGCGGTTCCCAGTCTGTCCAGGTGGCCGGTCCTCTCCCGGGAGCTCCCTGGTCTGGAGCTTGGAGCGCGGCGGGGCGGGGTGGGGCGGGGCGGGGCGGGGTGGCGCGCCTGCGCGGCGGGGCGGTGGGCGTGGCCTGCCCTGAGTCCCCGCCCCTTCCGGCCCCTCCTCTGCCCAGAAGGAGCAGGTGGCCCCATGTAGGGGCCCGGGGAGGACGGCTGGGCTGGCGTCCAGGGTCGGGGTCAAGGGTGTGAGGCCCACGACCACAACCCAGGGGTAGGAGCAGCGAGCTCAGAGCCGGGAAAAGCCTGCCCATCCACTGCTCCTAAATTCTCTGCCTTGAGGGGAAGGGGCTCTCTCGGGGCGGGGGGAAGGGTCCAGTGTCATCCCAGGGGTCAGGGGCTTGTGGCATGCTGGGGTCTGGCTGCGTGAGAGTCCGAAATGAGCACCCCCCCCCAGTCACCCTAAGGACTACACCGCGGGGGTGTGCAGTTGACACCAGCCCTGTGCTGAGTGCTTGTGGCCTGGGCCACTCCCTTCCCCGCTGGACCTGTGGAAGGCCCCCTGGAGCCTCCCCTGTGGGCAGTGGGATGGGAGTGGTTAACACACTGGAGGACGCGAGCCAGCATCTCTCCTTACATCAGGGGAGGGGCCCAGCGGGTGAAGGTACCCACCCTCTGCGGGTGGGGGCCCAGAGCAGTGGTCCCAGGCCTGGGCCAAGCAGGTGGCTGCAGCAGGGTGCTCATGGGCAGGTGTGATGGGGGCCAGCGGGTGAGAGGAGTGCTCAGGCTCCTGGACCCCTGGGTGACGTCATAGGAAGCCCTGCTTCCAGGCCAGGGGCACCGGGCAGAACCGTGCCCCAGCCTGGACCTGCACCAACTTGGGCCCCGTTCAGCACCGAGCCCACCTGGACACATGAGAGGCCCCTGGCTCACGCAGGCCTTGGCTTCTTAGAGGTGGTGCTGCCAGGACTGTGGGTGTGGCCGTAGCTCGCCACGCCCCACCACACTACAGCCCGCTGCACCCCTGCTCAGGTCTCCCCAGGGTTTGGGGGCGGGGGCCCTGCACAGTGTTGGAGGAGGGGCGAGCCGGCCTCAGGGTCGAGGGTCGTGCAGCCACCAGCCCCCTGCTGCACAGCCCCCCCAGGGAGAGCGTCTCCGTGGTTTTGGGCCAGCACTTCTTCAACCGCACGACGGACGTGACACAGACATTTGGCATCGAGAAGTACATCCCGTACCCGCTGTACTCGGTGTTCAACCCCAGTGACCACGACCTCGGTGAGGCTCCGCCCGGGCCGTGTGCGGGGAGCCGCACCAGGCTGGCCTGGGGGAGTCCTCAGACTCTCCCAGGAGGGATGAGAGAGATAGGGGCTGGGGGAGGGCGGAGGGAGGGAGAAGGTGAGGAAGAGGGGGAAGGTTGTCTGCAGTTCCCTCGGGCCTCCCAGGACACAGCCCCACGGCCCCGCGGGCTGTACCCGTGTGACTCCGTGGCTACCTTCGGCTGTCACGGCCCCTGCGCGGCAGGCTAACCTCCGACCTCTCTCCCACCCAGTCCTGATCCGGCTGGAGAAGAAAGGGGAGCGCTGCGCCGTCCGCTCCCAGTTCGTCCAGCCCATCTGCCTGCCCGAGCCCAGCAGCCCCTTCCCTGCGGGACACAAATGCCAGATAGCGGGCTGGGGCCACCAGGATGAGAGTGAGTTCGGGCAGGGGGCCAGGGTCATGCCCCCAGGAGCGGTGGCCCAACCCAGCCTGAGCACCCCCACACCCCGTGTCGGCCTGCAGACGTGAGCGGCTACTCCCCTTCGCTTCGGGAGGCGCTGGTCCCCTTGGTCGCGGACCACAAGTGCAGCAGCCCTGAGGTGTATGGGGCCGACATCAGCCCCAACATGCTGTGTGCCGGCTACTTCGACTGCAGGTCGGACGCCTGCCAGGTTAGCCTGGACAGCCCGCCAACTCGGAGCTTGGAGCCGAAAGGGGTCCACCTTGAGAATCTGCATCCCAGGGCAGCTCTGGACCCCTGGGGAGGCACTTTCAGGGTTGGGGTGTGGGAGGCTGGGGTGAGGGGGAGTGGGCGGTTTCTGGGTGGGTCTCAGGCCCTAACGGGCCGCTCTGCACAGGGGGACTCCGGCGGGCCACTGGCCTGCGAGAAGAACGGCGTGGCCTACCTGTATGGCATCATCAGCTGGGGCGACGGCTGTGGGAGGCTCAACAAGCCTGGCGTCTACACCCGCGTGGCCAACTACGTGGACTGGATCAACGACCGGATTCGCCCCCACAAGCGACCCGCGAGTCCCTCCTGAGCCCCCCTCTACCCCGGGGCCTTGTGTCCTGCTGTTCCCTCCTTGCTGCCAATAAAGATGTTTCCAAGACCCCCCCACACACTGCCGGCCCCTCTGCCCAAGCCCCCCAGCCCTGCCTTTCCTCCCAGGCCATGACCCCCCACCCAGCTTTGTGGATGACGGGCCCTCGGGGCTGGGGTCCCCCCGAGCCAGCCCCCAGCTGCCCTTTCTCAGTGGAGAAGGGAGCCTGCGACCCCACCGGGAGGGGTCTGGCCCCACGGCCTGTAGACTTCCCAGCCAGACTGCTCTCAGACCCTCCTCTGCCCTGCCCTGACCCCCAAACTGCTCCGGCCACCCCGGCCTCCCTGTGTTCATGAAACTGAGCAGGCCCCTTGCTCACCCTGCTCCTACTATTGCCTAGAACATTCTGTCCCGTGCTGCCCCTCCCCCTCCACTCAGCCTTTTGACGTACTAGGAGGCCTGGTGGAGGCCTGGGGAGGTCCTTTCCAGTTCCTCCCCGACGTCACACACACAGGTAGGCACAGACCCCTCCCCTCTCTGCCCCGTCTCAGTCAGGACTGCGTTCAGACCTGACTGATGGGGCTGGAGACCTTTGCTTCGCTCCCATAGCAGGAAGTCCAGTGGTCAGCCACAGCCCCTTTATCAGGAGAGGACGGGTTTCCGCAGGGACCCCTCCTCCAGCAGATTTTGTGTTTCGCTATGTCTGCCCGAATAGGGTCTCATGGCCACACCCAGCTGCTGGGGAGGCTGGGAGGGCAGGGAACAGAGTTGTCGGGACAAGATCAGACATTACCAGGATGGCGCCTGGCCCCCTGGCAAAGCCAGAGGAATAGAGATGACCACAGTGGGTGCCTGCTGCCCCAGCGTGTGGGTGGGGCTTAGAGCCTTCAGTGGACTGGAACTCGTGTGGGCCACAGCTGGGGTGGTAGAGGCCAGTGCTGGCACCCCAGCCCCTGGAAGGCACAGCAGCTCCCACTGGTGGACCTGGGGCCTCTGACCGCCCATTCTCGGCCTCCAGGAATGCTGTGGCTTCAGTGCCCCCAGACCTTTGCTTGGTGTGAGCTCTCCCCAACCCTGTTCCCTGCGGGTGTGGAGTGTGGAGCCGTTAAAGAGGTGACGTGCGTCTATAGATAGTCCGACGTCAAGCCAGCCTTACATTCTTGGAGCGAGCTGTGCTGAGTCAGGGAGGGAGCCAGCTACCTTCTGTGGGCTGCTCCGGACTTCTCCCCACGTCGCGCTGTGCCCCGTCCGCTGACCCCGATGGGCTGCATCAGTGGGCTCCTGTGCCCTTGGGTGGGGGGAGCCCAGCAGGAGATCAGGGGAGAGGGGAGCGTGAGATTGGGCTGCTGGTTTCCCTGGCTCCCTCTTCTGGTATGATCTCAGTGTTACAGGTTGGATTGTGTCCTCCCCAGGTTCATAGACTGGAGTCCGAACCCCCAGGACCTCAGAATGTGACCTGATTTGGAAAGAGGGTCTTCGGAGAGGGGGTCACGTTAAGATGAGATCGTCGCAGTAGGCCCTGATCCAATATGACTGTGTTCCCGTAAGAAGGGAAGTCATGCTCACAGAGACACACATGGGAGGAAGGTGATGTGAAGAGAAGCAAGGGGGAGACGGCCATCCACGGGTGAGGCCGGAGGCCCGAGCAAGTCCTCACAATGGCAGGAAGGACCCAGCCCTGCTAACATCCTCATGTTGGACTTCGGGCCTCCAGGACAGTAGACAATTTCTGTTGGTTAAAGCCCCAGTCTATGGTGCTTTTTGGAGTAGGAAATGGCAACCCACTCCGGTGTTCTTGCCTGAAGAATCCCAGGGACAGAGGAGCCTGGTGGGCTGCCGTCTATGGAGCTGCACAGAGTCGGACACGACTGAAGTGACTTAGCAGCAGCAGCAGCAGCTGTGGTGTTTTGTTCTGTATCCCAGCAAAGGGTACACCCAGATCCCTTACCTGAAGGTCGCAAGGTGTAGATCACGCTCCTACGTGGTTCAGGGACCCCACCCCCAGGTCTTGAGGCAGTTGCCCGTCTCTCTAACTAGCCCAGGGCTACACAATCACAGCGGGCTTCCCTGGTGGCTCATACGGTAAGGAATCTGCCTGCGATGCAAGAGACGCGGGTTCAATCCCTGTGTCAGGAAAATCTCCTGGAGAAAGGAATGGCAACCCACTCCAGTATTCCTGCCTGGAGAATCCCATGGACAGAGGAGCCTGGCGGGCTACAGTCCATGGGATTGCAAAGAGTCGGACACAACCGAGCGACTCACACACACACACATACAGTCACCACCGCTGGTGGTTCCCTCCAAGGCCACAGCTTTGTAAACAGATCCTCTCTGAATTGTCCTAACACGTCAGCAGCTGGGACCCTGGCTGACACACACTGACCTTTTTAGCAGCTTCTTCAGAATTTGCTTTTATTGTGTTTAGCGTTTTGCATTTATGTTTTCGAGTGAGATTGGCCTGTAATTTTCCTTTCTTACGCTGTTTGAATGACTGTCTGCAGGGCTTCCCTCAGACCTCACAGAGTGAGTTTAAGAGGCTGCCCCTTCTTTCCGGTCCACCGGAGGGCTGTAGACAGCCAGTCGTCCGTTCCCCCAGAGTTTGGTAGCATCTCCTGAGATCCCTGGCCCTGTTCTCTTTCTTCTTTCTTTATGGGCTCTGCTGGGTCTTTGTTGCTTCGAGGGCTCTTCTCTGGCTGTGGTCCCCGGGCTCTAAAGCACGGGCTTAGTAGTTGCGGTTCCCGGGCTCCGCTGCTCTGTGACGAGTGGGATCTTCCCAGATCAGGGATGGGACCCATGTCTCCTGCGCTGGCAGGCGGAGCCTTTACCACTCGGCCGCCAGGGAAGTCCCCCGGTGTGTTATTTACGGGATGATGTTTATCTACTGAATCATTTTTTTCATAGTCTGGGGCTTGCTGGGAATTCTGTTTCTTCTTGAGCTAGCCTAGGAGGCTGCACTTTGGTGAGTTTCTGTCCGCGTGTCCACGTTCATCGCCACGACATCATTCATGCTGTGCTCTCGGCGTGTCATCTCACATGTATCGTTAGCTATTTCCTGTCAGCACTTGGAAGGTATTCCGCTGGCTTCTGTTCCTACTGTTGGGAAATCTGCTTTAAATGAAATCGTGGGGACGTCCCTGGCTGTCCGGTGGTTAGGACTCTGCGTTTCCAATGCAGGGGGCACAGGCTCCCTCCCTGGTTGTGAAAGTAAGATCATACAATCCATGTGGCCAAAAAAGAAAAAATCGAATTGTGGATTCTGTTTCTTCTGACATCACTTTCCCCTGTGATGCTCAGCGCTTGAGTGTTCGTCTGTGCTCTCACTCGGGATGCGCGGGGGGGCCTCTCTCTGTCTCCTCGTGCCTGCTGTGTGCCGACCCCTGCTCAGCTTGGACGCTTGCTGGTGCCCTTGGCCGTGGTAACTCGGGGTCCAGGCTCCTCCTCTGCAGAGCTTCCAGGGCCGCACGAGGCTTGGAGTCTGCCACAGACACTCGGTATCAGACTGCTCTGGTGTCACGGCTCAGTTCACTTCAGTCGCTCAGTCATGTCCGACTATTTGGGACCCCATGGACTGCAGCACGCCAGGCCTCCCTGTCCATCACCAACTCCCAGCGCTTGCTCAGACTCATGTCCATTGAGTCAGTGATGCCATCCAACCATCTCATCCTCTGTCGTCCCCTTCTCCTCCTGCCCTCAATCTTTCCCAGCATCAGGGTCTTTTCAAATGACTCAGCTCTTCACATCAGGTGGCCAAAGTACTGGAGTTTCAGCTTTAGCATCAGTCCTTCCAATGAACACCCAGGACTGATCTCCTTTAGGATGGACTGGTTGGATCTCTGCAGTCCAAGTGGCTCTCGAGAGTGTCACAAATGATACCCAAACTCATGACACATAGGCAGCCATGTACTCAGCTCACGATGCTGGGCCTGTCGGTCCCTGGCTTTGCTCACGGGGTGGTTCTCGTGGCCCGGATTGTATGTGGGTCATCAGTGGGTCTTAGGTGGTTCTGCCCGTGGCAGCTGACTGGCTTTTGGCTGGGGTGGCAGGGTGACTGGGACACACATCTCCTGTCATCTGGCAGGCTACCTTGGGCCCATTCACGTGGTGGAGGCCGGGCTCAAAAGAAAGAGTGGATGTGAGTGTCCCCGTTGCCTTTCACTCGTCCAAGCTGGGGTAGACAGACGCACCCCAGCTCTCAGTGGAAGGAGGTCACATGTCAAGGGGCATGCAGGCCAGAGACGCTGTAGTGTTTTCATCTTCCATGCTCTCTGTACCCGTCTGCTGGGACTGCTGTGACAGAAGGCCACAGGTGGGGGAGCTTATTTTCTCGTGGTTCTGGGGGTGAATTCACGATCCAGTGAGGTGGGTTTCTGGGGAGACTCCCCTCCACGCCTTCCTGCTGTTGTCCTCACATGGCCTTGCCCTGTGCACGTGCTGAGACACACACAGAAAGAGAGAGAGAGAGCTTCTCCCTCTACTTAAGAGGCCGCAGTCCTGTGGGATCAGGGCCCCACCCTTAGGACCTCATTTGACCTTTGTTGCCTCCTTAGAGATCCCAGCTCCCAACACAGTCACCTTGAGCCAGGGCCTCGGCAGGTGGATCAGTGGGCACATAGGTGGGTCCATAACACCCTGTCTCACCACGTGGTGAATGAGGAGTGTAGGAGACTGCGGGGCTGGGAGGTGGCGGTCATCACTCCCGCCCACACTCCGCTGGCCACAACTCCTTCATGTGGCCCCACCTACCTGAGGGGAGCTGGGACCTGCAGGGGCGACTCAGGGAGTCGCCAGGGTGGAGTCGGGGAGTGTTTGCCACGATCAGCTGCTGCGTGTTTTTCTCCAGCCTCACCGAGCAGCTGGAGACACGAGGCGAGGCAGCCCGTCCCCGGTCCCCACGTCCTCTCGTGTTTGTAAACCTCACGATCACCCTGAAAGACGCTCACACACGTCCCCTCATTCAGGCGTGTGCTCAGCTGCTTAGTCGTGTCTGACTCTTTGCCAGCCGGTGAACTGCAGCCCGCCAGGCTCCCCTGTCCATGGGATTCTCCAGGCAAGAATACTGGCGTGAGCTGCCATTCCCGTCTCGAGGGGATCTTCCCGACCCAGGGATTGACCCTGGGCCTCCTGCACTGCAGGCAGATCCTTGAGCCACCAGGGGTCCTTTAGGAGCCCATCATCACAACGTCGGGCCGGGAGAGGAAACAGGCCAGAGAAGTCGTGCGACGGTTAAAGTTCACTTGGCTGACGAGTGTCAGGTGCCACGTCGGACGTCAGGTCCCGCGGCTGCAGAGCCACTGGTGGGGTGACCGTGCCCTGTGGCCACGGGGTCCGGCCGTGGTGGCAGTGTCCTCGGCAGTGACGTCCAGCAGCAGCGCCCGCGGCTGTGTGATCAGCCGGCTCTGCCCCACGGTGGTGGTGGGCTTCTTGGAAGGCAGCAGCCGTGGCCTATGGCTGTGGAGGCCGGCCAGGCAGTGGTGCAGAGCTGGGGTGGTGTCGGGTCTCTGGAGCATGGCTGTGCCCCCCGCCTCCTGCAGCTCCTGCTGCTGATCCCTGCCTGCCCTGGGTTCCACCTGAGGCCTGACGATCTTCCCACAGATTCCTTCCCACCTCAGTGACCAGAGTCAGCTTCTGCCGCTTGCTACCAGCGACTCTGGTGCCACAGCTGAGGGAACTGTCTGAGTCTGCTTAGGCAGCTATGACAGAAACAACAGATGCGGTTCTCAACAGCTGCTGAGGCCGGAAGTCAGAGATCAGGGTGCCAGCCTGGTTGGGGTCTGGGGTGGGGGCCCTCTTCCGGGCGTGCAGATGGCTGCCTCTGGCTGTGTCCTCAGGGTGGGTGGGGAGAAAGATCACGTCTTCTCACGAGGACTCTAATCCTGTCCTGGGCACTCCTCCCTCACGACCTTATCACCCCCCAAAGACCCTGCTTCTTCGTACCATCCCCTTGGGGTTGGGCTTCAGCGTGAATTTGGGGGCTGGGGACACAAGCATGATTCACAGCAGGAGCTTAGCAACGAGAGGCCAGGGTCCCCCCGCCCCAGGTCCAGAGCGAGCCAGGCTGGAAGGCGGTCCCGCCTCTCAGTCGCTGGCGTTGGGTGGGGGGCAGCGGGCGGTGGGCGGTGTCTGTTCCCACGGCAGCCCGCGTTTTCTGGGGCCCGTGTGGGAGCAGGTGCAGCTGCCGGGCGTGGCAGGAGCCTGGGTTGGGGCCAGTGCTGCGGAATGCGGCAGGGCACCGCCCCTCCCGGCGGAGATGAGCACGTGCCAGGCGCCTGGGGCGGCAGATGTGCTGGTGGCCCCCAGCGCCGCTCGGCTCACTGCCGGCTGTCCTGGGCCAGCGGCTGGGGGGCCTGAGATGAGCGGGCAGCTGCCCTGCAGAGGCGGTGCCCCTGGAGGAGGGGAGAGCGAGGCGCCTCCTGGGCCTGGGATGACCCTGCTCCGCATCGCACCCTGGGCACGCATTCCCAGGACATTCAAACTGAGCTCATCGCCCCCACCCAGGGCCCTGCCTTCTCACATTCCCAGGGACAACAGGGATGGGGGTGCACAGAGAGGACGGACTTGGCCCTCTCTGTGCGCAGCATGGTGGTTGCTGAGCTGGGACCCCAGCCCAGCGGTCTTCCCGCCCGTGCGGCCCCCATACTCTGCTCAGGGCTCAGCCAACTGGGGTCAGTCCTGGAGGTGCCTGCGGTTCTGAGTGTTAGATCCTCCTCTGTGAGAGGCAAGACCTGGATGGGATGACGACACGCATCCGCGTTCCTATCCGTGCAGACTTCAGGGTAACAGGACACCGCAGAGCCTTCCCCCTTCCTCCCAACCAGATCCTCAGCCGCCTCAGGGTGGGACCCCGGCTGGGGCACACTGCTTCTCTTTGCTTTTCAGAGTGCCGGCCTATCTTTGCCACTGGCCCCGGGGCCTCGTCGATGCTCCTAAAGGCGTGAGTGTTGGAGGTCGTCTCAGAAACGGGGGCTGAAGTCTGAGAAGTGGACCCACCTGGGTTCCCAAAGAACCTGGGCAGCTGACCAGGGGATGTGGGCCGAAGGATGGGAAACCCGAGGCTCAGAGCTCCCCCGCTGCAGTGGGGGCTCTCGCGGGCTTTTACGGAGCAGCCTGGAGGGACGGACCTCCCCAACCCTAGCAGCCAGTGGCGGGGCGTGCAGGTCTGGGACCAGACTCAGACTGGGGCACTGTGGCCCCACTAACCGCCGGGAGCAGTCTGCACCAAGGTCCTTGCTGCCAGGGGACAGGAATGAACCCCCCCATCCTCCTGCCTACGGAGCAGGGGTGGTCTGAGGGGCTGGAAGGGAGCAGGGAGCAGGCAGGAGAGCCGGGTTGGGGTGAGGCGACGTCCTGGCCAGAGCTGACTGCGGTCCGTGGTGTCCGGTGACAGTTCAGTGGTGGTGGGAGGGACAGGTGCGCGAGGGTGAAGCCAGCTTAGAGGGAGGCACACTGGCAAACGGGGGCCCGCCGGGGGCGGATGCCTCTTCCGGGGGTCGTTTCCTTTGCTTTCGGAAGGGGGGCCCCCCTCCCCAGCCAACCCCACTGGGGTGAGCAGCGTCGGAGCCCCAGGATCCGAGCCTCGGCAGCGCGCAGTCCCAGAGGGCAGGGCGCTCAGGTGGCCCCAGGTGCCGCGGGGGGCGCATCGCCCAGGCCGGGCGCGGGTGGGGCAGGACCGGCGGGCTGGCACCTCGGCCCCGCCCGCCGCGTGCGCCGCCCCGCCCGCCGCCCCGCCGGCCGGCGCACGGCGCTCGCGGAGCTATTTTGAAAGTGACCCTGGGCTGGGCGGCCCGCGGGGCGGCGGGGAGAGGCGCGGCGGGGCGCGGGGACCATGACAGAAGATGACCGAGGCGGCGCTGGTGGAGGGCCAGGTCAAGCTGCGGGACGGCAAGAAGGTCGGGGCCGCGGCGGGCGCGGGGCGGGGCGGGCGCGGGCGGCGGCTCACGCTCCCTCTGTCCCCGCAGTGGAAGACTAGGTGGCTGGTGCTGCGCAAGCCTTCGCCGGTGGCAGGTGAGCGGGCGCGGGGCGCCGGCGCGGGGTCGGGGCGGGGGGGCCCGCGCGCGCGCGCGATCGGCCGCCGGCGGCCTCCTGCGTGCGCCCGGTAGGCCCGGAGCGCCGGCCAGCTCGCCCGAAATAGCCGGCGGCGGGCGCCCCGGGGCGAGGGCTGTAACCGGAGAGCGCCCCGGCCTCGGCCTGCGGGGACCCTCCCGGCACCCCGACTCGGCCCGGAGCCCCGACGTCGTCTCAGACCCCAGATCCCTCGGCCGACCCCGCCTTGGCAGGAGGGCTGACCAGACCTCAGAGGGACCTGGTGGGGTTGAGGGGGTTGGGAAACCAGAGGGCTGAAAGGGCATGAGCCTGTTCTGGCCCCCTCCCCCATTGCGACGCAGGGAGCATCCCAGAAAGTCCCCGCCCAGTGGGGACTGAGCTGTGTCACTGACCCCAAATCCAGATGGGGTGTCCGGCCAGATTGACCCCAGGCGCCACCCCCTCCCCTTGCCCAGGTGGAGCTGAGGCCTGACCGCCCTGGAACAGAGAGTGGGGAAAGAGACCTTCTCTGGGGATGTGTCCTGGGACCCCCCCCCCCAGTCCCAGCTCCCGCCCAGGGCCAGCGTGCCCCCTGGGAGGAGGCTGGACGGGCACGTGGAGCTGGGCATCTCCAGCCTCGGTCCTCAGCGAGCGGCGGCGACCCGGAGGCTCTGGGCCGGTTGGCTGCAGCTGTTCCCGGAGACAGGTGCCCTGGAGCTGGCCCAGGCCCCCAGGGGTCTGT
This sequence comes from Capra hircus, assembly GCF_001704415.2. NCBI lineage: Eukaryota > Metazoa > Chordata > Mammalia > Artiodactyla > Bovidae > Capra > Capra hircus. The sequence goes on from NC_030813.1 coordinate 115,702,161, forward strand.
GTGCACTGCTGGGGGTGTGCGTGCACGCTGCCTCACACGTGCGAGGCTGTCGGTCTTCCGGCACGCCTGGGGGTGTCTGGCAGTTCCCAAGGAGCTCCCCTCCTCATCCGTTGGCCGAGCTGGCTCTGGGAGCTGCACGGTTGCGGTTGCGGAGCAATGGCCTGTGTTTGGCCTTGGACACAGTCTCCTCCTACCTGGAACTCAGCGTCCCCGCCAAGGGGCCTGAGCCCTGCACCCGCTTCACTGAGCTCACCTGTCTCGCAGGCCCAGCCCCGTGCCTGGTGCTGGGGGACCCTAGTCCCAGGGAGCTCAGGGAAGCCTGGCGGGGCTAGGGGCCAGGAGGCAGTGGGATCCCCGCACTGGCCAGGCTGTGCATGGTCAAGGTGGGGTGCAGGCGGTGTTGACGGAGTGGGCAGGGGCTGGCTGGGGCCCGGGGCGGGGGCTGCTTGCAGGGAGGCTGATGAGCTAGGGCCTGTGCGGGCCTCTGGGGAAGGTGACCCACCGGAGCGCAGCCCCAGGCGGGCCTCGTCCCCCTTGCTGGGGCGGGTGGTGATGTGCAGCCCCTGGTGGTGGGTGTCGTGTCTGTATCCTAGAGAGCTGGGTGAGGGCTGTGCCCTGGCCAGGCCCCGCAGACACACCTGTACGCCGGGGCCCTCTGGCACCGGCTCCTCACCGCCACAGATTTTGAGTCTATAAGTGGACTTGTGGCTGTCGAGCCTTTCTTGGGTCTTTCCACACGCAGCCCTGCGGGAGGGGAACTTGCCACGGGCCTAAGCGGAGGGAAGAGCCGCCTCTCCAGGGCGCCAGGGTGGCGGGGCTGGAGGGGATGTGCCCAGAGAAGAGGGTTAGGCGCTCCAGGCAGGACCTGGCCTGGGGACTGGGCGGGAGGGGACTGGGCTGGAGGAGAGTCCATGTGCCCCTCTGGGTTGCTGTCCGTCGTGAGCCCTGCGCCCCACGTCCTGGTCCCCAGAGTCTTGGGACCCCCACTGTGGTCCCCCATCCGGTCCAAGGATCTGTCCCCACTCCCCTGTCTCTCCTCCCGGCCCTTAGCCGATGAGCCGGCCCCTCTCCGGCTTGCTGGGGGCCTGGCTGTGAGCGGTGCAGCTGCCTGGTCCCCCTTATCCTGAAGACTGGCTCCCTCGGTGGACCTGGGTGGGGGGCAGGCCCATGCATGTTGGGGTCTCACTGCGGAGACTCCCTAGATCCCAGCTGCAGCAGAGGGGAGCCTGGGAACGAGAGGAGGGGCCGCCCTGCCTGCTGTTCGTGAAGACCCCAGGGCTCTTGCTTTTAGAAATCATTTCCCTCCCAGGTGGGCCCAAGGGGAGCAGTAGAGGGTGTTGGAGACTCTGGGCAGGTGGGGGACACAGAGTGCCCCTCTCCACTTGGTCCCTTCTCTGCTGTTTGCGCTTTGTTTTAATCAAGACCACTTATGCTCATAATAAAGTTTAGGTAATCAGAGGGAGGGGAACTACTATGGGCAGAGGGGACGGTCTTTACTGAAGCTTCAGTGAGAACTGCCCCCAGGGGTCCCCATCTCTGTCCTGGACCGAGGATTCCTGTCTGGGTCCTTTCCCCGGGCCAGGCCCCCATGAGAGGAGGGTGGTGTGGCCCACCCCGGCTGGCCCTGGGCAGCCTCTCTCTGCACCTCCCTGGGTCGAGGCTCAGGATGCTGGGAGATGCTCTCCCGTGGTTGGGCTCTGGAGGGTGGCCCACCCATGGGCGAGGCATGCAAAGGGCTTCGAGCAGCCAAGGCAGCTCCCCGGGCACTGGCTCCGAAGGCCCTGCTGCAGGGACTCCCGTGTGCACTGCCGGGGCCGCGTTATTCTGCCCAGAAAAGCCGGCAGGAGGGACCCTGAGTCCTGGAGCGGGCAGGGCCTTACAGACAGCGGGGCTGAGAGCTGGTGACCCAAGGGCTCTGGCCCTAGCTGAGTGGGTGTGGTCTCCTGACTCCTCCCCCGCCCCCCACTGTGTGCTCCGCCCTTCGGCCAGCAGGGTGTCCATGCCGCTCCTGTCCTGGGGAGGGCTGCTATCTACGCTCCCTCCTGGTGCTGAGTTCCTGGAGGGCAGGGGCCCTGACTCAGTCTCACAGGTGATGCTGGGGCTGGGGCCTGCCAGAGGACACAGGCTGGGAGCCCAGCTGCTCTCAGCAACACCTGGGTCCTGCGGACAAGCACAGGAACAGGGTCCTTGGGGCACGTGCTCCCTAAGCCCCCTGAGCTTCCATCCCACCAGCCTCCACCCCACCCCATGCAGTGGCAGCCCCGCTGAGGCGGGCACATTTCAAGAGAGGGGGGTCGGGGGGTGAGGGGGGGTGGGGGAGGGAGGGAGAGGGTGCTCCCAGGTGGTGACGCCCAAGAGGGTCCTGCTCTGGCCCCACCTTCTGGCCTGGGACCAGCCGTGTCCCCCGGGAATGGGTGTCCTATCTCAGTCCTGGGGTTGGGCCAGCCCCCAAGCATGGGCTGAGAGTAGAGACCAGCCCTCTGGTCCCCATGGACTCTTGACACAGAGGACCAGGCTTCCTGCAGCCCCTGGGTCCACCCAGGAGTCAGAGTACCCCGGATCAGGTCTGGCTTCTGCTCTGACCAATTGCATGACGAGAGTGAGTCCTCACTGAGCTTGCAAGGTAATCCCTGCAGAGGGTGGATGGGCAGTGGGTTTGCAGGGGGCCCAGGGCCCTGACCGCTCCTGCTGCTGCCCGTATGCTGAGCCCGCAAAGCCTCCTGGAGCCCACGAAGCCCCCTTGCACCCCACGAAGCCCCCTGGAGCCCCACGAAGCCCCCTGGAGCCCCGTGAAGCCCCCTTGCACCCCACGAAGACCCGTGGGGCACTTGAAGCCCCCTGGAGCCCCTTGAAGCCCCCTGGAGCCCTGCGAAGCCCCCTGGAGCCCACGAAGTCCCCCGGGGTCCGCAAAGCCCCCCAGAGCCCACAAAGCCCCCTGAGTCCACAAAGTCCTCTGGAGCCCACGAAGCCCCCTGGAGCCCCGTGAAGCCCCCCGGAGCCCCGCAAAGCTCCCCGGAGCCCCACGAAGCCCCCTGGAGTTCCACGAAGTCCCCTGGAGCCCCACAAAGCCCCTGGAGCCCCGCGAAGCCCTCTGATGCCCCGTGAAGCCCCCTGGAGCCCCCCCCCCGGAGCCCCGTGAAGCCCCGTGGCACCCTACACACGCACACGGTGGGCGCACTCTCCCCCTGAATTGAATCAGCAGCAGACCTGGGCCTGTGTGTCCGGAGGCCCGTGGGTCAGGCGGCCTGGGGCCCTGGCAGGCAGGCCTGGTCAGCAGCCCCCAGCCCCAGCCCTCGGGCGGCCCCTGGGTCCGTTGCCCAGCGGCTCTGCGGAAGGCACAGCCCAAGGTCACCATGACCGGTGAGGACTGAACCCCACAGCACTGCTCCGGCCGTGTCCCCGTGGGTGGGCGCCCGCCTGTCTCCCCTGCCGGTTCCGTCCTCCCTGCCGGCCCCCCGCCCCCACGAGGCCCACAGCTTCCCGGCTGCCCCCCCAGGCGCTCAGCCCCGGGCCGTAAACGCCTCCGGGGGCCCATGACTCCCATGGTTATTTTTACATCTTCAGGCGCCTGTGTCCAGCTGCCTGCGTGCAGGCCGCCTGGCATCCCTTGGGCCTCTTGGGCTCGTGTGTCTGCAACAGAAACCCCACCCGCCTTGCTGCCCCCTCTTCTCCCCAGGTACCCCCCTGCCCCCATCCAGAATCATCCTCTTCTTTCCTTTCCCTCAACCCTGTCTCTGCCCACAAGGGGTCCCATAAGCTGGCCGGCCTCTGGCAGGGGGAAGGCCCTGCCCACTGTCACCGTGGTTACTGCAGAGCCTGGGCCCCTTTCCTCTGCCCAGCCTAGCCGGCAGCTCCCCTGGCCGGGACAGCTTTGCTGTTGCGCTGTGCCCATTCTCCGCACGCAGCCAGCCTGGGCCTGTTTGGTGACAGCTCTCTGGCCCCCGTGAGCTGGGATGAGGCCTCGGCCTGGCTCAGCAGACCCACCCGGCTGGACCCCACCTACGTCTCGGATGGCTCTTCCCCACCTGCATGCTGGCCTCCGGGCTTCTGCACTAGCTGTTCCCTCTGGCACAATGCTGTTCCCTGCGTGCTGTCCCTCGGGAGTCTGTGTCCCGTCTGGGAGGCCCCCTGAACAGCTGCTGGCGTCAGGTGCCCGCTATGGGCCCCTGAAGAGCACGTCCTCAGGGTTTGCTTTTTTGTCCACCTTTTCCACATTCTGCCCATCTCCCCTCTTGGGTTTCGGCTGCACAGAAGCCAGGCCGTGTCCCCAGGTCCCTGGGCCACTCATGAGCAGAGTGAACCGGACTTAGTGCTGCGAGGGAGGCCGCTGGGGGGCACAGAAAAGGAGGTGGGGTGGGCTCCGAGGGGCCCCAGCGGGCATCTTTCAGCGGCCCTTTTGGTGAGCAGGGCCGCTGGGCCTTTGCCTTTTCTGCACCAGGAACCTGCCCCCTGCCCCTGGCCGGGCTCAGCGCAGGCGGGTGTAGGAGGCCAGGGTGGGCGTGCATGGTCCACAGGCAGACCCTCCCCAGTGTTTTGCGGTGATGGGACGGTGCCTGGCTCCTGGCCATGGTCCCTGCTGGCTGGCCTGTGGCTGAGGGCCTCTGCATGCCCAGCCGAGGCTGTGTTAGTGCCTCGACTCTGCGGAGTTCTCATTTGAAAGTAGAGGCTCTATGAGCTGGGGAGAGGGGGTTATCTCTGGTTACAGGCGAGGGGCTTGGACTGGTCAGGCGGTCTCCACCGCGGTGCCCACGCAGAGTGTGTGTGCATGTGTGCATGCGAGCAAGCAGGTGTGCGTGTGTGAGCACGCAGGCGCACGCGACCAAGTGTGTGTGTGTCTGTGTGTGGACCACCTCGTTTCATCTTCCCACCCTGGTGGCCCCTCTCTGCCTCCCTTTAGCACCGCCACCCCGGCCCACTCCACCCCTGCCTGAGCCACCCCTTTCAGGCCGCCCCTTCCAGGCCGCCCCTTCCAGGCCGCCCTCCAGGCCCTGTGGGTAGCTTCAGCTCCTGCCCCCAGGGTCCTGGTGGCTCCAGGCCCGGTGGCCGCCTGGCTGAGGCTGGCTGCTGTAAGCGGGGTCCTCGGGCCCACGGGGCCTGGCATGGAGATGAAGTGGGCACCTTGGGTGCAGGGTGGGAAGGCTGGCGGCACTCCCTCACTGGTGACCGGGAGACCTCGCTCGCTGGCCTAGTGTGAGGGGCGCGGCCCTGGGTGCTCGTGGTGGGGGTCCCCAGCCAGGCTGGGCAGCCTGTGTGGGCCCCTGCATCCTCCACGCGTGTGTCCCGGGCCGTCGGGCCACTGCCCCCTGGAGGCTCGGGCGCTCTCACCTGGGTGCAGAGCAGCTGAGACCCGCTTTGTCTCAGGTCCCAGACCTGAGAATTGCTGTTTCCCTGGCGCCTGTTGCTTCAGCAGCTTCTCACTAAGCAGCACTCTCTATAGGATGGGTTTTAAAGATAGGATCCCTTTATGGCTGGAGCGATGGGGAGGGGGCGGGGCAGCTGCTGGGCCGGGGCCCCTCCTGGCCCCAAGCTTGCCACCCTTCCCCTGGGCCGCGTCCTGCCCCAGCTCGTGGGAGACCACGGCGGGGTCTGGGGGTGACTCCTCTGCCGCCACCGTCACCAGGCTGTGACTTCGGGCGGCTACCACCGGGGAGAAGGTGGGGCTCGGCACAGCCATGTCTGCTCCCCCACCATTTACGTTCATATTGAAAAAGGATACGAGTGACCCGCCTGGTGTCTCAGCTTCCTGGGGCTGAGGTAACAAAGTGTCGCAAACCCAGGGGCTCGAAACAAGAGAGATGTGCTCTCTCCCTGTCCTGAAGCCTGGAAGCCCACACTCAGGGTGTTGGCAGGGCCACGTGCTTCTGCGAAGGCGCTGGGGTGCACTCTCCCACCTGCTTGGGCTCCTGGGCTCATGGGCACGTCGCTCCGTGACTTGTCTTCTCGTGGCCTCTCCTCTGTGTGTCGGTGTCTCCCCTCCCGTCTCTTACGAGGACTCTCATCTTTAGATTTGGGGCCCCCTTGGACAATCCATCAAGATCCTTAACCTGACTACATCTGCACAGACTCTTTCTCCAAACGAGGGCGTGTCTGCAGGTTCTGGGAGTCAGGACGTGGACACATTTTTTTGAGGGCGTCCCCATTTACCCCACCACAGACAGGTGAGGGCACGAGTCTATTCTCAAATCTCTGTAAGAAGCAGACTGTGAGCTGATTTTAGGCAGAGCCAGGATCCAGGGAGACTGGATAGGCCGGGGGAGAAGGGTCTCGGGGACACATGTTGGCTCTGGCACACAGGTCCCCAAACCAGCCTTGCAAGGGCAGGCGACCTCCCCCTGTGACAGCAGGAGGCATCAGGGAGCCGTGGGGCAACCCAGGGGCCCTTGTGGCAAGCCGGACTCCAGACCGAGAATCAGCAAATCCGGGGCCTGAGCCAAATCCACCCCGTCTCTTGCTTCTGTGATGAAGTGTTGTCGGAACACAGCCGTACCCGTGCGTGTGGTCTCCGGCTGCTTTTGCAGTTAAGAAGCTGTGACAGGGACCTCCCCGGGGGCTGAGCAGCGAAGACTCCACACTCCTAGCGCAGGAGGGGCAGGTTCGATCCCTGATGGGGGAGCTAGCTCCCACAGGCCGCAGTGAAAGATCCCGGAGATCCTGCCTGCCACTGGGAAGATCAGAAACCCCAGGGCTGCAGCTAAGACCCGGCACAGCCAAATAAATAAATAACGAACAGAAAAAACTGTGACAGAGACTGCGTGGGCCACACAGCGGAATATGGTTACTGTCTGACCTCTCCCAGGAAGGTTTACGGACCCTGCTCTTGACTACATCATAGGGAGCATAACTCCTGAAACAAAGGAGGTGACAGTCTTGCCCTGCCTTTGCTGGTCAGGCCACGACTGAAGCAAACAGTCTTTCCTGGGATAGAAGGGCCTCACCCTCAGCGGTGCTGGGTGGCCGGACTGTCACAGCAGAAGAGGACCGCCTTCGCGAGCTCGCCTTCCAGGGTGGGGAGCGTGACGGGAGACGGGACAGCCAGCCACACAGCGACACCAGCGGGAGAGGCCGGCCTTGCCAGGGGGGAGGAGCAGGAGGTGCTGGGCGTGTCTGGGGAGCAGCCTGGTGTGGGTGGCAGGGCTGTGCTCACGCCGGGCTCCCGTCCGCGGCTGCCCCGGTGTCCACGCGCTTCTTTGCTGGGAGTCTCTCTGTGCTCACGGCCTCCCCAGGCTTTCTCCTCTTGAGCCTCTGGTGACACTTGGGGGGCATTTCCATAACAACACGTGCCCTTTATGCCTCCTGAGTAACTAATTTCTCTCTGGGCTGGGCCGCGCGTTTCCAAGGAAGCTGTGTTCTGGAGAGAACATGCCCGAACCCTCGGGTGGCAGGTGGGTTTCCGTGGGCTCTGGGGTTCTGTATATTCTCCTGAGAATGAAAACAGCCTTGCCTTTTTTTTTTTTTTTTTCCCTCACATAAGCATTTCAAACACTAGGGACAGGGTCACAGATAGGAAGCGGAGCCCCCATCCCAGGCCTTGGAGGTTTGTAAACAGGAGTTTGCCGGAGCCAGCCCGTCCCGCAGGCTGGTGTCCAGTCTGCCTGTGGCTGCACCCCCACCTGACCGCAGCAGTGTGCGTCCAGGACACGCCGTCCACCCTCTGTCTTCACGGGGCAGGGGTTGACGGCAGGCTCTCCGTCTGCTGGCCTAGCTGAGTGTGGAGTCAGGCTCTGGGGTCCGAGTGTCCCTCGGGTCTGCAGGGAGGCGTTTTCCAGTGTTGGGCGGGGCAGGGAAGTGCTCCAACCCGAGAGGTCCTCCAGTGCCTGCCCCCAGCCCTCTCCTGCCCCGACAAGAGGGCTTGTTCACTGAGCTCGGGGCCACCTCACACTCTAGCATCTAGGTGTTCACATCAGGCCCAGGACCCTCACCCTCAGCAGAAACCGGACTGTGGCCGGGCGGGGCACGCCTGTGCTCAGGAGGGATGCAGGGGCCCTGGGCCGGGTGGGCGGGTCCCTGCCAGGGAGTGTCCTGAGCCCACTTCTGCCTGCGTGGCCCGTGGCCATGTAGGGTGGGGGTACCTTTTGCGCATGAGGGGCTGGAGGCTCAGGGTGCCCAGAGCTTGCTGGGGGCAGGCCGTGCCTGGAGCCTGGGTTTCTGGGGTGTGGCGGGGGTGGTGCCGGGCACTCGGGGTGGTGGCTGCACTGACCCCCACCTCTGCACCCCCTGCAGACTGCCTGCTGATGCTGGCCTACAAGGACAAGTCAGAGCGTGCCAAGGGGCTTCGGGAGCGTAGCAGCCTGACGCTGGAGGACATCTGCGGGCTGGAGCCCGGCCTGCCCTACGAGGGCCTGGCCCACACACTGGCCATCATCTGCCTGTCTCAGGCCGTCATGCTGGGCTTCGACAGCCGTGAGGCCATGTGCGCCTGGGACGCCCGGATCCGCTACGCGCTGGGTGAGGGTGAGTGCACCCAGGGCCCACGGGGATGGCCTCTGCCTGCCCTCAGGGGTCTCAGGGGGTCTCACTGCTGGGCTGCAGAGGCCAGGTCGCAACTCCCAGTGCCTGTTGAGCGCCCTCTGGTCGGCCGTGATTGGGACAATGGTAGGTTCATGGGGGAGATGCCTCTTGAGCTCCCGAACTTGGCCACATCCGTGTGACCTGGGGGCCTTTAGCCCTGGCAGGTGACTGCCTGACCCCAGAGCCCCGGGGAGGAGGAGCCAGCCCCCCTGAGCCCCACAAGGGGGGGTGCGGGGTGCAGGATGGGGTGCTCTTGGGAGAAGGGCAAGACCCAGCCCCCCCAGCTGCCCACCGGGCTGGTCGAGCAGAGGCGCGCCGGCCCCCGGCTGAGTCATCAGAACCCACGGCTGGCATCTTCTATCGAAGTGCAGCTAGCTCACAGGGCTGCGTCAGCTCCGGGCAGGCGGCGGGGTGGCTCGGCTGTGCGCGTGTGCGTGTGTGCACACGTGTGTCTGCTTTCAGGTCCTCGTGCAGCACAGGCTACTGCAAGACCCCGAGCGTAGCTCCCTGTGTGTGTCCAGCAGGACCATGTTGCTTGCCTCACGTACACGTAGCGGTGTGTACGGTTTAATCCCAAAGCCCCGCGTTATCTCAAAAGCCACGGTGTTTTAACACACTATTAAACAGTTAAAAATGAAAGCTCGAAGCCCATGATGAACAGAAATGTCAAAATCTTAAAGCGAAGCTGGTCTGTGAGCCGTCTTTAAACCTTCCCATCCGCATCTGCCCCGATGCCACAGCCAGCCTGGGCTTTGTTTAAGCTGTTTCACTCACCATGGACTTTATGCATTGACTTTTTTGTTGTTTAAATCATCGTTAAAATATCACTGATCTTGGCACCTGTTTTGCACCCTGAGTAAGGGGCCTCGCTCACCTCAGCCCAGCCCAGCTAGCGGTCAGCGGCTTGTCCCGCCTCCGGGAGCCCCCGGACCAGGCATCTAGGGTGGGGGATGCGTGTGGACGGCCCAGTGAGGGGGCGCAGGGGCAGGAGGGAAGAGCCCTTTCCAGAAAGTTCTCCCGTTGGGGTTCCCGCCAGTTCAGCCTGGCTCAGCGCGTGACTCCTCTTCTGTTAGGGTTGGGGGTGGGGGAGAGGGCAGGGGCCTGGTGCAGAGGCAGCCGCTGCCCTGTCCTGGCACCTTAAATAGAAATCACCAGGACGAGGTGATGGGTTGTGGACCCCCGGCCCCACGGGGCCAGGCTGTGAGGGTCCTCGCCCAGGGCCTGCTGCCCACCATGGGGGCTCGGGTGGGCTCAGGGAGGGAGGAGGAGGCAGGGCTGGGGCTGGCCCCTCGGCTTCGGGGTGGACCCGAGTCTGGTGGGCACAGGCCGGGAGGCCGCCCTCCGCTCCTAGGCCTGGATGTTCTGGGATGCACCCCTCTTCCAAGGTCCTTCCGAGGCTGGGGCGGGGCTTGTGAGGCGAGAAGAGCTCACCACCGCCCTCCTGAGGGGCTTCAGGGGCAAAGGGCTGAGCGGAGGCAGAGAGGAGGTCTTGGGGAGCTAACTGTCATGCTCAGTGCCAGGGAGACCCTCTCACTGGAGCGGGGAGGGCCTGCGGTTTCCTGCGTGTCCCTGCAGCCGGGCTGGGACTCTCCAGAAGGGGCCGGAAGCTGGGCCTCCTAGGCCTCCGTGTTCCCATCTTTGGAATGGGGCCACAGCAGCTGCACTGGGTGGAGGTTTCTCAGAGGAGGCGCCCGAGGCCTCGGACTTGCCAGCCGGGGCTCGTGTGTTTCTCCCGGAGCTTACTGGGGTTGGTCCAGCCTTGTTAGGGTGAGAGGTGGGGGCACTCAGGGCGGGCCCCCTTAGGACGGGACAGGGCGGGTCTCTGGCCCCGGGTGGCCCTGCCCTCAGGAGCTGACACCTGGGCTCCTGCTTCCTGGCTGCGTCTGCTCCCAGCAACACTCTGTCGCCCCCGCCCTGCCCCAGTGCACAGGTTCCCCGTGATCGTGGCTCCGGGCACCAAGCTGGAGAGCGGCCCTGCCACCCTGCACCTCTGCAACGACATCCTCGTGGTGGCCAGGGACGTCCCCCCAGCCGTGGCGGGGCAGTGGAAGCTGTCGGACCTCCGGCGCTATGGGGCCGTTCCCAACGGGTTCATCTTTGAAGGCGGGACCAGGTGTGGATTCTGTAAGTACGTGGGCCGTGGGCTTGCTGGCCGGGCCGTGGCCCCAGAGCCGGGCATCCCACTTGCCCTGGCCTCTCTTGGGCCCGCAGCTGCCTGCGGTCTCAAAGAGGCTGGCGCTTAGCCCCCAGCCCCGGCCGGAGGCAGGGGCTTGGGGCTGCGAGCGTGCACCCTCCCACACGAAGTCAGTGCAGGGCCACCCGGGGGGCGGTTCAGGGCCCGGTCACAGGGCTTCAGAGCTGCTCAGCTGGGAAAGAAAGAGAACAGATATGTCCACTGAGTCTATGCTTAGTGGACACTTCGGCTCCCTGGGCCCTGAGCCCCCCACCCAGGCCGACGTCAGCAATGAGGGCTGAATACAGGGGCCCAGCAGTGAGCGGGGTGGTGCCCAGGGCTGAGGTGGTGTCCGAGGCCGGGTGAACGCTGCAGGGAGCTAGCCTCCAGCTGGGAGAGGCTCGGCGGGGGGAATGCACAGGCCCTCGGGTGGAGAGTTCGGGGTGCAGGGCGGCAGGGGGCTATGTTCCAGTGCCCCAGCCCGCTGTTCTCCCAGTGAAGGGGGCTGCTGTGGGCCTCCACTTGCTGTTGGGGGCGGGGACAGTCCCTCCCTTCCTCTGTCTGGAGGGCCCGAGCCTGTCTGCAGCCCCAGGCTGTTTTCCGGCCAAGTGCCTGCTGCTGGACCGACTCGATGACGAAGGTGCTGGGCTGGAGGGTGCGGCCTGGGTGGGGGCTGTGCATCCCAAATCCGGTCAGCCCGAGACCCCAGACGCAGGTGGGGGGTCACGGATCCCTCCCTCGTGTGAAGGGTGATCGGGGCTCCGAGCTGGAGGCTACCTCCCCACCCTCTTAGAGGAACACAGATCGCTCCCCAACCCACAGCCCCTGGAGAGGACAGAGCCAGCCAGGGGCTCCCACAGGGCCCAGCGCATCCCGCCCCCCTGCGCTCTGGAGCTTGATCGCACCTGGATTTCTCTGGGCACAGGGAACGCGCTTGAGGACATGGTCATACTGGAGGCTGGGTCTGAGGCCCTCATTCCGCAAGGGGCGGGGGTGGTGTGAGGCGGGACAGGTCCGCGGGCCCTGGCTTTGACGGGACGAGACGCAAACTGCTGAGTACCTGGGCAGACAGGTGAACAAGCAGGTTGGGGCTGCAGCTGAGACAGCAGGCCGACTGCAGCCCCTGGATTTCGTGCTGATGGCTCGTCCTGGGCGCCAGGGAGGTTAGAAGCTCTGAGATGCTGCAGAGAAAGGCAGGCAGGGGTGACGTAGTGGAGGTGCAGGCGGGCTGGGAGAGCGGGTGCTTCAGCCCCGGGGCTGGCAGGGGCGCCACAGCCGGAGTTTGCACGAGGCTCAGCCTGTGCATTTTCCTGCCTGGGGGGTTTCGAGCAGGAAGGAGAGGTGAGCGCAGGTGTTGGCCGGTCCGCCTGGAGCTGGTGGGGAAGGCCTGCCCGGGAGGCCGTCCAGAGTCCTCTCTGCTGGACCTTAGAGGTGCGAGCAGCAGGCAGGTGGGGGGCCCCTCCCTTGCATGGACGGTGGGGGGCAGCAGGCTGCAGTGTGCTTGGTATGTGTGGCTGCCCTTCCCTCCTGAGAACGGAGGGGCCCTGGAGCTGCTGGGGCCCTGGCGGGACAGAGACCAGCATCCTGGATGGACCGGTGGGACTCCTGGGGCCGAGACTCAGGCAGGGTGGCCTGTGGCTGCCGTGAGGACTGGGACGCAGGCCACGGCTGGCGCTGGTGTGTGCCCTCAAGTGGGGGCGGCCGGGAGGACCGGTTCCTTGGAGACTGTTTTATTTGCCCGGACGTAATGTAATAGAGTCCGCTGGATGTTTTCCCCCAGAGACCTCAGAGTTTAAAATTCCAGCTCTTGGTGTGGGTGGGCTCCTTCTCTGACTGTCGATGATTCCAGGCATCAGAAGTCGCAGGGCTTCCTGGGAGGGCGGAAGCTGCAACTCAAGCTGCTGAGTCCTGTCCCGGGCAGGCAGGCCAACAGCGTGAACTGTGGCCGGCCGTGCTGGGGCTTCTGTGCAAGGCCCGAGTTTGGGCCTTGGGCTCTGGGTGGGCCCAGCGGGTCTGCCTGGACCCGAGGGCTCCAGGGCGGGTTCTCCCTCCCACAGAAAGTCCCTCTTGGGGGTCCTCCTCTCCCCTGCAGACTGTCTGGAGGCCCCTGGCCAGCACCGGCCGGTCAGCGGTGGCCAGAGAGCTCGGTGGGCGCGGCGGGTGGCTGGGCCAGCCTTTCCCGACACCCTGCCACCCGGCGGGTCCCACGGGGCGCCGTTCTCCTCCAGGCCCTGGCAGGGGCCGCGGCTCTGCTGGTTTGTAGACGGTCACCAGCTCGGGTGACGCAGGGCGGGGTGAGCAGGGACCATGCAGCCCTGTGTGTGTGGTCAGAGCCAGCAGGCCACTCAGGACGCAGGCCTCCTAGGCGGAGGGTGGCTGGTTCAGCCCAGGGGCCGCGTAGCTAATGAGCGCATCCCTGCCTGAGAACAGCAGCCTGCCCCTTCACCGTTCTGCCCAAATCAAGGTCGGGCCGGGGCTGGGCGGGTCCTCCCCGCCTCTTCCAGTCCCCAGGGGTCCCAGGTGTTCCCAGGCTTGTGGCCACATCCCTGCTGTCTGTTCTGGCTTCACGAGGTCCCACTTCACGTGGGACACAGGTCAGTGGAGTCAAGGCCCCTCGATACTCAGGAGGGTCTGAGAGCCTTCACTTGGGCCCACCTGCAGAGAGCCTTTTCCAGATAAGGGCCCAGTCGCAGGCTCCAGGGTGTGAGCCTGTCTTCTGGGGCCACCATCCAGCCCATGACAAGGTCATCCCAACTCTGAAGACGTCAGAATTCAGATCTCAGGGAGTCTGTGGGCCCTGAGTTGGAGCGGGGGTTAGAGTCACCAGAAGGCTCTGGAAGGTTCTGGATGAAGGAATTAACATCTCCTGCCCAGGGCAGGCCCCAGCCTGGCCCCTGGGCCCTAGAGCCACGCCCTCAGACCGCTCCGGAGAGCAGCAACAGGACACTGGCCCCTTTACCCACACTGAGACACCAGAGACTGGTTGCCAAGAGAGGGCCCTGGGGAGTGTGGGGGCGGGGTCAGCGCCCTCTGGGTGTTGGGGAGGGGGCTCTCTGTGGCTCTGGGCACCCTACGGGTGGACATGTGCTCTCTGTGGCCTCCACATGGACAGCCAAGATCACTGTCTCTGGGGTGGTCGCAGCAGCGTGTTTAGGGCTCCTGGGCAGGGGCAGGGCAGGCAATTGGGGGTGGTGCAGAGATTTGGGGCACCCTTCGCCCAGGACAGGCTCAGCCGCAGGGAGAGTGGTGGACCTGGGGCAGGGGGCGGGTGTCCTGCCGCAGCCGGGAAGGCTTTGGGGAGGTCTGGGGAGGCATTTGCACAGGGCCTAAGGGGGAATGGAAGCTTCTAGGACAGGAGCCAGGGGAAGTCCCCATCTCTCACGTCGGCAGGTCCTGTCAAGGACACTTCTAAGGTGTTCCCCCATGAGCCGGCTGTGGCCCCAAGGGTCAGGGTCCTTGACTACGGAGGGACTCCACGGGTGGTGGACGGCGGAGTCCAAGGCTGGTGCCCACTGCGGCTCCGCCTCTCCTCCTCCCCAGCTCCTGGGGTCCAGCCCATCTCGTCAGCCCCTTGGGGAGCAGCGAGCATTGTAAGTCATTTTCACAAAGTGAGTGTTCAGTTCAGTTCAGTTCAGTCATTCAGTCATGTCCGACTTTTTGTGACCCCATGAACTGCAGCACGCCAGGCTTCCCTGTCCATCTTCAACTCCTGGAGCTTACTCAAACTCATGTCCATTGAGGTGGTGAAGCCATCCAACCATCTCATCCTCTATCGTCCCCTTCTCCTCCCGCCCTCAATCCTTCCCAGCATCAGGGCCTTTTCTAATGAGTCAGTTCTCTGCATCAGGTAGCCAAAGTATTGGAGTTTCAGCTTCAGCATCAGTCCTTCCAGTGAATATTCAGGACTGATCTTCTTTAGGATGGACTGGTTGGATCTCCTTGCAGTTCAAGGGACTCTCAAGAGTTTTCTCCAAAACCACAGCTCAAAAACATCAATTCTTCGTGGGTATATAAGTGAGTATAGTGAATATATATATGGAACTGAGTATAGTGAAGCTCCAATACTTTGGCCACCTGATGTGAAGAGCCAACTCATTGGAAAAGACCCTGATGCTGGGAAAGATTGAAGGCAGGAGGAGAAGGGGACGACAGAGGATGAGATGGTTGGATGGCATCACCGACTCAATGGACATAAGTTTGGGTAAGGATGAGATGGTTGGATGGCATCTCTGACTCGATGGACATGAGTCTGAGCAAGCTCCGGGAGATGGTGGAGGACAGTTTCATGGGGCCACAAACAGCTGGGCGTGACTTAGCCACTGAACTACAAGAGCAAACAATTGAGCAAAGGGTGGCGCTCCGGAGCGGGAGAGACCACCGTGCTCACATGTCCAGCACTGAGAAGCCCTCGCCCGCCTCTTGTGGGCATTGTGGTCCAGATGCTGGTCTTGCTGGAGCTGCTAGAGCTGCTGGAGCCGTGGTCTCCAGCCCGGGAGTCTGGAGGAGGGGGGAATGTATTCAGGGGATTCTCCGTGTGCCGCCCTGGGTGCAGGGTTGGAGTGGAGAGCCCATGCTGCGCCGGGAAGACTCAGGCCATGTGAGAAGACAAGGATGTTCAGAGTCCTCAGGGGTGCAGGGGAGCCTGGAAGGGCCACAGGCTGGGGAGGCTGGGGAGGCCCTTGCAGGCTGAGCTTGAGTGGGGCCTCTGCAGGTTGAATAGGAGTTCAACTGAGCCTGGCTGCTGAAGGTAGGGTATAGTGGAGGGAAGAGAAAAGGGGTTCCAGACAGACATTAGCGTGGCTGGTGGCAGGAACAGTGTGTGTGGGGACCTGGTAGAGTGGCCGAGGTGAGGTCAAAGGCCTTGGGCCCCTCGAATCTAGGCCACGCGTCGGCAGAATGACAAGTAAGGTGCGGCGAACCCAGCTGGGTCTGCGCGGTGGACCACCCAGCCCTGTCCCGGGCCGAAGCCCAGGCTGCCAGGCAATTGTCCGCCCTGGCAGCGAGACCTGGGCGGCAGTCAGCCCCTGGGTCTTGGGCCTTGTTGGCCCCATGGGATCTGGGTGGGCGCTGGGCAGGGGGAGGGCCCGGGGGCCGAGTGGACATCCGTAAGACCCCCCAGCCCAGCTTCTTGGCACCTGCTGGGGAGGTGGGCCGGGGCTGCCCGCCTGGCCTGGGGCCCCTATGTTGGCCCTCCCGGCCGAGCCTGGAGCCCTCCTCCTCCTCCCCTCCGCGTCCCCGTCTGTACGTGGGGTCCTCAGTCCCTTCACCCCACCAGCCAGACCCGGTTCCACACTTGCGTCATTTCTGACCCTTTCTGGTGCTCACTGCCGAGCCTAGTTTAGGTCCCAGTTCCCTTCTGGGTTGGCGTGTAGACCGGCCAGGCCCTCGAGGGCCTCCACCCTAGGCTGCCTTCTCCGTCTTCTTAGCGCCCAGACGTTCTGGAAGTTTGGGATGCTCCCTTCTATGCTGGGCAGTACCTGTTCTCAGGTCCCGGGGTGAGGGGCACCCCCTCCTGGGATCGGTCGCCTGCCCCTGCCGCATGTCATCCCACCTGACGTCCCCATGAGGTCGGCCATGCACTGCGCGCCCACCTCCCGCCATGCTGAGCCCATTTCCAAGTGGTTGGAAAAAAGCAGGAGGAGTACTTCACGACACTCCGGAGTGTCCCGTGTCCACGCAGCGTTTGACTGGCGTGGCCCCCACCCGTCTCCTTCGGGTCGCCAACATAGGAGAGTTGGCCCTGGCACCGCTGACGGCCATCCCGCCCCGGCCCGCCCTACAGGACGGCTGGCAGGACTGCTTCCCGGCCTCTGCCCAGGCCCCAGATGGCCGTGTGAGTCTGGTGCTGCGTGGGGACACCCGCCTCACACCCCCATCTTGCCTGCAGAGGCCCCAGGCCCCGAGCCCAGCCCACAGGAGCGGGCCTTTGGCAGCGGGGACACCGTGGAGCTGAGCTGCCGCTCGCCGGCGGGGGTGCCCACGGAACCCACCATCTGGGATGAGACGGCGTGGCCTGGCGCCCTCGGACCGCGTCCTGGTGGGGCCACAGCGGCTACAGGTGCTCAACGCCTCCACGAGGACGCCGGGGCCTACAGCTGCCGCCAGCGCCTCTCCAGCGGCTGCTGTGCCTCTTCAGCGTGCGCGTGACAGGTACTGGCGAGGGCGCGGCGCTCCGGCCGGGCGGCACGGGGAGCCCGGGGCCGTGAGGGTCCTGCTTGGCTGCAGGGCGCTCCCTGCATCGCCCGCCCCTGCTGCCTGCGTTACAGACGCTCCGTCCTCGGGGGATGACGAAGATGGGGACGACGAGGCTGAGGACACAGGTGAGACCAGGCTCCAGGTGCGAGGGGTGCCCGCTGGGGGCCTGCCTTCCCACTGGGGCCTGCCTCCCACTGGGGCCCCGCCCCGCCCGCCCCATGAGACCGAGGCCTGGGGACCACCTCCATGGGGTTCCTTCTCTGTGGGGCGATGGGTGCCCACCCCTGGGCTCTGGGGGCAGGTGAGGGGTGGGTGTGCGGCAGGGCCGGGGGCCGGGGCTCCAGGAGCACCCCGGGACTGGTGTGGCCAGGGCTGGGGGAGCCAGGCTGTGGTCAGTGCTGCATGTGCGTGAACCAGGGCAGGGGCAGCAGATGGGTTCAGGAAGTGGGAGACACCTGGGATCGCCTAGGCAGAAGGGGTGGCCGTGGGTGTCGGGGTGTCTGGGTGGCCAGGGTGGCCTGTGGTGGCCAGCGTGGCTGTGGGTGTCGGGGTGCCAGCATGGACGTGGGTGTCGGGCGCAGGTGTATGTACTGGGAAGGGGCTGCCGTTAGTGGTTTCCTGGTGGCAGCTTGTGGGTGACAGTGCCCAGGTACCTGGGCCTAGAACAGCAAGTGGCAGGGGGCTTTGCCCGGTGTGGAGGCGCGGCGGTCGTGGGAGGCGGGCTGTCTGCTTTTGGAGGAGCTGAGTTTGTAATGCCATGAGATGCGGGCTGGGGGTGTGGGGACCCGGTGGGTGCCCTGTCTGTCTCTCTCCGCCCTGGTGGGTCCCGCCCACTCTAGGGTGGTCTTCCCCTGTGGCTGCGGCACAGGAGAGCTGGCAGCTGGTGGGGCTGCCAGCCCCAAAGGAGAAAACCAGCTGGGTGTGAGGGTGGGGGTAGACCGTCTCGGAAGGCAGGGTGGGGAGCAGGGCCTTCCGACGTCCTATCACCCATGGGGCAGAGGCGTGGCCTGGGGTCTCGCAGAAGCCCGCGGCTCCTGGCCGGCCTCAAGGCTCCGGGTTCTCTGGGTGGCTAGGTGGGTGCCCATCCATCGAGCTGGCATCCTCACCTGGGTGTGCCTGGTCCCTGTGCCAGTTGGTGGGCCCGCCCCTGATGGGCCCGCCTGGGTGGGTGGTGATCCTGAGACGCCTCTGGTCCTGGGGTCACAGTGCGGCGCCCTGGACCCCCCGACTGGGAGCTGGTGTTTGAGGAAGGTGAGGGACCTGGCTTTTGCGCGTGACCGGAGGTGGCATTCAGGCTATTGGAAGCTCGTCCAGCCCTGGGAGGGGGTCTTCAAAAGGCTGACATCCCCTCGCGAGCGGGAAGCAGGCTGGAGAGGGACAGGCAAGCCTCTACCCACCCCACCCTGCCACAGCCTTCCTCCCTCCCCGGACAGCAGGGGCCCCTTACTGGACGCGGCCCGAGCGGATGGACAAGAAGCTGCTAGCGGTGCCGGCCGCACAACAGGTTCGCTTCGCGCCTGCCGGCTGCCGGCAACACCCACGCCATCCATCACCTGGCTGAAGAACGGCAAGGAGTTCCGGGCGAGCACCGCATCGGAGGAATCAAGGTGGCCCGCGGTGGCTGGGGGTGCGGGGCGGGCCAGGCGGCGCCCAGACCAGCTAACCGCCCGTCCGCTCACCCGAGTCCACCCGCAGCTGCGGCACCAGCAGTGGAGCCTGGTATGGAGAGCGTGGTGCCTCGGACCGCGGCAACTACACGTGCGTCGTGGAGAACAAGTTTGGCAGAATCCAGCAGACCTACACCCTGGACGTGCTGGGTGAGGCCGCGGGCGTGCGGGCGGGGGCGGGGCGGGGCCAGGAGGCGCTCAGACCGGCAGCCTCTGAAGCCCTCCGCGCCCCCCGCAGAGCGCTCTCCGCACCCGGCCCATCCTCCAGGCGGGCTGCCCGCCAACCAGACCGCCGTGCTGGCAGCGACGTGGAGTTCCACTGCAAGGTGTACAGCGATGCCCAGCCCCACAATCCAGTGGCTGAAGCACGTGGAGGTGAACGGCAGCAAGGTGGGGCCCGACGGCACGCCCTACGTCACCGTGCTCAAGGTGGGCGGCCGCCCGGGCCGGCCGGGCGGGAGGGCAGACCAGGCGGAGCCCCGTCAGGCTGGGCCTTGGGAGAGACGCAGGCGGGGTCGCTCTGGGGGCGGCGTCTGTCCGCGTTGCCTGCAGACCCAGAGCGGGGCTCTGCCAGCCCCGGCGCCTCCCTGGGCCCTCAGCGGCAGGATGTGTTCCCACGGCCCCCGGGGTTGGGGCACCCGAGCTGGAGCGATTGCGAACATTTGCTGCCGCAAAAGAAACATCTGTTAAGGCAGCACGATGGGGCTGAGGGGCGGGATCGGGAGTACAGACTCGGAGGCGGGGAGTACCCGGAGCTCTCAGGCCTGGCAGCGTTGGGGCGGGGACCGCAGAGTGGGTGGCCTGAGCGGCTCCGAGGAGGACCTCTCTGAGGGTTAGCGGGCGCGGGGGTGCGTGACGGGCAGCATGTCCAGTGTGAGCACAGCGCCCGCCGCGGTGTCTCCACCCTCCTCCAGCAGGCCCTCCTGGCTGTTCCTCGGCGGCTGCGAGGGCCAGCTCCTCGGCAGTCACGCCCGTGTGTCCGCGGCGGCCGCCCGCGCCTGAGCCGGGTCTCTTGTCCCCGCAGTCCGTGGATCAGTGAGAGTGCGGAGGCGCGACGCGCGCCTCCGCCTGGCCAATGGTCGGCGTGACGGGGGCGAGACCTCTGTCGAGCTCCAAATTTCAATGGCCGTGGCTGAGAAGGCCTTTTTTGGCTGCGTGTTCACGGGCCGCCAGCAGGTAACAGCTCTGTCCCACGCCTGCCTGGCAACGCCGAGCTCCAGCTCTGATGCCCTGGCCCTGTGCCCACCCGCACGCCCCGCCACTCCCACCCCACACCTACTGGCTCACACTGCTCCTGGTGGCCGCCTCTGCACGCTTGACGCCCCCGGCCTCCGTTGTGCGCGCCTGCTCTGATCCCCCAGCGGCGCCTGCGCTGACCCACCTGCACCTTGTGTGTGCCCCCGGACGGCCCTTGCCCGGCCGAGCCTGAGCGCCTGCCTCCCAGCTGCTCTAGCACGCGCGCTGTCTCTCTCTGTCTGTCCATCTCTCTGTTCCCTCCTCTCTCTGGCCCCGGCTCCCACGGCTGCTCACTTCTGCCTGGCCTTGTTGCTCCTCCCTGCCGCCCTGCTCCCCGCCTGCCCCTTTCCCCCCGGTGCACGCTCACCACCTGCCTGCTGTGCTGAAGCCAACAACGTCTGGCTCACCTGGGACAGAGGAACTCGCCGGTGGAGGGACTGGCTTCGGCTCGTGTGGACGCGCGGGGCAGAGGCCACTGGGCCGCGGTGGCGGCGGTCGCGGTGGTGGCGGCGGCGTTTTCCTTGCAGCCTGGCCGGAGCGGCGCCGAGTGACTTTGGCTGCGGTGCCCATGGGCTGCTCTTGGTGCTCTCCTATCGCGCTCTGTTCTCTCTTTGTAGACGGCGGGCGCTAACACCACGACAAGGAGCTAGAGGTTCTATCCTTGCGCAATTCACCTTTGAGGACGCGGGGGGAGTAACACGTGTCTGGCGGGCAATTCTATCTGGGTTTTTCCCATCACTCTGCGTGGCTGGTGGTGCTGACACAGGTAATCGGGCTTCTGCCGCTCTCGGCTCTGTCCTCTGGGGCTCGGGACGCGCCAGTGCCGCCGGGGAGGCCAGGGGACTGCAGAGCCCTCCAGCCAGTTCCACACCGGCGTGCGGGCAAAGTTCTGCCGGCCCTCGTCTCGGGCCTGACGGGCCCTCCCCCCGATAGCGCCCGCGCCCAGCGGGGTCCCTGGCAGCTGATGCGGTGGTGCTGGCGCCTCCCCGGGTGGGCGGTGAGGGTGCTGCTGGCTCTGCTGGGCTCTCCTTTCCTGGGTCTGTCTACGTCCTTGTGGCGCTGCCGCACTTCTGGCTGCTGAAAGACTCAACGAGGCCTTGGCACTCCCCCAACCCACCGGGGGCGGGGTCTGTACCCAGGTCCTGGGCCCCCCACCCGTGCCCGCGGGCTCCGGCTTGGGCAGTGCGCGGGCTCCCTCGACGCTGCGCTAGGCCGCTGACACCTGTGTCTTTTGCAGCGCGAGGAGGAGCTGGTGGAAGCCGGTGAGGCTGGCGGTGTGTTCGCGGGCATCCTCAGCTATGGGCTCGGGCTTCCTCCTCTTCATCCTGGCTGTGGCCGCCATTACGCTCTAACCGCCTGCGGAGCCCCCCCAAGAAGGGCCTGGGGCTCGCCCGCGGTGCACAAGGCTCTCCCGCTTCCCGCTCAAGCGACAGGTAACAGAAAGTAGATAAAGGTTCCGAGCCTGCCCGTGCCCTTGCCCGGCCCGCTGCCCTGGCGCCTGAGTGTGTCTCGTCTGTAAAGTCTGAGGGACATCAGGGTGTGGGCTGAGCCCTCACCGCTTGCACAGTACACCCCGTAGAGCCGGGTTTCTCCGGGCAAAATATGTTAAAAACCTCCATTTAGCACCACAGGGGCAGAAGTCAGGTCCCTCTCGGGCATGTGGTCCGCGGGAGCCCGCACTCGCGGGCCCTAGCTGCCTGGCCTCGGTGGCACCAACCTGCCTCTGCCGACCCAGCAGGTGTCTCTTGGAGTCCAGCTCATCCATGGCTCCAACACGCCACTGGTAACGCATCGCCCGGCTGTCCTCGGCGAGGGCCCCACCTGGCCAACGTCTCTGAGCTCGAGCTGCCGCCCGACCCCAAGTGGGCTAGTCCCGGCCCGTCAGTCGTGTGGCGCAGGCCTGGGGCCCTGACCCAGTGCGGGTGCGAGGGCACAGAGGGTGGGGTCCCATAGTGGGGAGGGGTTCCCACTCGGGCCTGACTGAATTCAATATGGGAGTCAAGGCAGGCCTCTGATGAATATGGGGCTGGACGCCCCCTCTGAGATGGGTGAGGGGGACCCACTCTTGGAAAAGTGCCCCAACAGTCAAGAGGTCAGGCGGGTAGTGTCCTTTACCCATTAGCAGGGCTGCCTGGGCGAGTGTGGAGGGCTTCCTGGAGGCGGCGGCGGCACCGACGCTCATGCTGCCTGGAAGAGGGCCTCAAGCAGGCAGGTGTGCTCCACGGCTCTTCTGCTTCTGCCACAGGCTCACCCTGGCCAAGCCTCTTGGGGAGGGCTCTTCGGCCAGGCTGGTCATGGCAGAGCCATTGCATCGACAAGGACCGAGCTGTGCCAAGCCTGTCCACGGTGGCCGTGAAGATGCTGAAGTGATGGTTGGGTGGGGATGTGGTGAGGGGGCCTGTGCCAGGCCTGGACGGCCCCTCCCTGACTCAGCTGCCGCATCCCCGACACGATGACGGGCCACGGATAAGG